>NW_027507700.1:0-483813 GCF_037356315.1 Lithobates pipiens | reverse complement strand
CTACATGGAGCCGAAAAAAGTGAATCAATACCATCTATGGTTCAGGAAATATGACCGTTTCAAGTTGAGCTCCAATTGAACCAACTTTTGAACTTTGAACTCCCATTACTGGGGAACCTTCCATACTGGTGCACCATCGAGCTGCGAGTGGACCCCCACCTCGGCACCCCCTCCCCCTTAGGGGGGAGGGGGTGCCGAGGTGAGGGGGCATGCCAGATAGATCTCTGGTCAGCTTGAAGCAAAATGTGATCAAAGTGACTGACTTTGAGCTCCTGTTTCTGGAGAACCACGTGGTGAAAACCAGCCCAAACTTTGCACACTTGTAGGGGAGACTCTTTAGCACCTATGGTGCAAATTTGGAGCCCCTATAACCTAAGGCCGACCTGTACTGACTCCCCAAAGATGGTACCCCTAGGACATCTAATTTTTACATTGGTGCCTATGTGAAAACTGGCCATGTTTGGGACCCGATAGCTCCCCCGTTTTAGGTCCTATGGGCCCCAAACTTTGCATGCATACTCCCAAGACCCTCGACTACATGGAGCCGAAAAAAGTGAATCAATACCATCTATGGTTCAGGAAATATGACCGTTTCAAGTTGAGCTCCAATTGAACCAACTTTTGAACTTTGAACTCCCATTACTGGGGAACCTTCCATACTGGTGCACCATCGAGCTGCGAGTGGACCCCCACCTCGGCACCCCCTCCCCCTGAGGTGAGGGGGCATGCCAGATAGATCTCTGGTCAGCTTGAAGCAAAATGTGATCAAAGTGACTGACTTTGAGCTCCTGTTTCTGGAGAACCACGTGGTGAAAACCAGCCCAAACTTTGCACACTTGTAGGGGAGACTCTTTAGCACCTATGGTGCAAATTTGGAGCCCCTATAACCTAAGGCCGACCTGTACTGACTCCCCAAAGATGGTACCCCTAGGACATCTAATTTTTACATTGGTGCCTATGTGAAAACTGGCCATGTTTGGGACCCGATAGCTCCCCCGTTTTAGGTCCTATGGGCCCCAAACTTTGCATGCATACTCCCAAGACCCTCGACTACATGGAGCCGAAAAAAGTGAATCAATACCATCTATGGTTCAGGAAATATGACCGTTTCAAGTTGAGCTCCAATTGAACCAACTTTTGAACTTTGAACTCCCATTACTGGGGAACCTTCCATACTGGTGCACCATCGAGCTGCGAGTGGACCCCCACCTCGGCACCCCCTCCCCCTGAGGTGAGGGGGCATGCCAGATAGATCTCTGGTCAGCTTGAAGCAAAATGTGATCAAAGTGACTGACTTTGAGCTCCTGTTTCTGGAGAACCACGTGGTGAAAACCAGCCCAAACTTTGCACACTTGTAGGGGAGACTCTTTAGCACCTATGGTGCAAATTTGGAGCCCCTATAACCTAAGGCCGACCTGTACTGACTCCCCAAAGATGGTACCCCTAGGACATCTAATTTTTACATTGGTGCCTATGTGAAAACTGGCCATGTTTGGGACCCGATAGCTCCCCCGTTTTAGGTCCTATGGGCCCCAAACTTTGCATGCATACTCCCAAGACCCTCGACTACATGGAGCCGAAAAAAGTGAATCAATACCATCTATGGTTCAGGAAATATGACCGTTTCAAGTTGAGCTCCAATTGAACCAACTTTTGAACTTTGAACTCCCATTACTGGGGAACCTTCCATACTGGTGCACCATCGAGCTGCGAGTGGACCCCCACCTCGGCACCCCCTCCCCCTGAGGGGGGAGGGGGTGCCGAGGTGAGGGGGCATGCCAGATAGATCTCTGGTCAGCTTGAAGCAAAATGTGATCAAAGTGACTGACTTTGAGCTCCTGTTTCTGGAGAACCACGTGGTGAAAACCAGCCCAAACTTTGCACACTTGTAGGGGAGACTCTTTAGCACCTATGGTGCAAATTTGGAGCCCCTATAACCTAAGGCCGACCTGTACTGACTCCCCAAAGATGGTACCCCTAGGACATCTAATTTTTACATTGGTGCCTATGTGAAAACTGGCCATGTTTGGGACCCGATAGCTCCCCCGTTTTAGGTCCTATGGGCCCCAAACTTTGCATGCATACTCCCAAGACCCTCGACTACATGGAGCCGAAAAAAGTGAATCAATACCATCTATGGTTCAGGAAATATGACCGTTTCAAGTTGAGCTCCAATTGAACCAACTTTTGAACTTTGAACTCCCATTACTGGGGAACCTTCCATACTGGTGCACCATCGAGCTGCGAGTGGACCCCCACCTCGGCACCCCCTCCCCCTGAGGTGAGGGGGCATGCCAGATAGATCTCTGGTCAGCTTGAAGCAAAATGTGATCAAAGTGACTGACTTTGAGCTCCTGTTTCTGGAGAACCACGTGGTGAAAACCAGCCCAAACTTTGCACACTTGTAGGGGAGACTCTTTAGCACCTATGGTGCAAATTTGGAGCCCCTATAACCTAAGGCCGACCTGTACTGACTCCCCAAAGATGGTACCCCTAGGAAATCTAATTTTTACATTGGTGCCTATGTGAAAACTGGCCATGTTTGGGACCCGATAGCTCCCCCGTTTTAGGTCCTATGGGCCCCAAACTTTGCATGCATACTCCCAAGACCCTCGACTACATGGAGCCGAAAAAAGTGAATCAATACCATCTATGGTTCAGGAAATATGACCGTTTCAAGTTGAGCTCCAATTGAACCAACTTTTGAACTTTGAACTCCCATTACTGGGGAACCTTCCATACTGGTGCACCATCGAGCTGCGAGTGGACCCCCACCTCGGCACCCCCTCCCCCTGAGGTGAGGGGGCATGCCAGATAGATCTCTGGTCAGCTTGAAGCAAAATGTGATCAAAGTGACTGACTTTGAGCTCCTGTTTCTGGAGAACCACGTGGTGAAAACCAGCCCAAACTTTGCACACTTGTAGGGGAGACTCTTTAGCACCTATGGTGCAAATTTGGAGCCCCTATAACCTAAGGCCGACCTGTACTGACTCCCCAAAGATGGTACCCCTAGGACATCTAATTTTTACATTGGTGCCTATGTGAAAACTGGCCATGTTTGGGACCCGATAGCTCCCCCGTTTTAGGTCCTATGGGCCCCAAACTTTGCATGCATACTCCCAAGACCCTCGACTACATGGAGCCGAAAAAAGTGAATCAATACCATCTATGGTTCAGGAAATATGACCGTTTCAAGTTGAGCTCCAATTGAACCAACTTTTGAACTTTGAACTCCCATTACTGGGGAACCTTCCATACTGGTGCACCATCGAGCTGCGAGTGGACCCCCACCTCGGCACCCCCTCCCCCTGAGGGGGGAGGGGGTGCCGAGGTGAGGGGGCATGCCAGATAGATCTCTGGTCAGCTTGAAGCAAAATGTGATCAAAGTGACTGACTTTGAGCTCCTGTTTCTGGAGAACCACGTGGTGAAAACCAGCCCAAACTTTGCACACTTGTAGGGGAGACTCTTTAGCACCTATGGTGCAAATTTGGAGCCCCTATAACCTAAGGCCGACCTGTACTGACTCCCCAAAGATGGTACCCCTAGGACATTTAATTTTTACATTGGTGCCTATGTGAAAACTGGCCATGTTTGGGACCCGATAGCTCCCCCGTTTTAGGTCCTATGGGCCCCAAACTTTGCATGCATACTCCCAAGACCCTCGACTACATGGAGCCGAAAAAAGTGAATCAATACCATCTATGGTTCAGGAAATATGACCGTTTCAAGTTGAGCTCCAATTGAACCAACTTTTGAACTTTGAACTCCCATTATTGGGGAACCTTCCATACTGGTGCACCATCGAGCTGCGAGTGGACCCCCACCTCGGCACCCCCTCCCCCTGAGGTGAGGGGGCATGCCAGATAGATCTCTGGTCAGCTTGAAGCAAAATGTGATCAAAGTGACTGACTTTGAGCTCCTGTTTCTGGAGAACCACGTGGTGAAAACCAGCCCAAACTTTGCACACTTGTAGGGGAGACTCTTTAGCACCTATGGTGCAAATTTGGAGCCCCTATAACCTAAGGCCGACCTGTACTGACTCCCCAAAGATGGTACCCCTAGGACATCTAATTTTTACATTGGTGCCTATGTGAAAACTGGCCATGTTTGGGACCCGATAGCTCCCCCGTTTTAGGTCCTATGGGCCCCAAACTTTGCATGCATACTCCCAAGACCCTCGACTACATGGAGCCGAAAAAAGTGAATCAATACCATCTATGGTTCAGGAAATATGACCGTTTCAAGTTGAGCTCCAATTGAACCAACTTTTGAACTTTGAACTCCCATTACTGGGGAACCTTCCATACTGGTGCACCATCGAGCTGCGAGTGGACCCCCACCTCGGCACCCCCTCCCCCTGAGGGGGGAGGGGGTGCCGAGGTGAGGGGGCATGCCAGATAGATCTCTGGTCAGCTTGAAGCAAAATGTGATCAAAGTGACTGACTTTGAGCTCCTGTTTCTGGAGAACCACGTGGTGAAAACCAGCCCAAACTTTGCACACTTGTAGGGGAGACTCTTTAGCACCCATGGTGCAAATTTGGAGCCCCTAAAACCTAAGGCCGACCTGTACTGACTCCCCAAAGATGGTACCCCTAGGACATCTAATTTTTACATTGGTGCCTATGTGAAAACTGGCCATGTTTGGGACCCGATAGCTCCCCCGTTTTAGGTCCTATGGGCCCCAAACTTTGCATGCATACTCCCAAGACCCTCGACTACATGGAGCTGAAAAAAGTGAATCAATACCATCTATGGTTCAGGAAATATGACCGTTTCAAGTTGAGCTCCAATTGAACCAACTTTTGAACTTTGAACTCCCATTACTGGGGAACCTTCCATACTGGTGCACCATCGAGCTGCGAGTGGACCCCCACCTCGGCACCCCCTCCCCCTGAGGGGGGAGGGGGTGCCGAGGTGAGGGGGCATGCCAGATAGATCTCTGGTCAGCTTGAAGCAAAATGTGATCAAAGTGACTGACTTTGAGCTCCTGTTTCTGGAGAACCACGTGGTGAAAACCAGCCCAAACTTTGCACACTTGTAGGGGAGACTCTTTAGCACCTATGGTGCAAATTTGGAGCCCCTATAACCTAAGGCCGACCTGTACTGACTCCCCAAAGATGGTACCCCTAGGACATCTAATTTTTACATTGGTGCCTATGTGAAAACTGGCCATGTTTGGGACCCGATAGCTCCCCCGTTTTAGGTCCTATGGGCCCCAAACTTTGCATGCATACTCCCAAGACCCTCGACTACATGGAGCCGAAAAAAGTGAATCAATACCATCTATGGTTCAGGAAATATGACCGTTTCAAGTTGAGCTCCAATTGAACCAACTTTTGAACTTTGAACTCCCATTACTGGGGAACCTTCCATACTGGTGCACCATCGAGCTGCGAGTGGACCCCCACCTCGGCACCCCCTCCCCCTTAGGGGGGAGGGGGTGCCGAGGTGAGGGGGCATGCCAGATAGATCTCTGGTCAGCTTGAAGCAAAATGTGATCAAAGTGACTGACTTTGAGCTCCTGTTTCTGGAGAACCACGTGGTGAAAACCAGCCCAAACTTTGCACACTTGTAGGGGAGACTCTTTAGCACCTATGGTGCAAATTTGGAGCCCCTATAACCTAAGGCCGACCTGTACTGACTCCCCAAAGATGGTACCCCTAGGACATCTAATTTTTACATTGGTGCCTATGTGAAAACTGGCCATGTTTGGGACCCGATAGCTCCCCCGTTTTAGGTCCTATGGGCCCCAAACTTTGCATGCATACTCCCAAGACCCTCGACTACATGGAGCCGAAAAAAGTGAATCAATACCATCTATGGTTCAGGAAATATGACCGTTTCAAGTTGAGCTCCAATTGAACCAACTTTTGAACTTTGAACTCCCATTACTGGGGAACCTTCCATACTGGTGCACCATCGAGCTGCGAGTGGACCCCCACCTCGGCACCCCCTCCCCCTGAGGGGGGAGGGGGTGCCGAGGTGAGGGGGCATGCCAGATAGATCTCTGGTCAGCTTGAAGCAAAATGTGATCAAAGTGACTGACTTTGAGCTCCTGTTTCTGGAGAACCACGTGGTGAAAACCAGCCCAAACTTTGCACACTTGTAGGGGAGACTCTTTAGCACCTATGGTGCAAATTTGGAGCCCCTATAACCTAAGGCCGACCTGTACTGACTCCCCAAAGATGGTACCCCTAGGACATCTAATTTTTACATTGGTGCCTATGTGAAAACTGGCCATGTTTGGGACCCGATAGCTCCCACGTTTTAGGTCCTATGGGCCCCAAACTTTGCATGCATACTCCCAAGACCCTCGACTACATGGAGCCAAAAAAAGTGAATCAATACCATCTATGGTTCAGGAAATATGACCGTTTCAAGTTGAGCTCCAATTGAACCAACTTTTGAACTTTGAACTCCCATTACTGGGGAACCTTCCATACTGGTGCACCATCGAGCTGCGAGTGGACCCCCACCTCGGCACCCCCTCCCCCTGAGGGGGGAGGGGGTGCCGAAGTGAGGGGGCATGCCAGATAGATCTCTGGTCAGCTTGAAGCAAAATGTGATCAAAGTGACTGACTTTGAGCTCCTGTTTCTGGAGAACCACGTGGTGAAAACCAGCCCAAACTTTGCACACTTGTAGGGGAGACTCTTTAGCATCTATGGTGCAAATTTGGAGCCCCTATAACCTAAGGCCGACCTGTACTGACTCCCCAAAGATGGTACCCCTAGGACATCTAATTTTTACATTGGTGCCTATGTGAAAACTGGCCATGTTTGGGACCCGATAGCTCCCCCGTTTTAGGTCCTATGGGCCCCAAACTTTGCATGCACACTCCCAAGACCCTCGACTACATGGAGCCGAAAAAAGTGAATCAATACCATCTATGGTTCAGGAAATATGACCGTTTCAAGTTGAGCTCCAATTGAACCAACTTTTGAACTTTGAACTCCCATTACTGGGGAACCTTCCATACTGGTGCACCATCGAGCTGCGAGTGGACCCCCACCTCGGCACCCCCTCCCCCTGAGGGGGGAGGGGGTGCCGAGGTGAGGGGGCATGCCAGATAGATCTCTGGTCAGCTTGAAGCAAAATGTGATCAAAGTGACTGACTTTGAGCTCCTGTTTCTGGAGAACCACGTGGTGAAAACCAGCCCAAACTTTGCACACTTGTAGGGGGACTCTTTAGCATCTATGGTGCAAATTTGGAGCCCCTATAACCTAAGGCCGACCTGTACTGACCTCCCCAAAGATGGTACCCCTAGGACATCTAATTTTTACATTGGTGCCTATGTGAAAACTGGCCATGTTTGGGACCCGATAGCTCCCCCGTTTTAGGTCCAAACTGCCCCAAACTTGGCATGCATACTCACAAGACCCTGGGCTACGTGGGGCTGAAGAAAGTGAATCATTCCCATGTATGGTTCGGGAAATATGACCGTTTAAAGTTGAGCTCCAATTGAACCAACTTTGGAACTTTGAACTCCCATTACTGGGGAACCTTCCATACTGGTGCACCATCGAGCTGCGAGTGGACCCCCACCTCGGCACCCCTCCCCCTGAGGGGGGAGGGGGTGCCGAGGTGAGGGGGCATGCCAGATAGATCTCTGGTCAGCTTGAAGCAAAATGTGATCAAAGTGACTGACTTTGAGCTCCTGTTTCTGGAGAACCACGTGGTGAAAACCAGCCCAAACTTTGCACACTTGTAGGGGAGACTCTTTAGCACATATGGTGCAAATTTGGAGCCCCTATAACCTAAGGCCGACCTGTACTGACTCCCCAAAGATGGTACCCCTAGGACATCTAATTTTTACATTGGTGCCTATGTGAAAACTGGCCATGTTTGGGACCCGATAGCTCCCACGTTTTAGGTCCTATGGGCCCCAAACTTTGCATGCATACTCCCAAGACCCTCGACTACATGGAGCCAAAAAAAGTGAATCAATACCATCTATGGTTCAGGAAATATGACCGTTTCAAGTTGAGCTCCAATTGAACCAACTTTTGAACTTTGAACTCCCATTACTGGGGAACCTTCCATACTGGTGCACCATCGAGCTGCGAGTGGACCCCCACCTCGGCACCCCCTCCCCCTGAGGGGGGAGGGGGTGCCGAAGTGAGGGGGCATGCCAGATAGATCTCTGGTCAGCTTGAAGCAAAATGTGATCAAAGTGACTGACTTTGAGCTCCTGTTTCTGGAGAACCACGTGGTGAAAAACCAGCCCAAACTTTGCACACTTGTAGGGGAGACTCTTTAGCACCTATGGTGCAAATTTGGAGCCCCTATAACCTAAGGCCGACCTGTACTGACTCCCCAAAGATGGTACCCCTAGGACATCTAATTTTTACATTGGTGCCTATGTGAAAACTGGCCATGTTTGGGACCCGATAGCTCCCACGTTTTAGGTCCTATGGGCCCCAAACTTTGCATGCATACTCCCAAGACCCTCGACTACATGGAGCCAAAAAAAGTGAATCAATACCATCTATGGTTCAGGAAATATGACCGTTTCAAGTTGAGCTCCAATTGAACCAACTTTTGAACTTTGAACTCCCATTACTGGGGAACCTTCCATACTGGTGCACCATCGAGCTGCGAGTGGACCCCCACCTCGGCACCCCCTCCCCCTGAGGGGGGAGGGGGTGCCGAAGTGAGGGGGCATGCCAGATAGATCTCTGGTCAGCTTGAAGCAAAATGTGATCAAAGTGACTGACTTTGAGCTCCTGTTTCTGGAGAACCACGTGGTGAAAACCAGCCCAAACTTTGCACACTTGTAGGGGAGACTCTTTAGCACCTATGGTGCAAATTTGGAGCCCCTATAACCTAAGGCCGACCTGTACTGACTCCCCAAAGATGGTACCCCTAGGACATCTAATTTTTACATTGGTGCCTATGTGAAAACTGGCCATGTTTGGGACCCGATAGCTCCCCCGTTTTAGGTCCTATGGGCCCCAAACTTTGCATGCATACTCCCAAGACCCTCGACTACATGGAGCCGAAAAAAGTGAATCAATACCATCTATGGTTCAGGAAATATGACCGTTTCAAGTTGAGCTCCAATTGAACCAACTTTTGAACTTTGAACTCCCATTACTGGGGAACCTTCCATACTGGTGCACCATCGAGCTGCGAGTGGACCCCCACCTCGGCACCCCCTCCCCCTGAGGGGGGAGGGGGTGCCGAGGTGAGGGGGCATGCCAGATAGATCTCTGGTCAGCTTGAAGCAAAATGTGATCAAAGTGACTGACTTTGAGCTCCTGTTTCTGGAGAACCACGTGGTGAAAACCAGCCCAAACTTTGCACACTTGTAGGGGAGACTCTTTAGCACCTATGGTGCAAATTTGGAGCCCCTATAACCTAAGGCCGACCTGTACTGACTCCCCAAAGATGGTACCCCTAGGACATCTAATTTTTACATTGGTGCCTATGTGAAAACTGGCCATGTTTGGGACCCGATAGCTCCCACGTTTTAGGTCCTATGGGCCCCAAACTTTGCATGCATACTCCCAAGACCCTCGACTACATGGAGCCAAATAAAGTGAATCAATACCATCTATGGTTCAGGAAATATGACCGTTTCAAGTTGAGCTCCAATTGAACCAACTTTTGAACTTTGAACTCCCATTACTGGGGAACCTTCCATACTGGTGCACCATCGAGCTGCGAGTGGACCCCCACCTCGGCACCCCCTCCCCCTGAGGGGGGAGGGGGTGCCGAAGTGAGGGGGCATGCCAGATAGATCTCTGGTCAGCTTGAAGCAAAATGTGATCAAAGTGACTGACTTTGAGCTCCTGTTTCTGGAGAACCACGTGGTGAAAACCAGCCCAAACTTTGCACACTTGTAGGGGAGACTCTTTAGCATCTATGGTGCAAATTTGGAGCCCCTATAACCTAAGGCCGACCTGTACTGACTCCCCAAAGATGGTACCCCTAGGACATCTAATTTTTACATTGGTGCCTATGTGAAAACTGGCCATGTTTGGGACCCGATAGCTCCCCCGTTTTAGGTCCTATGGGCCCCAAACTTTGCATGCACACTCCCAAGACCCTCGACTACATGGAGCCGAAAAAAGTGAATCAATACCATCTATGGTTCAGGAAATATGACCGTTTCAAGTTGAGCTCCAATTGAACCAACTTTTGAACTTTGAACTCCCATTACTGGGGAACCTTCCATACTGGTGCACCATCGAGCTGCGAGTGGACCCCCACCTCGGCACCCCCTCCCCCTGAGGGGGGAGGGGGTGCCGAGGTGAGGGGGCATGCCAGATAGATCTCTGGTCAGCTTGAAGCAAAATGTGATCAAAGTGACTGACTTTGAGCTCCTGTTTCTGGAGAACCACGTGGTGAAAACCAGCCCAAACTTTGCACACTTGTAGGGGAGACTCTTTAGCACATATGGTGCAAATTTGGAGCCCCTATAACCTAAGGCCGACCTGTACTGACTCCCCAAAGATGGTACCCCTAGGACATCTAATTTTTACATTGGTGCCTATGTGAAAACTGGCCATGTTTGGGACCCGATAGCTCCCACGTTTTAGGTCCTATGGGCCCCAAACTTTGCATGCATACTCCCAAGACCCTCGACTACATGGAGCCAAAAAAAGTGAATCAATACCATCTATGGTTCAGGAAATATGACCGTTTCAAGTTGAGCTCCAATTGAACCAACTTTTGAACTTTGAACTCCCATTACTGGGGAACCTTCCATACTGGTGCACCATCGAGCTGCGAGTGGACCCCCACCTCGGCACCCCCTCCCCCTGAGGGGGGAGGGGGTGCCGAAGTGAGGGGGCATGCCAGATAGATCTCTGGTCAGCTTGAAGCAAAATGTGATCAAAGTGACTGACTTTGAGCTCCTGTTTCTGGAGAACCACGTGGTGAAAACCAGCCCAAACTTTGCACACTTGTAGGGGAGACTCTTTAGCACCTATGGTGCAAATTTGGAGCCCCTATAACCTAAGGCCGACCTGTACTGACTCCCCAAAGATGGTACCCCTAGGACATCTAATTTTTACATTGGTGCCTATGTGAAAACTGGCCATGTTTGGGACCCGATAGCTCCCCCGTTTTAGGTCCTATGGGCCCCAAACTTTGCATGCACACTCCCAAGACCCTCGACTACATGGAGCCGAAAAAAGTGAATCAATACCATCTATGGTTCAGGAAATATGACCGTTTCAAGTTGAGCTCCAATTGAACCAACTTTTGAACTTTGAACTCCCATTACTGGGGAACCTTCCATACTGGTGCACCATCGAGCTGCGAGTGGACCCCCACCTCGGCACCCCCTCCCCCTGAGGGGGGAGGGGGTGCCGAGGTGAGGGGGCATGCCAGATAGATCTCTGGTCAGCTTGAAGCAAAATGTGATCAAAGTGACTGACTTTGAGCTCCTGTTTCTGGAGAACCACGTGGTGAAAACCAGCCCAAACTTTGCACACTTGTAGGGGAGACTCTTTAGCATCTATGGTGCAAATTTGGAGCCCCTATAACCTAAGGCCGACCTGTACTGACTCCCCAAAGATGGTACCCCTAGGACATCTAATTTTTACATTGGTGCCTATGTGAAAACTGGCCATGTTTGGGACCCGATAGCTCCCCCGTTTTAGGTCCAAACTGCCCCAAACTTGGCATGCATACTCACAAGACCCTGGGCTACGTGGGGCTGAAGAAAGTGAATCATTCCCATGTATGGTTCGGGAAATATGACCGTTTAAAGTTGAGCTCCAATTGAACCAACTTTGGAACTTTGAACTCCCATTACTGGGGAACCTTCCATACTGGTGCACCATCGAGCTGCGAGTGGACCCCCACCTCGGCACCCCCTCCCCCTGAGGGGGGAGGGGGTGCCGAGGTGAGGGGGCATGCCAGATAGATCTCTGGTCAGCTTGAAGCAAAATGTGATCAAAGTGGCTGACTTTGAGCTCCTGTTTCTGGAGAACCACGTGGTGAAAACCAGCCCAAACTTTGCACACTTGTAGGGGAGACTCTTTAGCACCTATGGTGCAAATTTGGAGCCCCTATAACCTAAGGCCGACCTGTACTGACTCCCCAAAGATGGTACCCCTAGGACATCTAATTTTTACATTGGTGCCTATGTGAAAACTGGCCATGTTTGGGACCCGATAGCTCCCACGTTTTAGGTCCTATGGGCCCCAAACTTTGCATGCATACTCCCAAGACCCTCGACTACATGGAGCCAAAAAAAGTGAATCAATACCATCTATGGTTCAGGAAATATGACCGTTTCAAGTTGAGCTCCAATTGAACCAACTTTTGAACTTTGAACTCCCATTACTGGGGAACCTTCCATACTGGTGCACCATCGAGCTGCGAGTGGACCCCCACCTCGGCACCCCCTCCCCCTGAGGGGGGAGGGGGTGCCGAAGTGAGGGGGCATGCCAGATAGATCTCTGGTCAGCTTGAAGCAAAATGTGATCAAAGTGACTGACTTTGAGCTCCTGTTTCTGGAGAACCACGTGGTGAAAACCAGCCCAAACTTTGCACACTTGTAGGGGAGACTCTTTAGCATCTATGGTGCAAATTTGGAGCCCCTATAACCTAAGGCCGACCTGTACTGACTCCCCAAAGATGGTACCCCTAGGACATCTAATTTTTACATTGGTGCCTATGTGAAAACTGGCCATGTTTGGGACCCGATAGCTCCCCCGTTTTAGGTCCTATGGGCCCCAAACTTTGCATGCACACTCCCAAGACCCTCGACTACATGGAGCCGAAAAAAGTGAATCAATACCATCTATGGTTCAGGAAATATGACCGTTTCAAGTTGAGCTCCAATTGAACCAACTTTTGAACTTTGAACTCCCATTACTGGGGAACCTTCCATACTGGTGCACCATCGAGCTGCGAGTGGACCCCCACCTCGGCACCCCCTCCCCCTGAGGGGGGAGGGGGTGCCGAGGTGAGGGGGCATGCCAGATAGATCTCTGGTCAGCTTGAAGCAAAATGTGATCAAAGTGACTGACTTTGAGCTCCTGTTTCTGGAGAACCACGTGGTGAAAACCAGCCCAAACTTTGCACACTTGTAGGGGAGACTCTTTAGCATCTATGGTGCAAATTTGGAGCCCCTATAACCTAAGGCCGACCTGTACTGACTCCCCAAAGATGGTACCCCTAGGACATCTAATTTTTACATTGGTGCCTATGTGAAAACTGGCCATGTTTGGGACCCGATAGCTCCCCCGTTTTAGGTCCAAACTGCCCCAAACTTGGCATGCATACTCACAAGACCCTGGGCTACGTGGGGCTGAAGAAAGTGAATCATTCCCATGTATGGTTCGGGAAATATGACCGTTTAAAGTTGAGCTCCAATTGAACCAACTTTGGAACTTTGAACTCCCATTACTGGGGAACCTTCCATACTGGTGCACCATCGAGCTGCGAGTGGACCCCCACCTCGGCACCCCCTCCCCCTGAGGGGGGAGGGGGTGCCGAGGTGAGGGGGCATGCCAGATAGATCTCTGGTCAGCTTGAAGCAAAATGTGATCAAAGTGACTGACTTTGAGCTCCTGTTTCTGGAGAACCACGTCGTGAAAACCAGCCCAAACTTTGCACACTTGTAGGGGAGACTCTTTAGCATCTATGGTGCAAATTTGGAGCCCCTATAACCTAAGGCCGACCTGTACTGACTCCCCAAAGATGGTACCCCTAGGACATCTAATTTTTACATTGGTGCCTATGTGAAAACTGGCCATGTTTGGGACCCGATAGCTCCCACGTTTTAGGTCCTATGGGCCCCAAACTTTGCATGCATACTCCCAAGACCCTCGACTACATGGAGCCAAAAAAAGTGAATCAATACCATCTATGGTTCAGGAAATATGACCGTTTCAAGTTGAGCTCCAATTGAACCAACTTTTGAACTTTGAACTCCCATTACTGGGGAACCTTCCATACTGGTGCACCATCGAGCTGCGAGTGGACCCCCACCTCGGCACCCCCTCCCCCTGAGGGGGGAGGGGGTGCCGAAGTGAGGGGGCATGCCAGATAGATCTCTGGTCAGCTTGAAGCAAAATGTGATCAAAGTGACTGACTTTGAGCTCCTGTTTCTGGAGAACCACGTGGTGAAAACCAGCCCAAACTTTGCACACTTGTAGGGGAGACTCTTTAGCACCTATGGTGCAAATTTGGAGCCCCTATAACCTAAGGCCGACCTGTACTGACTCCCCAAAGATGGTACCCCTAGGACATCTAATTTTTACATTGGTGCCTATGTGAAAACTGGCCATGTTTGGGACCCGATAGCTCCCCCGTTTTAGGTCCAAACTGCCCCAAACTTGGCATGCATACTCACAAGACCCTGGGCTACGTGGGGCTGAAGAAAGTGAATCATTCCCATGTATGGTTCGGGAAATATGACCGTTTAAAGTTGAGCTCCAATTGAACCAACTTTGGAACTTTGAACTCCCATTACTGGGGAACCTTCCATACTGGTGCACCATCGAGCTGCGAGTGGACCCCCACCTCGGCACCCCCTCCCCCTGAGGGGGGAGGGGGTGCCGAGGTGAGGGGGCATGCCAGATAGATCTCTGGTCAGCTTGAAGCAAAATGTGATCAAAGTGACTGACTTTGAGCTCCTGTTTCTGGAGAACCACGTGGTGAAAACCAGCCCAAACTTTGCACACTTGTAGGGGAGACTCTTTAGCACCTATGGTGCAAATTTGGAGCCCCTATAACCTAAGGCCGACCTGTACTGACTCCCCAAAGATGGTACCCCTAGGACATCTAATTTTTACATTGGTGCCTATGTGAAAACTGGCCATGTTTGGGACCCGATAGCTCCCCCGTTTTAGGTCCTATGGGCCCCAAACTTTGCATGCATACTCCCAAGACCCTCGACTACATGGAGCCAAAAAAAGTGAATCAATACCATCTATGGTTCAGGAAATATGACCGTTTCAAGTTGAGCTCCAATTGAACCAACTTTTGAACTTTGAACTCCCATTACTGGGGAACCTTCCATACTGGTGCACCATCGAGCTGCGAGTGGACCCCCACCTCGGCACCCCCTCCCCCTGAGGGGGGAGGGGGTGCCGAAGTGAGGGGGCATGCCAGATAGATCTCTGGTCAGCTTGAAGCAAAATGTGATCAAAGTGACTGACTTTGAGCTCCTGTTTCTGGAGAACCACGTCGTGAAAACCAGCCCAAACTTTGCACACTTGTAGGGGAGACTCTTTAGCATCTATGGTGCAAATTTGGAGCCCCTATAACCTAAGGCCGACCTGTACTGACTCCCCAAAGATGGTACCCCTAGGACATCTAATTTTTACATTGGTGCCTATGTGAAAACTGGCCATGTTTGGGACCCGATAGCTCCCCCGTTTTAGGTCCAAACTGCCCCAAACTTGGCATGCATACTCACAAGACCCTGGGCTACGTGGGGCTGAAGAAAGTGAATCATTCCCATGTATGGTTCGGGAAATATGACCGTTTAAAGTTGAGCTCCAATTGAACCAACTTTGGAACTTTGAACTCCCATTACTGGGGAACCTTCCATACTGGTGCACCATCGAGCTGCGAGTGGACCCCCACATCGGCACCCCCTCCCCCTGAGGGGGGAGGGGGTGCCGAGGTGAGGGGGCATGCCAGATAGATCTCTGGTCAGCTTGAAGCAAAATGTGATCAAAGTGACTGACTTTGAGCTCCTGTTTCTGGAGAACCACGTGGTGAAAACCAGCCCAAACTTTGCACACTTGTAGGGGAGACTCTTTAGCACATATGGTGCAAATTTGGAGCCCCTATAACCTAAGGCCGACCTGTACTGACTCCCCAAAGATGGTACCCCTAGGACATCTAATTTTTACATTGGTGCCTATGTGAAAACTGGCCATGTTTGGGACCCGATAGCTCCCCCGTTTTAGGTCCTATGGGCCCCAAACTTTGCATGCATACTCCCAAGACCCTCGACTACATGGAGCCAAAAAAAGTGAATCAATACCATCTATGGTTCAGGAAATATGACCGTTTCAAGTTGAGCTCCAATTGAACCAACTTTTGAACTTTGAACTCCCATTACTGGGGAACCTTCCATACTGGTGCACCATCGAGCTGCGAGTGGACCCCCACCTCGGCACCCCCTCCCCCTGAGGGGGGAGGGGGTGCCGAAGTGAGGGGGCATGCCAGATAGATCTCTGGTCAGCTTGAAGCAAAATGTGATCAAAGTGACTGACTTTGAGCTCCTGTTTCTGGAGAACCACGTCGTGAAAACCAGCCCAAACTTTGCACACTTGTAGGGGAGACTCTTTAGCATCTATGGTGCAAATTTGGAGCCCCTATAACCTAAGGCCGACCTGTACTGACTCCCCAAAAATGGTACCCCTAGGACATCTAATTTTTACATTGGTGCCTATGTGAAAACTGGCCATGTTTGGGACCCGATAGCTCCCCCGTTTTAGGTCCAAACTGCCCCAAACTTGGCATGCATACTCACAAGACCCTGGGCTACGTGGGGCTGAAGAAAGTGAATCATTCCCATGTATGGTTCGGGAAATATGACCGTTTAAAGTTGAGCTCCAATTGAACCAACTTTGGAACTTTGAACTCCCATTACTGGGGAACCTTCCATACTGGTGCACCATCGAGCTGCGAGTGGACCCCCACCTCGGCACCCCCTCCCCCTGAGGGGGGAGGGGGTGCCGAGGTGAGGGGGCATGCCAGATAGATCTCTGGTCAGCTTGAAGCAAAATGTGATCAAAGTGACTGACTTTGAGCTCCTGTTTCTGGAGAACCACGTGGTGAAAACCAGCCCAAACTTTGCACACTTGTAGGGGAGACTCTTTAGCACCTATGGTGCAAATTTGGAGCCCCTATAACCTAAGGCCGACCTGTACTGACTCCCCAAAGATGGTACCCCTAGGACATCTAATTTTTACATTGGTGCCTATGTGAAAACTGGCCATGTTTGGGACCCGATAGCTCCCCCGTTTTAGGTCCAAACTGCCCCAAACTTGGCATGCATACTCACAAGACCCTGGGCTACGTGGGGCTGAAGAAAGTGAATCATTCCCATGTATGGTTCGGGAAATATGACCGTTTAAAGTTGAGCTCCAATTGAACCAACTTTGGAACTTTGAACTCCCATTACTGGGGAACCTTCCATACTGGTGCACCATCGAGCTGCGAGTGGACCCCCACCTCGGCACCCCCTCCCCCTGAGGGGGGAGGGGGTGCCGAGGTGAGGGGGCATGCCAGATAGATCTCTGGTCAGCTTGAAGCAAAATGTGATCAAAGTGACTGACTTTGAGCTCCTGTTTCTGGAGAACCACGTGGTGAAAACCAGCCCAAACTTTGCACACTTGTAGGGGAGACTCTTTAGCACCTATGGTGCAAATTTGGAGCCCCTATAACCTAAGGCCGACCTGTACTGACTCCCCAAAGATGGTACCCCTAGGACATCTAATTTTTACATTGGTGCCTATGTGAAAACTGGCCATGTTTGGGACCCGATAGCTCCCCCGTTTTAGGTCCTATGGGCCCCAAACTTTGCATGCATACTCCCAAGACCCTCGACTACATGGAGCCGAAAAAAGTGAATCAATACCATCTATGGTTCAGGAAATATGACCGTTTCAAGTTGAGCTCCAATTGAACCAACTTTTGAACTTTGAACTCCCATTACTGGGGAACCTTCCATACTGGTGCACCATCGAGCTGCGAGTGGACCCCCACCTCGGCACCCCCTCCCCCTGAGGGGGGAGGGGGTGCCGAGGTGAGGGGGCATGCCAGATAGATCTCTGGTCAGCTTGAAGCAAAATGTGATCAAAGTGACTGACTTTGAGCTCCTGTTTCTGGAGAACCACGTGGTGAAAACCAGCCCAAACTTTGCACACTTGTAGGGGAGACTCTTTAGCATCTATGGTGCAAATTTGGAGCCCCTATAACCTAAGGCCGACCTGTACTGACTCCCCAAAGATGGTACCCCTAGGACATCTAATTTTTACATTGGTGCCTATGTGAAAACTGGCCATGTTTGGGACCCGATAGCTCCCCCGTTTTAGGTCCTATGGGCCCCAAACTTTGCATGCACACTCCCAAGACCCTCGACTACATGGAGCCGAAAAAAGTGAATCAATACCATCTATGGTTCAGGAAATATGACCGTTTTAAGTTGAGCTCCAATTGAACCAACTTTTGAACTTTGAACTCCCATTACTGGGGAACCTTCCATACTGGTGCACCATCGAGCTGCGAGTGGACCCCCACCTCGGCACCCCCTCCCCCTGAGGGGGGAGGGGGTGCCGAGGTGAGGGGGCATGCCAGATAGATCTCTGGTCAGCTTGAAGCAAAATGTGATCAAAGTGACTGACTTTGAGCTCCTGTTTCTGGAGAACCACGTGGTGAAAACCAGCCCAAACTTTGCACACTTGTAGGGGAGACTCTTTAGCATCTATGGTGCAAATTTGGAGCCCCTATAACCTAAGGCCGACCTGTACTGACTCCCCAAAGATGGTACCCCTAGGACATCTAATTTTTACATTGGTGCCTATGTGAAAACTGGCCATGTTTGGGACCCGATAGCTCCCCCGTTTTAGGTCCAAACTGCCCCAAACTTGGCATGCATACTCACAAGACCCTGGGCTACGTGGGGCTGAAGAAAGTGAATCATTCCCATGTATGGTTCGGGAAATATGACCGTTTAAAGTTGAGCTCCAATTGAACCAACTTTGGAACTTTGAACTCCCATTACTGGGGAACCTTCCATACTGGTGCACCATCGAGCTGCGAGTGGACCCCCACCTCGGCACCCCCTCCCCCTGAGGGGGGAGGGGGTGCCGAGGTGAGGGGGCATGCCAGATAGATCTCTGGTCAGCTTGAAGCAAAATGTGATCAAAGTGACTGACTTTGAGCTCCTGTTTCTGGAGAACCACGTGGTGAAAACCAGCCCAAACTTTGCACACTTGTAGGGGAGACTCTTTAGCACCTATGGTGCAAATTTGGAGCCCCTATAACCTAAGGCCGACCTGTACTGACTCCCCAAAGATGGTACCCCTAGGACATCTAATTTTTACATTGGTGCCTATGTGAAAACTGGCCATGTTTGGGACCCGATAGCTCCCCCGTTTTAGGTCCTATGGGCCCCAAACTTTGCATGCATACTCCCAAGACCCTCGACTACATGGAGCCGAAAAAAGTGAATCAATACCATCTATGGTTCAGGAAATATGACCGTTTCAAGTTGAGCTCCAATTGAACCAACTTTTGAACTTTGAACTCCCATTACTGGGGAACCTTCCATACTGGTGCACCATCGAGCTGCGAGTGGACCCCCACCTCGGCACCCCCTCCCCCTGAGGGGGGAGGGGGTGCCGAGGTGAGGGGGCATGCCAGATAGATCTCTGGTCAGCTTGAAGCAAAATGTGATCAAAGTGACTGACTTTGAGCTCCTGTTTCTGGAGAACCACGTGGTGAAAACCAGCCCAAACTTTGCACACTTGTAGGGGAGACTCTTTAGCACCTATGGTGCAAATTTGGAGCCCCTATAACCTAAGGCCGACCTGTACTGACTCCCCAAAGATGGTACCCCTAGGACATCTAATTTTTACATTGGTGCCTATGTGAAAACTGGCCATGTTTGGGACCCGATAGCTCCCCCGTTTTAGGTCCTATGGGCCCCAAACTTTGCATGCACACTCCCAAGACCCTCGACTACATGGAGCCGAAAAAAGTGAATCAATACCATCTATGGTTCAGGAAATATGACCGTTTCAAGTTGAGCTCCAATTGAACCAACTTTTGAACTTTGAACTCCCATTACTGGGGAACCTTCCATACTGGTGCACCATCGAGCTGCGAGTGGACCCCCACCTCGGCACCCCCTCCCCCTGAGGGGGGAGGGGGTGCCGAGGTGAGGGGGCATGCCAGATAGATCTCTGGTCAGCTTGAAGCAAAATGTGATCAAAGTGACTGACTTTGAGCTCCTGTTTCTGGAGAACCACGTGGTGAAAACCAGCCCAAACTTTGCACACTTGTAGGGGAGACTCTTTAGCACCTATGGTGCAAATTTGGAGCCCCTATAACCTAAGGCCGACCTGTACTGACTCCCCAAAGATGGTACCCCTAGGACATCTAATTTTTACATTGGTGCCTATGTGAAAACTGGCCATGTTTGGGACCCGATAGCTCCCCCGTTTTAGGTCCTATGGGCCCCAAACTTTGCATGCATACTCCCAAGACCCTCGACTACATGGAGCCGAAAAAAGTGAATCAATACCATCTATGGTTCAGGAAATATGACCGTTTCAAGTTGAGCTCCAATTGAACCAACTTTTGAACTTTGAACTCCCATTACTGGGGAACCTTCCATACTGGTGCACCGTCGAGCTGCGAGTGGACCCCCACCTCGGCACCCCCTCCCCCTGAGGGGGGAGGGGGTGCCGAGGTGAGGGGGCATGCCAGATAGATCTCTGGTCAGCTTGAAGCAAAATGTGATCAAAGTGACTGACTTTGAGCTCCTGTTTCTGGAGAACCACGTGGTGAAAACCAGCCCAAACTTTGCACACTTGTAGGGGAGACTCTTTAGCACCTATGGTGCAAATTTGGAGCCCCTATAACCTAAGGCCGACCTGTACTGACTCCCCAAAGATGGTACCCCTAGGACATCTAATTTTTACATTGGTGCCTATGTGAAAACTGGCCATGTTTGGGACCCGATAGCTCCCCCGTTTTAGGTCCTATGGGCCCCAAACTTTGCATGCATACTCCCAAGACCCTCGACTACATGGAGCCGAAAAAAGTGAATCAATACCATCTATGGTTCAGGAAATATGACCGTTTCAAGTTGAGCTCCAATTGAACCAACTTTGGAACTTTGAACTCCCATTACTGGGGAACCTTCCATACTGGTGCACCATCGAGCTGCGAGTGGACCCCCACCTCGGCACCCCCTCCCCCTGAGGGGGGAGGGGGTGCCGAGGTGAGGGGGCATGCCAGATAGATCTCTGGTCAGCTTGAAGCAAAATGTGATCAAAGTGACTGACTTTGAGCTCCTGTTTCTGGAGAACCACGTGGTGAAAACCAGCCCAAACTTTGCACACTTGTAGGGGAGACTCTTTAGCACCTATGGTGCAAATTTGGAGCCCCTATAACCTAAGGCCGACCTGTACTGACTCCCCAAAGATGGTACCCCTAGGACATCTAATTTTTACATTGGTGCCTATGTGAAAACTGGCCATGTTTGGGACCCGATAGCTCCCCCGTTTTAGGTCCTATGGGCCCCAAACTTTGCATGCACACTCCCAAGACCCTCGACTACATGGAGCCGAAAAAAGTGAATCAATACCATCTATGGTTCAGGAAATATGACCGTTTCAAGTTGAGCTCCAATTGAACCAACTTTTGAACTTTGAACTCCCATTACTGGGGAACCTTCCATACTGGTGCACCATCGAGCTGCGAGTGGACCCCCACCTCGGCACCCCCTCCCCCTGAGGGGGGAGGGGGTGCCGAGGTGAGGGGGCATGCCAGATAGATCTCTGGTCAGCTTGAAGCAAAATGTGATCAAAGTGACTGACTTTGAGCTCCTGTTTCTGGAGAACCACGTGGTGAAAACCAGCCCAAACTTTGCACACTTGTAGGGGAGACTCTTTAGCACCTATGGTGCAAATTTGGAGCCCCTATAACCTAAGGCCGACCTGTACTGCCTCCCCAAAGATGGTACCCCTAGGACATCTAATTTTTACATTGGTGCCTATGTGAAAACTGGCCATGTTTGGGACCCGATAGCTCCCCCGTTTTAGGTCCTATGGGCCCCAAACTTTGCATGCACACTCCCAAGACCCTCGACTACATGGAGCCGAAAAAAGTGAATCAATACCATCTATGGTTCAGGAAATATGACCGTTTCAAGTTGAGCTCCAATTGAACCAACTTTTGAACTTTGAACTCCCATTACTGGGGAACCTTCCATACTGGTGCACCATCGAGCTGCGAGTGGACCCCCACCTCGGCACCCCCTCCCCCTGAGGGGGGAGGGGGTGCCGAGGTGAGGGGGCATGCCAGATAGATCTCTGGTCAGCTTGAAGCAAAATGTGATCAAAGTGACTGACTTTGAGCTCCTGTTTCTGGAGAACCACGTGGTGAAAACCAGCCCAAACTTTGCACACTTGTAGGGGAGACTCTTTAGCATCTATGGTGCAAATTTGGAGCCCCTATAACCTAAGGCCGACCTGTACTGACTCCCCAAAGATGGTACCCCTAGGACATCTAATTTTTACATTGGTGCCTATGTGAAAACTGGCCATGTTTGGGACCCGATAGCTCCCCCGTTTTAGGTCCAAACTGCCCCAAACTTGGCATGCATACTCACAAGACCCTGGGCTACGTGGGGCTGAAGAAAGTGAATCATTCCCATGTATGGTTCGGGAAATATGACCGTTTAAAGTTGAGCTCCAATTGAACCAACTTTGGAACTTTGAACTCCCATTACTGGGGAACCTTCCATACTGGTGCACCATCGAGCTGCGAGTGGACCCCCACCTCGGCACCCCCTCCCCCTGAGGGGGGAGGGGGTGCCGAGGTGAGGGGGCATGCCAGATAGATCTCTGGTCAGCTTGAAGCAAAATGTGATCAAAGTGACTGACTTTGAGCTCCTGTTTCTGGAGAACCACGTGGTGAAAACCAGCCCAAACTTTGCACACTTGTAGGGGAGACTCTTTAGCACCTATGGTGCAAATTTGGAGCCCCTATAACCTAAGGCCGACCTGTACTGACTCCCCAAAGATGGTACCCCTAGGACATCTAA
Organism: Lithobates pipiens; assembly: GCF_037356315.1. Lineage (NCBI taxonomy): Eukaryota > Metazoa > Chordata > Amphibia > Anura > Ranidae > Lithobates > Lithobates pipiens. Next base: position 461,051 of record NW_027507700.1, on the reverse strand, counting down.
TTTTTACATTGGTGCCTATGTGAAAACTGGCCATGTTTGGGACCCGGTAGCTCCCCCGTTTTAGGTCCTATGGGCCCCAAACTTTGCATGCACACTCCCAAGACCCTCGACTACATGGAGCCGAAAAAAGTGAATCAATACCATCTATGGTTCAGGAAATATGACCGTTTCAAGTTGAGCTCCAATTGAACCAACTTTTGAACTTTGAACTCCCATTACTGGGGAACCTTCCATACTGGTGCACCATCGAGCTGCGAGTGGACCCCCACCTCGGCACCCCCTCCCCCTGAGGGGGGAGGGGGTGCCGAGGTGAGGGGGCATGCCAGATAGATCTCTGGTCAGCTTGAAGCAAAATGTGATCAAAGTGACTGACTTTGAGCTCCTGTTTCTGGAGAACCACGTGGTGAAAACCAGCCCAAACTTTGCACACTTGTAGGGGAGACTCTTTAGCATCTATGGTGCAAATTTGGAGCCCCTATAACCTAAGGCCGACCTGTACTGACTCCCCAAAGATGGTACCCCTAGGACATCTAATTTTTACATTGGTGCCTATGTGAAAACTGGCCATGTTTGGGACCCGGTAGCTCCCCCGTTTTAGGTCCTATGGGCCCCAAACTTTGCATGCACACTCCCAAGACCCTCGACTACATGGAGCCGAAAAAAGTGAATCAATACCATCTATGGTTCAGGAAATATGACCGTTTCAAGTTGAGCTCCAATTGAACCAACTTTTGAACTTTGAACTCCCATTACTGGGGAACCTTCCATACTGGTGCACCATCGAGCTGCGAGTGGACCCCCACCTCGGCACCCCCTCCCCCTGAGGGGGGAGGGGGTGCCGAGGTGAGGGGGCATGCCAGATAGATCTCTGGTCAGCTTGAAGCAAAATGTGATCAAAGTGACTGACTTTGAGCTCCTGTTTCTGGAGAACCACGTGGTGAAAACCAGCCCAAACTTTGCACACTTGTAGGGGAGACTCTTTAGCATCTATGGTGCAAATTTGGAGCCCCTATAACCTAAGGCCGACCTGTACTGACTCCCCAAAGATGGTACCCCTAGGACATCTAATTTTTACATTGGTGCCTATGTGAAAACTGGCCATGTTTGGGACCCGATAGCTCCCCCGTTTTAGGTCCAAACTGCCCCAAACTTGGCATGCATACTCACAAGACCCTCGACTACATGGAGCCGAAAAAAGTGAATCAATACCATCTATGGTTCAGGAAATATGACCGTTTCAAGTTGAGCTCCAATTGAACCAACTTTTGAACTTTGAACTCCCATTACTGGGGAACCTTCCATACTGGTGCACCATCGAGCTGCGAGTGGACCCCCACCTCGGCACCCCCTCCCCCTGAGGGGGGAGGGGGTGCCGAGGTGAGGGGGCATGCCAGATAGATCTCTGGTCAGCTTGAAGCAAAATGTGATCAAAGTGACTGACTTTGAGCTCCTGTTTCTGGAGAACCACGTGGTGAAAACCAGCCCAAACTTTGCACACTTGTAGGGGAGACTCTTTAGCACCTATGGTGCAAATTTGGAGCCCCTATAACCTAAGGCCGACCTGTACTGACTCCCCAAAGATGGTACCCCTAGGACATCTAATTTTTACATTGGTGCCTATGTGAAAACTGGCCATGTTTGGGACCCGGTAGCTCCCCCGTTTTAGGTCCTATGGGCCCCAAACTTTGCATGCACACTCCCAAGACCCTCGACTACATGGAGCCGAAAAAAGTGAATCAATACCATCTATGGTTCAGGAAATATGACCGTTTCAAGTTGAGCTCCAATTGAACCAACTTTTGAACTTTGAACTCCCATTACTGGGGAACCTTCCATACTGGTGCACCATCGAGCTGCGAGTGGACCCCCACCTCGGCACCCCCTCCCCCTGAGGGGGGAGGGGGTGCCGAGGTGAGGGGGCATGCCAGATAGATCTCTGGTCAGCTTGAAGCAAAATGTGATCAAAGTGACTGACTTTGAGCTCCTGTTTCTGGAGAACCACGTGGTGAAAACCAGCCCAAACTTTGCACACTTGTAGGGGAGACTCTTTAGCATCTATGGTGCAAATTTGGAGCCCCTATAACCTAAGGCCGACCTGTACTGACTCCCCAAAGATGGTACCCCTAGGACATCTAATTTTTACATTGGTGCCTATGTGAAAACTGGCCATGTTTGGGACCCGATAGCTCCCCCGTTTTAGGTCCAAACTGCCCCAAACTTGGCATGCATACTCACAAGACCCTCGACTACATGGAGCCGAAAAAAGTGAATCAATACCATCTATGGTTCAGGAAATATGACCGTTTCAAGTTGAGCTCCAATTGAACCAACTTTTGAACTTTGAACTCCCATTACTGGGGAACCTTCCATACTGGTGCACCATCGAGCTGCGAGTGGACCCCCACCTCGGCACCCCCTCCCCCTGAGGGGGGAGGGGGTGCCGAGGTGAGGGGGCATGCCAGATAGATCTCTGGTCAGCTTGAAGCAAAATGTGATCAAAGTGACTGACTTTGAGCTCCTGTTTCTGGAGAACCACGTGGTGAAAACCAGCCCAAACTTTGCACACTTGTAGGGGAGACTCTTTAGCACCTATGGTGCAAATTTGGAGCCCCTATAACCTAAGGCCGACCTGTACTGACTCCCCAAAGATGGTACCCCTAGGACATCTAATTTTTACATTGGTGCCTATGTGAAAACTGGCCATGTTTGGGACCCGATAGCTCCCCCGTTTTAGGTCCAAACTGCCCCAAACTTGGCATGCATACTCACAAGACCCTGGGCTACGTGGGGCTGAAGAAAGTGAATCATTCCCATGTATGGTTCGGGAAATATGACCGTTTAAAGTTGAGCTCCAATTGAACCAACTTTGGAACTTTGAACTCCCATTACTGGGGAACCTTCCATACTGGTGCACCATCGAGCTGCGAGTGGACCCCCACCTCGGCACCCCCTCCCCCTGAGGGGGGAGGGGGTGCCGAGGTGAGGGGGCATGCCAGATAGATCTCTGGTCAGCTTGAAGCAAAATGTGATCAAAGTGACTGACTTTGAGCTCCTGTTTCTGGAGAACCACGTGGTGAAAACCAGCCCAAACTTTGCACACTTGTAGGGGAGACTCTTTAGCACCTATGGTGCAAATTTGGATCCCCTATAACCTAAGGCCGACCTGTACTGACTCCCCAAAGATGGTACCCCTAGGACATCTAATTTTTACATTGGTGCCTATGTGAAAACTGGCCATGTTTGGGACCCGATAGCTCCCCCGTTTTAGGTCCTATGGGCCCCAAACTTTGCATGCATACTCCCAAGATCCTCGACTACATGGAGCCGAAAAAAGTGAATCAATACCATCTATGGTTCAGGAAATATGACCGTTTCAAGTTGAGCTCCAATTGAACCAACTTTTGAACTTTGAACTCCCATTACTGGGGAACCTTCCATACTGGTGCACCATCGAGCTGCGAGTGGACCCCCACCTCGGCACCCCCTCCCCCTGAGGGGGGAGGGGGTGCCGAGGTGAGGGGGCATGCCAGATAGATCTCTGGTCAGCTTGAAGCAAAATGTGATCAAAGTGACTGACTTTGAGCTCCTGTTTCTGGAGAACCACGTGGTGAAAACCAGCCCAAACTTTGCACACTTGTAGGGGAGACTCTTTAGCACCTATGGTGCAAATTTGGAGCCCCTATAACCTAAGGCCGACCTGTACTGACTCCCCAAAGATGGTACCCCTAGGACATCTAATTTTTACATTGGTGACTATGTGAAAACTGGCCATGTTTGGGACCCGATAGCTCCCCCGTTTTAGGTCCTATGGGCCCCAAACTTTGCATGCACACTCCCAAGACCCTCGACTACATGGAGCCGAAAAAAGTGAATCAATACCATCTATGGTTCAGGAAATATGACCGTTTCAAGTTGAGCTCCAATTGAACCAACTTTTGAACTTTGAACTCCCATTACTGGGGAACCTTCCATACTGGTGCACCATCGAGCTGCGAGTGGACCCCCACCTCGGCACCCCCTCCCCCTGAGGGGGGAGGGGGTGCCGAGGTGAGGGGGCATGCCAGATAGATCTCTGGTCAGCTTGAAGCAAAATGTGATCAAAGTGACTGACTTTGAGCTCCTGTTTCTGGAGAACCACGTGGTGAAAACCAGCCCAAACTTTGCACACTTGTAGGGGAGACTCTTTAGCATCTATGGTGCAAATTTGGAGCCCCTATAACCTAAGGCCGACCTGTACTGACTCCCCAAAGATGGTACCCCTAGGACATCTAATTTTTACATTGGTGCCTATGTGAAAACTGGCCATGTTTGGGACCCGATAGCTCCCCCGTTTTAGGTCCAAATTGCCCCAAACTTGGCATGCATACTCACAAGACCATGGGCTACGTGGGGCTGAAGAAAGTGAATCATTCCCATGTATGGTTCGGGAAATATGACCGTTTAAAGTTGAGCTCCAATTGAACCAACTTTGGAACTTTGAACTCCCATTACTGGGGAACCTTCCATACTGGTGCACCATCGAGCTGCGAGTGGACCCCCACCTCGGCACCCCCTCCCCCTGAGGGGGGAGGGGGTGCCGAGGTGAGGGGGCATGCCAGATAGATCTCTGGTCAGCTTGAAGCAAAATGTGATCAAAGTGACTGACTTTGAGCTCCTGTTTCTGGAGAACCACGTGGTGAAAACCAGCCCAAACTTTGCACACTTGTAGGGGAGACTCTTTAGCACCTATGGTGCAAATTTGGAGCCCCTATAACCTAAGGCCGACCTGTACTGACTCCCCAAAGATGGTACCCCTAGGACATCTAATTTTTACATTGGTGCCTATGTGAAAACTGGCCATGTTTGGGACCCGATAGCTCCCCCGTTTTGGGTCCTATGGGCCCCAAACTTTGCATGCATACTCCCAAGATCCTCGACTACATGGAGCCGAAAAAAGTGAATCAATACCATCTATGGTTCAGGAAATATGACCGTTTCAAGTTGAGCTCCAATTGAACCAACTTTTGAACTTTGAACTCCCATTACTGGGGAACCTTCCATACTGGTGCACCATCGAGCTGCGAGTGGACCCCCACCTCGGCACCCCCTCCCCCTGAGGGGGGAGGGGGTGCCGAGGTGAGGGGGCATGCCAGATAGATCTCTGGTCAGCTTGAAGCAAAATGTGATCAAAGTGACTGACTTTGAGCTCCTGTTTCTGGAGAACCACGTGGTGAAAACCAGCCCAAACTTTGCACACTTGTAGGGGAGACTCTTTAGCATCTATGGTGCAAATTTGGAGCCCCTATAACCTAAGGCCGACCTGTACTGACTCCCCAAAGATGGTACCCCTAGGACATCTAATTTTTACATTGGTGCCTATGTGAAAACTGGCCATGTTTGGGACCCGATAGCTCCCCCGTTTTAGGTCCAAACTGCCCCAAACTTGGCATGCATACTCACAAGACCCTGGGCTACGTGGGGCTGAAGAAAGTGAATCATTCCCATGTATGGTTCGGGAAATATGACCGTTTAAAGTTGAGCTCCAATTGAACCAACTTTGGAACTTTGAACTCCCATTACTGGGGAACCTTCCATACTGGTGCACCATCGAGCTGCGAGTGGACCCCCACCTCGGCACCCCCTCCCCCTGAGGGGGGAGGGGGTGCCGAGGTGAGGGGGCATGCCAGATAGATCTCTGGTCAGCTTGAAGCAAAATGTGATCAAAGTGACTGACTTTGAGCTCCTGTTTCTGGAGAACCACGTGGTGAAAACCAGCCCAAACTTTGCACACTTGTAGGGGAGACTCTTTAGCACCTATGGTGCAAATTTGGAGCCCCTATAACCTAAGGCCGACCTGTACTGACTCCCCAAAGATGGTACCCCTAGGACATCTAATTTTTACATTGGTGCCTATGTGAAAACTGGCCATGTTTGGGACCCGATAGCTCCCCCGTTTTAGGTCCTATGGGCCCCAAACTTTGCATGCATACTCCCAAGATCCTCGACTACATGGAGCCGAAAAAAGTGAATCAATACCATCTATGGTTCAGGAAATATGACCGTTTCAAGTTGAGCTCCAATTGAACCAACTTTTGAACTTTGAACTCCCATTACTGGGGAACCTTCCATACTGGTGCACCATCGAGCTGCGAGTGGACCCCCACCTCGGCACCCCCTCCCCCTGAGGGGGGAGGGGGTGCCGAGGTGAGGGGACATGCCAGATAGATCTCTGGTCAGCTTGAAGCAAAATGTGATCAAAGTGACTGACTTTGAGCTCCTGTTTCTGGAGAACCACGTGGTGAAAACCAGCCCAAACTTTGCACACTTGTAGGGGAGACTCTTTAGCATCTATGGTGCAAATTTGGAGCCCCTATAACCTAAGGCCGACCTGTACTGACTCCCCAAAGATGGTACCCCTAGGACATCTAATTTTTACATTGGTGCCTATGTGAAAACTGGCCATGTTTGGGACCCGATAGCTCCCCCGTTTTAGGTCCAAACTGCCCCAAACTTGGCATGCATACTCACAAGACCCTGGGCTACGTGGGGCTGAAGAAAGTGAATCATTCCCATGTATGGTTCGGGAAATATGACCGTTTAAAGTTGAGCTCCAATTGAACCAACTTTGGAACTTTGAACTCCCATTACTGGGGAACCTTCCATACTGGTGCACCATCGAGCTGCGAGTGGACCCCCACCTCGGCACCCCCTCCCCCTGAGGGGGGAGGGGGTGCCGAGGTGAGGGGGCATGCCAGATAGATCTCTGGTCAGCTTGAAGCAAAATGTGATCAAAGTGACTGACTTTGAGCTCCTGTTTCTGGAGAACCACGTGGTGAAAACCAGCCCAAACTTTGCACACTTGTAGGGGAGACTCTTTAGCACCTATGGTGCAAATTTGGAGCCCCTATAACCTAAGGCCGACCTGTACTGACTCCCCAAAGATGGTACCCCTAGGACATCTAATTTTTACATTGGTGCCTATGTGAAAACTGGCCATGTTTGGGACCCGATAGCTCCCCCGTTTTAGGTCCTATGGGCCCCAAACTTTGCATGCATACTCCCAAGACCCTCGACTACATGGAGCCGAAAAAAGTGAATCAATACCATCTATGGTTCAGGAAATATGACCGTTTCAAGTTGAGCTCCAATTGAACCAACTTTTGAACTTTGAACTCCCATTACTGGGGAACCTTCCATACTGGTGCACCATCGAGCTGCGAGTGGACCCCCACCTCGGCACCCCCTCCCCCTGAGGGGGGAGGGGGTGCCGAGGTGAGGGGGCATGCCAGATAGATCTCTGGTCAGCTTGAAGCAAAATGTGATCAAAGTGACTGACTTTGAGCTCCTGTTTCTGGAGAACCACGTGGTGAAAACCAGCCCAAACTTTGCACACTTGTAGGGGAGACTCTTTAGCACCTATGGTGCAAATTTGGAGCCCCTATAACCTAAGGCCGACCTGTACTGACTCCCCAAAGATGGTACCCCTAGGACATCTAATTTTTACATTGGTGCCTATGTGAAAACTGGCCATGTTTGGGACCCGATAGCTCCCCCGTTTTAGGTCCAAACTGCCCCAAACTTGGCATGCATACTCACAAGACCCTGGGCTACGTGGGGCTGAAGAAAGTGAATCATTCCCATGTATGGTTCGGGAAATATGACCGTTTAAAGTTGAGCTCCAATTGAACCAACTTTGGAACTTTGAACTCCCATTACTGGGGAACCTTCCATACTGGTGCACCATCGAGCTGCGAGTGGACCCCCACCTCGGCACCCCCTCCCCCTGAGGGGGGAGGGGGTGCCGAGGTGAGGGGGCATGCCAGATAGATCTCTGGTCAGCTTGAAGCAAAATGTGATCAAAGTGACTGACTTTGAGCTCCTGTTTCTGGAGAACCACGTGGTGAAAACCAGCCCAAACTTTGCACACTTGTAGGGGAGACTCTTTAGCACCTATGGTGCAAATTTGGAGCCCCTATAACCTAAGGCCGACCTGTACTGACTCCCCAAAGATGGTACCCCTAGGACATCTAATTTTTACATTGGTGCCTATGTGAAAACTGGCCATGTTTGGGACCCGATAGCTCCCCCGTTTTAGGTCCTATGGGCCCCAAACTTTGCATGCATACTCCCAAGATCCTCGACTACATGGAGCCGAAAAAAGTGAATCAATACCATCTATGGTTCAGGAAATATGACCGTTTCAAGTTGAGCTCCAATTGAACCAACTTTTGAACTTTGAACTCCCATTACTGGGGAACCTTCCATACTGGTGCACCATCGAGCTGCGAGTGGACCCCCACCTCGGCACCCCCTCCCCCTGAGGGGGGAGGGGGTGCCAAGGTGAGGGGGCATGCCAGATAGATCTCTGGTCAGCTTGAAGCAAAATGTGATCAAAGTGACTGACTTTGAGCTCCTGTTTCTGGAGAACCACGTGGTGAAAACCAGCCCAAACTTTGCACACTTGTAGGGGAGACTCTTTAGCATCTATGGTGCAAATTTGGAGCCCCTATAACCTAAGGCCGACCTGTACTGACTCCCCAAAGATGGTACCCCTAGGACATCTAATTTTTACATTGGTGCCTATGTGAAAACTGGCCATGTTTGGGACCCGATAGCTCCCCCGTTTTAGGTCCTATGGGCCCCAAACTTTGCATGCACACTCCCAAGACCCTCGACTACATGGAGCCGAAAAAAGTGAATCAATACCATCTATGGTTCAGGAAATATGACCGTTTAAATTTGAGCTCCAATTGAACCAACTTTGGAACTTTGAACTCCCATTACTGGGGAACCTTCCATACTGGTGCACCATCGAGCTGCGAGTGGACCCCCACCTCGGCACCCCCTCCCCCTGAGGGGGGAGGGGGTGCCGAGGTGAGGGGGCATGCCAGATAGATCTCTGGTCAGCTTGAAGCAAAATGTGATCAAAGTGACTGACTTTGAGCTCCTGTTTCTGGAGAACCACGTGGTGAAAACCAGCCCAAACTTTGCACACTTGTAGGGGAGACTCTTTAGCACCTATGGTGCAAATTTGGAGCCCCTATAACCTAAGGCCGACCTGTACTGACTCCCCAAAGATGGTACCCCTAGGACATCTAATTTTTACATTGGTGCCTATGTGAAAACTGGCCACGTTTGGGACCCGATAGCTCCCCCGTTTTAGGTCCTATGGGCCCCAAACTTTGCATGCATACTCCCAAGACCCTCGACTACATGGAGCCGAAAAAAGTGAATCAATACCATCTATGGTTCAGGAAATATGACCGTTTCAAGTTGAGCTCCAATTGAACCAACTTTTGAACTTTGAACTCCCATTACTGGGGAACCTTCCATACAGGTGCACCATCGAGCTGCGAGTGGACCCCCACCTCGGCACCCCCTCCCCCTGAGGGGGGAGGGGGTGCCGAGGTGAGGGGGCATGCCAGATAGATCTCTGGTCAGCTTGAAGCAAAATGTGATCAAAGTGACTGACTTTGAGCTCCTGTTTCTGGAGAACCACGTGGTGAAAACCAGCCCAAACTTTGCACACTTGTAGGGGAGACTCTTTAGCACCTATGGTGCAAATTTGGAGCCCCTATAACCTAAGGCCGACCTGTACTGACTCCCCAAAGATGGTACCCCTAGGACATCTAATTTTTACATTGGTGCCTATGTGAAAACTGGCCATGTTTGGGACCCGGTAGCTCCCCCGTTTTAGGTCCTATGGGCCCCAAACTTTGCATGCACACTCCCAAGACCCTCGACTACATGGAGCCGAAAAAAGTGAATCAATACCATCTATGGTTCAGGAAATATGACCGTTTCAAGTTGAGCTCCAATTGAACCAACTTTTGAACTTTGAACTCCCATTACTGGGGAACCTTCCATACTGGTGCACCATCGAGCTGCGAGTGGACCCCCACCTCGGCACCCCCTCCCCCTGAGGGGGGAGGGGGTGCCGAGGTGAGGGGGCATGCCAGATAGATCTCTGGTCAGCTTGAAGCAAAATGTGATCAAAGTGACTGACTTTGAGCTCCTGTTTCTGGAGAACCACGTGGTGAAAACCAGCCCAAACTTTGCACACTTGTAGGGGAGACTCTTTAGCATCTATGGTGCAAATTTGGAGCCCCTATAACCTAAGGCCGACCTGTACTGACTCCCCAAAGATGGTACCCCTAGGACATCTAATTTTTACATTGGTGCCTATGTGAAAACTGGCCATGTTTGGGACCCGATAGCTCCCCCGTTTTAGGTCCAAACTGCCCCAAACTTGGCATGCATACTCACAAGACCCTCGACTACATGGAGCCGAAAAAAGTGAATCAATACCATCTATGGTTCAGGAAATATGACCGTTTCAAGTTGAGCTCCAATTGAACCAACTTTTGAACTTTGAACTCCCATTACTGGGGAACCTTCCATACTGGTGCACCATCGAGCTGCGAGTGGACCCCCACCTCGGCACCCCCTCCCCCTGAGGGGGGAGGGGGTGCCGAGGTGAGGGGGCATGCCAGATAGATCTCTGGTCAGCTTGAAGCAAAATGTGATCAAAGTGACTGACTTTGAGCTCCTGTTTCTGGAGAACCACGTGGTGAAAACCAGCCCAAACTTTGCACACTTGTAGGGGAGACTCTTTAGCACCTATGGTGCAAATTTGGAGCCCCTATAACCTAAGGCCGACCTGTACTGACTCCCCAAAGATGGTACCCCTAGGACATCTAATTTTTACATTGGTGCCTATGTGAAAACTGGCCATGTTTGGGACCCGATAGCTCCCCCGTTTTAGGTCCTATGGGCCCCAAACTTTGCATGCATACTCCCAAGATCCTCGACTACATGGAGCCGAAAAAAGTGAATCAATACCATCTATGGTTCAGGAAATATGACCGTTTCAAGTTGAGCTCCAATTGAACCAACTTTTGAACTTTGAACTCCCATTACTGGGGAACCTTCCATACTGGTGCACCATCGAGCTGCGAGTGGACCCCCACCTCGGCACCCCCTCCCCCTGAGGGGGGAGGGGGTGCCGAGGTGAGGGGGCATGCCAGATAGATCTCTGGTCAGCTTGAAGCAAAATGTGATCAAAGTGACTGACTTTGAGCTCCTGTTTCTGGAGAACCACGTGGTGAAAACCAGCCCAAACTTTGCACACTTGTAGGGGAGACTCTTTAGCACCTATGGTGCAAATTTGGAGCCCCTATAACCTAAGGCCGACCTGTACTGACTCCCCAAAGATGGTACCCCTAGGACATCTAATTTTTACATTGGTGCCTATGTGAAAACTGGCCATGTTTGGGACCCGATAGCTCCCCCGTTTTAGGTCCTATGGGCCCCAAACTTTGCATGCACACTCCCAAGACCCTCGACTACATGGAGCCGAAAAAAGTGAATCAATACCATCTATGGTTCAGGAAATATGACCGTTTCAAGTTGAGCTCCAATTGAACCAACTTTTGAACTTTGAACTCCCATTACTGGGGAACCTTCCATACTGGTGCACCATCGAGCTGCGAGTGGACCCCCACCTCGGCACCCCCTCCCCCTGAGGGGGGAGGGGGTGCCGAGGTGAGGGGGCATGCCAGATAGATCTCTGGTCAGCTTGAAGCAAAATGTGATCAAAGTGACTGACTTTGAGCTCCTGTTTCTGGAGAACCACGTTGTGAAAACCAGCCCAAACTTTGCACACTTGTAGGGGAGACTCTTTAGCACCTATGGTGCAAATTTGGAGCCCCTATAACCTAAGGCCGACCTGTACTGACTCCCCAAAGATGGTACCCCTAGGACATCTAATTTTTACATTGGTGCCTATGTGAAAACTGGCCATGTTTGGGACCCGATAGCTCCCCCGTTTTAGGTCCTATGGGCCCCAAACTTTGCATGCATACTCCCAAGATCCTCGACTACATGGAGCCGAAAAAAGTGAATCAATACCATCTATGGTTCAGGAAATATGACCGTTTCAAGTTGAGCTCCAATTGAACCAACTTTTGAACTTTGAACTCCCATTACTGGGGAACCTTCCATACTGGTGCACCATCGAGCTGCGAGTGGACCCCCACCTCGGCACCCCCTCCCCCTGAGGGGGGAGGGGGTGCCGAGGTGAGGGGGCATGCCAGATAGATCTCTGGTCAGCTTGAAGCAAAATGTGATCAAAGTGACTGACTTTGAGCTCCTGTTTCTGGAGAACCACGTGGTGAAAACCAGCCCAAACTTTGCACACTTGTAGGGGAGACTCTTTAGCATCTATGGTGCAAATTTGGAGCCCCTATAACCTAAGGCCGACCTGTACTGACTCCCCAAAGATGGTACCCCTAGGACATCTAATTTTTACATTGGTGCCTATGTGAAAACTGGCCATGTTTGGGACCCGATAGCTCCCCCGTTTTAGGTCCAATTTGCCCCAAACTTGGCATGCATACTCACAAGACCCTGGGCTACGTGGGGCTGAAGAAAGTGAATCATTCCCATGTATGGTTCGGGAAATATGACCGTTTAAAGTTGAGCTCCAATTGAACCAACTTTGGAACTTTGAACTCCCATTACTGGGGAACCTTCCATACTGGTGCACCATCGAGCTGCGAGTGGACCCCCACCTCGGCACCCCCTCCCCCTGAGGGGGGAGGGGGTGCCGAGGTGAGGGGGCATGCCAGATAGATCTCTGGTCAGCTTGAAGCAAAATGTGATCAAAGTGACTGACTTTGAGCTCCTGTTTCTGGAGAACCACGTGGTGAAAACCAGCCCAAACTTTGCACACTTGTAGGGGAGACTCTTTAGCACCTATGGTGCAAATTTGGAGCCCCTATAACCTAAGGCCGACCTGTACTGACTCCCCAAAGATGGTACCCCTAGGACATCTAATTTTTACATTGGTGCCTATGTGAAAACTGGCCATGTTTGGGACCCGATAGCTCCCCCGTTTTGGGTCCTATGGGCCCCAAACTTTGCATGCATACTCCCAAGATCCTCGACTACATGGAGCCGAAAAAAGTGAATCAATACCATCTATGGTTCAGGAAATATGACCGTTTCAAGTTGAGCTCCAATTGAACCAACTTTTGAACTTTGAACTCCCATTACTGGGGAACCTTCCATACTGGTGCACCATCGAGCTGCGAGTGGACCCCCACCTCGGCACCCCCTCCCCCTGAGGGGGGAGGGGGTGCCGAGGTGAGGGGGCATGCCAGATAGATCTCTGGTCAGCTTGAAGCAAAATGTGATCAAAGTGACTGACTTTGAGCTCCTGTTTCTGGAGAACCACGTGGTGAAAACCAGCCCAAACTTTGCACACTTGTAGGGGAGACTCTTTAGCATCTATGGTGCAAATTTGGAGCCCCTATAACCTAAGGCCGACCTGTACTGACTCCCCAAAGATGGTACCCCTAGGACATCTAATTTTTACATTGGTGCCTATGTGAAAACTGGCCATGTTTGGGACCCGATAGCTCCCCCGTTTTAGGTCCAAACTGCCCCAAACTTGGCATGCATACTCACAAGACCCTGGGCTACGTGGGGCTGAAGAAAGTGAATCATTCCCATGTATGGTTCGGGAAATATGACCGTTTAAAGTTGAGCTCCAATTGAACCAACTTTGGAACTTTGAACTCCCATTACTGGGGAACCTTCCATACTGGTGCACCATCGAGCTGCGAGTGGACCCCCACCTCGGCACCCCCTCCCCCTGAGGGGGGAGGGGGTGCCGAGGTGAGGGGGCATGCCAGATAGATCTCTGGTCAGCTTGAAGCAAAATGTGATCAAAGTGACTGACTTTGAGCTCCTGTTTCTGGAGAACCACGTGGTGAAAACCAGCCCAAACTTTGCACACTTGTAGGGGAGACTCTTTAGCACCTATGGTGCAAATTTGGAGCCCCTATAACCTAAGGCCGACCTGTACTGACTCCCCAAAGATGGTACCCCTAGGACATCTAATTTTTACATTGGTGCCTATGTGAAAACTGGCCATGTTTGGGACCCGATAGCTCCCCCGTTTTAGGTCCAAACTGCCCCAAACTTGGCATGCATACTCACAAGACCCTCGACTACATGGAGCCGAAAAAAGTGAATCAATACCATCTATGGTTCAGGAAATATGACCGTTTAAAGTTGAGCTCCAATTGAACCAACTTTGGAACTTTGAACTCCCATTACTGGGGAACCTTCCATACTGGTGCACCATCGAGCTGCGAGTGGACCCCCACCTCGGCACCCCCTCCCCCTGAGGGGGGAGGGGGTGCCGAGGTGAGGGGGCATGCCAGATAGATCTCTGGTCAGCTTGAAGCAAAATGTGATCAAAGTGACTGACTTTGAGCTCCTGTTTCTGGAGAACCACGTGGTGAAAACCAGCCCAAACTTTGCACACTTGTAGGGGAGACTCTTTAGCATCTATGGTGCAAATTTGGAGCCCCTATAACCTAAGGCCGACCTGTACTGACTCCCCAAAGATGGTACCCCTAGGACATCTAATTTTTACATTGGTGCCTATGTGAAAACTGGCCATGTTTGGGACCCGATAGCTCCCCCGTTTTAGGTCCAAACTGCCCCAAACTTGGCATGCATACTCACAAGACCCTGGGCTACGTGGGGCTGAAGAAAGTGAATCATTCCCATGTATGGTTCGGGAAATATGACCGTTTAAAGTTGAGCTCCAATTGAACCAACTTTGGAACTTTGAACTCCCATTACTGGGGAACCTTCCATACTGGTGCACCATCGAGCTGCGAGTGGACCCCCACCTCGGCACCCCCTCCCCCTGAGGGGGGAGGGGGTGCCGAGGTGAGGGGGCATGCCAGATAGATCTCTGGTCAGCTTGAAGCAAAATGTGATCAAAGTGACTGACTTTGAGCTCCTGTTTCTGGAGAGCCACGTGGTGAAAACCAGCCCAAACTTTGCACACTTGTAGGGGAGACTCTTTAGCACCTATGGTGCAAATTTGGAGCCCCTATAACCTAAGGCCGACCTGTACTGACTCCCCAAAGATGGTACCCCTAGGACATCTAATTTTTACATTGGTGCCTATGTGAAAACTGGCCATGTTTGGGACCCGATAGCTCCCCCGTTTTAGGTCCTATGGGCCCCAAACTTTGCATGCATACTCCCAAGATCCTCGACTACATGGAGCCGAAAAAAGTGAATCAATACCATCTATGGTTCAGGAAATATGACCGTTTCAAGTTGAGCTCCAATTGAACCAACTTTTGAACTTTGAACTCCCATTACTGGGGAACCTTCCATACTGGTGCACCATCGAGCTGCGAGTGGACCCCCACCTCGGCACCCCCTCCCCCTGAGGGGGGAGGGGGTGCCGAGGTGAGGGGGCATGCCAGATAGATCTCTGGTCAGCTTGAAGCAAAATGTGATCAAAGTGACTGACTTTGAGCTCCTGTTTCTGGAGAACCACGTGGTGAAAACCAGCCCAAACTTTGCACACTTGTAGGGGAGACTCTTTAGCATCTATGGTGCAAATTTGGAGCCCCTATAACCTAAGGCCGACCTGTACTGACTCCCCAAAGATGGTACCCCTAGGACATCTAATTTTTACATTGGTGCCTATGTGAAAACTGGCCATGTTTGGGACCCGATAGCTCCCCCGTTTTAGGTCCAAACTGCCCCAAACTTGGCATGCATACTCACAAGACCCTGGGCTACGTGGGGCTGAAGAAAGTGAATCATTCCCATGTATGGTTCGGGAAATATGACCGTTTAAAGTTGAGCTCCAATTGAACCAACTTTGGAACTTTGAACTCCCATTACTGGGGAACCTTCCATACTGGTGCACCATCGAGCTGCGAGTGGACCCCCACCTCGGCACCCCCTCCCCCTGAGGGGGGAGGGGGTGCCGAGGTGAGGGGGCATGCCAGATAGATCTCTGGTCAGCTTGAAGCAAAATGTGATCAAAGTGACTGACTTTGAGCTCCTGTTTCTGGAGAACCACGTGGTGAAAACCAGCCCAAACTTTGCACACTTGTAGGGGAGACTCTTTAGCACCTATGGTGCAAATTTGGAGCCCCTATAACCTAAGGCCGACCTGTACTGACTCCCCAAAGATGGTACCCCTAGGACATCTAATTTTTACATTGGTGCCTATGTGAAAACTGGCCATGTTTGGGACCCGATAGCTCCCCCGTTTTAGGTCCTATGGGCCCCAAACTTTGCATGCATACTCCCAAGACCCTCGACTACATGGAGCCGAAAAAAGTGAATCAATACCATCTATGGTTCAGGAAATATGACCGTTTCAAGTTGAGCTCCAATTGAACCAACTTTTGAACTTTGAACTCCCATTACTGGGGAACCTTCCATACTGGTGCACCATCGAGCTGCGAGTGGACCCCCACCTCGGCACCCCCTCCCCCTGAGGGGGGAGGGGGTGCCGAGGTGAGGGGGCATGCCAGATAGATCTCTGGTCAGCTTGAAGCAAAATGTGATCAAAGTGACTGACTTTGAGCTCCTGTTTCTGGAGAACCACGTGGTGAAAACCAGCCCAAACTTTGCACACTTGTAGGGGAGACTCTTTAGCACCTATGGTGCAAATTTGGAGCCCCTATAACCTAAGGCCGACCTGTACTGACTCCCCAAAGATGGTACCCCTAGGACATCTAATTTTTACATTGGTGCCTATGTGAAAACTGGCCATGTTTGGGACCCGATAGCTCCCCCGTTTTAGGTCCAAACTGCCCCAAACTTGGCATGCATACTCACAAGACCCTGGGCTACGTGGGGCTGAAGAAAGTGAATCATTCCCATGTATGGTTCGGGAAATATGACCGTTTAAAGTTGAGCTCCAATTGAACCAACTTTGGAACTTTGAACTCCCATTACTGGGGAACCTTCCATACTGGTGCACCATCGAGCTGCGAGTGGACCCCCACCTCGGCACCCCCTCCCCCTGAGGGGGGAGGGGGTGCCGAGGTGAGGGGGCATGCCAGATAGATCTCTGGTCAGCTTGAAGCAAAATGTGATCAAAGTGACTGACTTTGAGCTCCTGTTTCTGGAGAACCACGTGGTGAAAACCAGCCCAAACTTTGCACACTTGTAGGGGAGACTCTTTAGCACCTATGGTGCAAATTTGGAGCCCCTATAACCTAAGGCCGACCTGTACTGACTCCCCAAAGATGGTACCCCTAGGACATCTAATTTTTACATTGGTGCCTATGTGAAAACTGGCCATGTTTGGGACCCGATAGCTCCCCCGTTTTAGGTCCTATGGGCCCCAAACTTTGCATGCATACTCCCAAGATCCTCGACTACATGGAGCCGAAAAAAGTGAATCAATACCATCTATGGTTCAGGAAATATGACCGTTTCAAGTTGAGCTCCAATTGAACCAACTTTTGAACTTTGAACTCCCATTACTGGGGAACCTTCCATACTGGTGCACCATCGAGCTGCGAGTGGACCCCCACCTCGGCACCCCCTCCCCCTGAGGGGGGAGGGGGTGCCAAGGTGAGGGGGCATGCCAGATAGATCTCTGGTCAGCTTGAAGCAAAATGTGATCAAAGTGACTGACTTTGAGCTCCTGTTTCTGGAGAACCACGTGGTGAAAACCAGCCCAAACTTTGCACACTTGTAGGGGAGACTCTTTAGCATCTATGGTGCAAATTTGGAGCCCCTATAACCTAAGGCCGACCTGTACTGACTCCCCAAAGATGGTACCCCTAGGACATCTAATTTTTACATTGGTGCCTATGTGAAAACTGGCCATGTTTGGGACCCGATAGCTCCCCCGTTTTAGGTCCAAACTGCCCCAAACTTGGCATGCATACTCACAAGACCCTGGGCTACGTGGGGCTGAAGAAAGTGAATCATTCCCATGTATGGTTCGGGAAATATGACCGTTTAAAGTTGAGCTCCAATTGAACCAACTTTGGAACTTTGAACTCCCATTACTGGGGAACCTTCCATACTGGTGCACCATCGAGCTGCGAGTGGACCCCCACCTCGGCACCCCCTCCCCCTGAGGGGGGAGGGGGTGCCGAGGTGAGGGGGCATGCCAGATAGATCTCTGGTCAGCTTGAAGCAAAATGTGATCAAAGTGACTGACTTTGAGCTCCTGTTTCTGGAGAACCACGTGGTGAAAACCAGCCCAAACTTTGCACACTTGTAGGGGAGACTCTTTAGCATCTATGGTGCAAATTTGGAGCCCCTATAACCTAAGGCCGACCTGTACTGACTCCCCAAAGATGGTACCCCTAGGACATCTAATTTTTACATTGGTGCCTATGTGAAAACTGGCCATGTTTGGGACCCGATAGCTCCCCCGTTTTAGGTCCAAACTGCCCCAAACTTGGCATGCATACTCACAAGACCCTGGGCTACGTGGGGCTGAAGAAAGTGAATCATTCCCATGTATGGTTCGGGAAATATGACCGTTTAAAGTTGAGCTCCAATTGAACCAACTTTGGAACTTTGAACTCCCATTACTGGGGAACCTTCCATACTGGTGCACCATCGAGCTGCGAGTGGACCCCCACCTCGGCACCCCCTCCCCCTGAGGGGGGAGGGGGTGCCGAGGTGAGGGGGCATGCCAGATAGATCTCTGGTCAGCTTGAAGCAAAATGTGATCAAAGTGACTGACTTTGAGCTCCTGTTTCTGGAGAGCCACGTGGTGAAAACCAGCCCAAACTTTGCACACTTGTAGGGGAGACTCTTTAGCACCTATGGTGCAAATTTGGAGCCCCTATAACCTAAGGCCGACCTGTACTGACTCCCCAAAGATGGTACCCCTAGGACATCTAATTTTTACATTGGTGCCTATGTGAAAACTGGCCATGTTTGGGACCCGATAGCTCCCCCGTTTTAGGTCCTATGGGCCCCAAACTTTGCATGCATACTCCCAAGATCCTCGACTACATGGAGCCGAAAAAAGTGAATCAATACCATCTATGGTTCAGGAAATATGACCGTTTCAAGTTGAGCTCCAATTGAACCAACTTTTGAACTTTGAACTCCCATTACTGGGGAACCTTCCATACTGGTGCACCATCGAGCTGCGAGTGGACCCCCACCTCGGCACCCCCTCCCCCTGAGGGGGGAGGGGGTGCCGAGGTGAGGGGGCATGCCAGATAGATCTCTGGTCAGCTTGAAGCAAAATGTGATCAAAGTGACTGACTTTGAGCTCCTGTTTCTGGAGAACCACGTGGTGAAAACCAGCCCAAACTTTGCACACTTGTAGGGGAGACTCTTTAGCATCTATGGTGCAAATTTGGAGCCCCTATAACCTAAGGCCGACCTGTACTGACTCCCCAAAGATGGTACCCCTAGGACATCTAATTTTTACATTGGTGCCTATGTGAAAACTGGCCATGTTTGGGACCCGATAGCTCCCCCGTTTTAGGTCCAAACTGCCCCAAACTTGGCATGCATACTCACAAGACCCTGGGCTACGTGGGGCTGAAGAAAGTGAATCATTCCCATGTATGGTTCGGGAAATATGACCGTTTAAAGTTGAGCTCCAATTGAACCAACTTTGGAACTTTGAACTCCCATTACTGGGGAACCTTCCATACTGGTGCACCATCGAGCTGCGAGTGGACCCCCACCTCGGCACCCCCTCCCCCTGAGGGGGGAGGGGGTGCCGAGGTGAGGGGGCATGCCAGATAGATCTCTGGTCAGCTTGAAGCAAAATGTGATCAAAGTGACTGACTTTGAGCTCCTGTTTCTGGAGAACCACGTGGTGAAAACCAGCCCAAACTTTGCACACTTGTAGGGGAGACTCTTTAGCACCTATGGTGCAAATTTGGAGCCCCTATAACCTAAGGCCGACCTGTACTGACTCCCCAAAGATGGTACCCCTAGGACATCTAATTTTTACATTGGTGCCTATGTGAAAACTGGCCATGTTTGGGACCCGATAGCTCCCCCGTTTTAGGTCCTATGGGCCCCAAACTTTGCATGCATACTCCCAAGACCCTCGACTACATGGAGCCGAAAAAAGTGAATCAATACCATCTATGGTTCAGGAAATATGACCGTTTCAAGTTGAGCTCCAATTGAACCAACTTTTGAACTTTGAACTCCCATT
Organism: Lithobates pipiens; assembly: GCF_037356315.1. Lineage (NCBI taxonomy): Eukaryota > Metazoa > Chordata > Amphibia > Anura > Ranidae > Lithobates > Lithobates pipiens. The sequence goes on along the minus strand of NW_027507700.1, from coordinate 441,076 downwards.
ACTGGGGAACCTTCCATACTGGTGCACCATCGAGCTGCGAGTGGACCCCCACCTCGGCACCCCCTCCCCCTGAGGGGGGAGGGGGTGCCGAGGTGAGGGGGCATGCCAGATAGATCTCTGGTCAGCTTGAAGCAAAATGTGATCAAAGTGACTGACTTTGAGCTCCTGTTTCTGGAGAACCACGTGGTGAAAACCAGCCCAAACTTTGCACACTTGTAGGGGAGACTCTTTAGCACCTATGGTGCAAATTTGGAGCCCCTATAACCTAAGGCCGACCTGTACTGACTCCCCAAAGATGGTACCCCTAGGACATCTAATTTTTACATTGGTGCCTATGTGAAAACTGGCCATGTTTGGGACCCGATAGCTCCCCCGTTTTAGGTCCAAACTGCCCCAAACTTGGCATGCATACTCACAAGACCCTGGGCTACGTGGGGCTGAAGAAAGTGAATCATTCCCATGTATGGTTCGGGAAATATGACCGTTTAAAGTTGAGCTCCAATTGAACCAACTTTGGAACTTTGAACTCCCATTACTGGGGAACCTTCCATACTGGTGCACCATCGAGCTGCGAGTGGACCCCCACCTCGGCACCCCCTCCCCCTGAGGGGGGAGGGGGTGCCGAGGTGAGGGGGCATGCCAGATAGATCTCTGGTCAGCTTGAAGCAAAATGTGATCAAAGTGACTGACTTTGAGCTCCTGTTTCTGGAGAACCACGTGGTGAAAACCAGCCCAAACTTTGCACACTTGTAGGGGAGACTCTTTAGCACCTATGGTGCAAATTTGGAGCCCCTATAACCTAAGGCCGACCTGTACTGACTCCCCAAAGATGGTACCCCTAGGACATCTAATTTTTACATTGGTGCCTATGTGAAAACTGGCCATGTTTGGGACCCGATAGCTCCCCCGTTTTAGGTCCTATGGGCCCCAAACTTTGCATGCATACTCCCAAGATCCTCGACTACATGGAGCCGAAAAAAGTGAATCAATACCATCTATGGTTCAGGAAATATGACCGTTTCAAGTTGAGCTCCAATTGAACCAACTTTTGAACTTTGAACTCCCATTACTGGGGAACCTTCCATACTGGTGCACCATCGAGCTGCGAGTGGACCCCCACCTCGGCACCCCCTCCCCCTGAGGGGGGAGGGGGTGCCGAGGTGAGGGGGCATGCCAGATAGATCTCTGGTCAGCTTGAAGCAAAATGTGATCAAAGTGACTGACTTTGAGCTCCTGTTTCTGGAGAACCACGTGGTGAAAACCAGCCCAAACTTTGCACACTTGTAGGGGAGACTCTTTAGCATCTATGGTGCAAATTTGGAGCCCCTATAACCTAAGGCCGACCTGTACTGACTCCCCAAAGATGGTACCCCTAGGACATCTAATTTTTACATTGGTGCCTATGTGAAAACTGGCCATGTTTGGGACCCGATAGCTCCCCCGTTTTAGGTCCAAACTGCCCCAAACTTGGCATGCATACTCACAAGACCCTGGGCTACGTGGGGCTGAAGAAAGTGAATCATTCCCATGTATGGTTCGGGAAATATGACCGTTTAAAGTTGAGCTCCAATTGAACCAACTTTGGAACTTTGAACTCCCATTACTGGGGAACCTTCCATACTGGTGCACCATCGAGCTGCGAGTGGACCCCCACCTCGGCACCCCCTCCCCCTGAGGGGGGAGGGGGTGCCGAGGTGAGGGGGCATGCCAGATAGATCTCTGGTCAGCTTGAAGCAAAATGTGATCAAAGTGACTGACTTTGAGCTCCTGTTTCTGGAGAACCACGTGGTGAAAACCAGCCCAAACTTTGCACACTTGTAGGGGAGACTCTTTAGCACCTATGGTGCAAATTTGGAGCCCCTATAACCTAAGGCCGACCTGTACTGACTCCCCAAAGATGGTACCCCTAGGACATCTAATTTTTACATTGGTGCCTATGTGAAAACTGGCCATGTTTGGGACCCGATAGCTCCCCCGTTTTAGGTCCTATGGGCCCCAAACTTTGCATGCATACTCCCAAGATCCTCGACTACATGGAGCCGAAAAAAGTGAATCAATACCATCTATGGTTCAGGAAATATGACCGTTTCAAGTTGAGCTCCAATTGAACCAACTTTTGAACTTTGAACTCCCATTACTGGGGAACCTTCCATACTGGTGCACCATCGAGCTGCGAGTGGACCCCCACCTCGGCACCCCCTCCCCCTGAGGGGGGAGGGGGTGCCGAGGTGAGGGGGCATGCCAGATAGATCTCTGGTCAGCTTGAAGCAAAATGTGATCAAAGTGACTGACTTTGAGCTCCTGTTTCTGGAGAACCACGTGGTGAAAACCAGCCCAAACTTTGCACACTTGTAGGGGAGACTCTTTAGCATCTATGGTGCAAATTTGGAGCCCCTATAACCTAAGGCCGACCTGTACTGACTCCCCAAAGATGGTACCCCTAGGACATCTAATTTTTACATTGGTGCCTATGTGAAAACTGGCCATGTTTGGGACCCGATAGCTCCCCCGTTTTAGGTCCAAACTGCCCCAAACTTGGCATGCATACTCACAAGACCCTGGGCTACGTGGGGCTGAAGAAAGTGAATCATTCCCATGTATGGTTCGGGAAATATGACCGTTTAAAGTTGAGCTCCAATTGAACCAACTTTGGAACTTTGAACTCCCATTACTGGGGAACCTTCCATACTGGTGCACCATCGAGCTGCGAGTGGATCCCCACCTCGGCACCCCCTCCCCCTGAGGGGGGAGGGGGTGCCGAGGTGAGGGGGCATGCCAGATAGATCTCTGGTCAGCTTGAAGCAAAATGTGATCAAAGTGACTGACTTTGAGCTCCTGTTTCTGGAGAACCACGTGGTGAAAACCAGCCCAAACTTTGCACACTTGTAGGGGAGACTCTTTAGCATCTATGGTGCAAATTTGGAGCCCCTATAACCTAAGGCCGACCTGTACTGACTCCCCAAAGATGGTACCCCTAGGACATCTAATTTTTACATTGGTGCCTATGTGAAAACTGGCCATGTTTGGGACCCGATAGCTCCCCCGTTTTAGGTCCAAACTGCCCCAAACTTGGCATGCATACTCACAAGACCCTGGGCTACGTGGGGCTGAAGAAAGTGAATCATTCCCATGTATGGTTCGGGAAATATGACCGTTTAAAGTTGAGCTCCAATTGAACCAACTTTGGAACTTTGAACTCCCATTACTGGGGAACCTTCCATACTGGTGCACCATCGAGCTGCGAGTGGACCCCCACCTCGGCACCCCCTCCCCCTGAGGGGGGAGGGGGTGCCGAGGTGAGGGGGCATGCCAGATAGATCTCTGGTCAGCTTGAAGCAAAATGTGATCAAAGTGACTGACTTTGAGCTCCTGTTTCTGGAGAACCACGTGGTGAAAACCAGCCCAAACTTTGCACACTTGTAGGGGAGACTCTTTAGCACCTATGGTGCAAATTTGGAGCCCCTATAACCTAAGGCCGACCTGTACTGACTCCCCAAAGATGGTACCCCTAGGACATCTAATTTTTACATTGGTGCCTATGTGAAAACTGGCCATGTTTGGGACCCGATAGCTCCCCCGTTTTAGGTCCTATGGGCCCCAAACTTTGCATGCATACTCCCAAGATCCTCGACTACATGGAGCCGAAAAAAGTGAATCAATACCATCTATGGTTCAGGAAATATGACCGTTTCAAGTTGAGCTCCAATTGAACCAACTTTTGAACTTTGAACTCCCATTACTGGGGAACCTTCCATACTGGTGCACCATCGAGCTGCGAGTGGACCCCCACCTCGGCACCCCCTCCCCCTGAGGGGGGAGGGGGTGCCGAGGTGAGGGGGCATGCCAGATAGATCTCTGGTCAGCTTGAAGCAAAATGTGATCAAAGTGACTGACTTTGAGCTCCTGTTTCTGGAGAACCACGTGGTGAAAACCAGCCCAAACTTTGCACACTTGTAGGGGAGACTCTTTAGCATCTATGGTGCAAATTTGGAGCCCCTATAACCTAAGGCCGACCTGTACTGACTCCCCAAAGATGGTACCCCTAGGACATCTAATTTTTACATTGGTGCCTATGTGAAAACTGGCCATGTTTGGGACCCGATAGCTCCCCCGTTTTAGGTCCAAACTGCCCCAAACTTGGCATGCATACTCACAAGACCCTGGGCTACGTGGGGCTGAAGAAAGTGAATCATTCCCATGTATGGTTCGGGAAATATGACCGTTTAAAGTTGAGCTCCAATTGAACCAACTTTGGAACTTTGAACTCCCATTACTGGGGAACCTTCCATACTGGTGCACCATCGAGCTGCGAGTGGACCCCCACCTCGGCACCCCCTCCCCCTGAGGGGGGAGGGGGTGCCGAGGTGAGGGGGCATGCCAGATAGATCTCTGGTCAGCTTGAAGCAAAATGTGATCAAAGTGACTGACTTTGAGCTCCTGTTTCTGGAGAACCACGTGGTGAAAACCAGCCCAAACTTTGCACACTTGTAGGGGAGACTCTTTAGCACCTATGGTGCAAATTTGGAGCCCCTATAACCTAAGGCCGACCTGTACTGACTCCCCAAAGATGGTACCCCTAGGACATCTAATTTTTACATTGGTGCCTATGTGAAAACTGGCCATGTTTGGGACCCGATAGCTCCCCCGTTTTAGGTCCTATGGGCCCCAAACTTTGCATGCATACTCCCAAGATCCTCGACTACATGGAGCCGAAAAAAGTGAATCAATACCATCTATGGTTCAGGAAATATGACCGTTTCAAGTTGAGCTCCAATTGAACCAACTTTTGAACTTTGAACTCCCATTACTGGGGAACCTTCCATACTGGTGCACCATCGAGCTGCGAGTGGACCCCCACCTCGGCACCCCCTCCCCCTGAGGGGGGAGGGGGTGCCGAGGTGAGGGGGCATGCCAGATAGATCTCTGGTCAGCTTGAAGCAAAATGTGATCAAAGTGACTGACTTTGAGCTCCTGTTTCTGGAGAACCACGTGGTGAAAACCAGCCCAAACTTTGCACACTTGTAGGGGAGACTCTTTAGCATCTATGGTGCAAATTTGGAGCCCCTATAACCTAAGGCCGACCTGTACTGACTCCCCAAAGATGGTACCCCTAGGACATCTAATTTTTACATTGGTGCCTATGTGAAAACTGGCCATGTTTGGGACCCGATAGCTCCCCCGTTTTAGGTCCAAACTGCCCCAAACTTGGCATGCATACTCACAAGACCCTGGGCTACGTGGGGCTGAAGAAAGTGAATCATTCCCATGTATGGTTCGGGAAATATGACCGTTTAAAGTTGAGCTCCAATTGAACCAACTTTGGAACTTTGAACTCCCATTACTGGGGAACCTTCCATACTGGTGCACCATCGAGCTGCGAGTGGATCCCCACCTCGGCACCCCCTCCCCCTGAGGGGGGAGGGGGTGCCGAGGTGAGGGGGCATGCCAGATAGATCTCTGGTCAGCTTGAAGCAAAATGTGATCAAAGTGACTGACTTTGAGCTCCTGTTTCTGGAGAACCACGTGGTGAAAACCAGCCCAAACTTTGCACACTTGTAGGGGAGACTCTTTAGCACCTATGGTGCAAATTTGGAGCCCCTATAACCGAAGGCCGACCTGTACTGACTCCCCAAAGATGGTACCCCTAGGACATCTAATTTTTACATTGGTGCCTATGTGAAAACTGGCCATGTTTGGGACCCGATAGCTCCCCCGTTTTAGGTCCTATGGGCCCCAAACTTTGCATACATACTCCCAAGATCCTCGACTACATGGAGCCGAAAAAAGTGAATCAATACCATCTATGGTTCAGGAAATATGACCGTTTCAAGTTGAGCTCCAATTGAACCAACTTTTGAACTTTGAACTCCCATTACTGGGGAACCTTCCATACTGGTGCACCATCGAGCTGCGAGTGGACCCCCACCTCGGCACCCCCTCCCCCTGAGGGGGGAGGGGGTGCCGAGGTGAGGGGGCATGCCAGATAGATCTCTGGTCAGCTTGAAGCAAAATGTGATCAAAGTGACTGACTTTGAGCTCCTGTTTCTGGAGAACCACGTGGTGAAAACCAGCCCAAACTTTGCACACTTGTAGGGGAGACTCTTTAGCATCTATGGTGCAAATTTGGAGCCCCTATAACCTAAGGCCGACCTGTACTGACTCCCCAAAGATGGTACCCCTAGGACATCTAATTTTTACATTGGTGCCTATGTGAAAACTGGCCATGTTTGGGACCCGATAGCTCCCCCGTTTTAGGTCCAACCTGCCCCAAACTTGGCATGCATACTCACAAGACCCTGGGCTACGTGGGGCTGAAGAAAGTGAATCATTCCCATGTATGGTTCGGGAAATATGACCGTTTAAAGTTGAGCTCCAATTGAACCAACTTTGGAACTTTGAACTCCCATTACTGGGGAACCTTCCATACTGGTGCACCATCGAGCTGCGAGTGGACCCCCACCTCGGCACCCCCTCCCCCTGAGGGGGGAGGGGGTGCCGAGGTGAGGGGGCATGCCAGATAGATCTCTGGTCAGCTTGAAGCAAAATGTGATCAAAGTGACTGACTTTGAGCTCCTGTTTCTGGAGAACCACGTGGTGAAAACCAGCCCAAACTTTGCACACTTGTAGGGGAGACTCTTTAGCACCTATGGTGCAAATTTGGAGCCCCTATAACCTAAGGCCGACCTGTACTGACTCCCCAAAGATGGTACCCCTAGGACATCTAATTTTTACATTGGTGCCTATGTGAAAACTGGCCATGTTTGGGACCCGATAGCTCCCCCGTTTTAGGTCCAAACTGCCCCAAACTTGGCATGCATACTCACAAGACCCTGGGCTACGTGGGGCTGAAGAAAGTGAATCATTCCCATGTATGGTTCGGGAAATATGACCGTTTAAAGTTGAGCTCCAATTGAACCAACTTTGGAACTTTGAACTCCCATTACTGGGGAACCTTCCATACTGGTGCACCATCGAGCTGCGAGTGGACCCCCACCTCGGCACCCCCTCCCCCTGAGGGGGGAGGGGGTGCCGAGGTGAGGGGGCATGCCAGATAGATCTCTGGTCAGCTTGAAGCAAAATGTGATCAAAGTGACTGACTTTGAGCTCCTGTTTCTGGAGAACCACGTGGTGAAAACCAGCCCAAACTTTGCACACTTGTAGGGGAGACTCTTTAGCATCTATGGTGCAAATTTGGAGCCCCTATAACCTAAGGCCGACCTGTACTGACTCCCCAAAGATGGTACCCCTAGGACATCTAATTTTTACATTGGTGCCTATGTGAAAACTGGCCATGTTTGGGACCCGATAGCTCCCCCGTTTTAGGTCCTATGGGCCCCAAACTTTGCATGCATACTCCCAAGATCCTCGACTACATGGAGCCGAAAAAAGTGAATCAATACCATCTATGGTTCAGGAAATATGACCGTTTCAAGTTGAGCTCCAATTGAACCAACTTTTGAACTTTGAACTCCCATTACTGGGGAACCTTCCATACTGGTGCACCATCGAGCTGCGAGTGGACCCCCACCTCGGCACCCCCTCCTCCTGAGGGGGGAGGGGGTGCCGAGGTGAGGGGGCATGCCAGATAGATCTCTGGTCAGCTTGAAGCAAAATGTGATCAAAGTGACTGACTTTGAGCTCCTGTTTCTGGAGAACCACGTGGTGAAAACCAGCCCAAACTTTGCACACTTGTAGGGGAGACTCTTTAGCACCTATGGTGCAAATTTGGAGCCCCTATAACCTAAGGCCGACCTGTACTGACTCCCCAAAGATGGTACCCCTAGGACATCTAATTTTTACATTGGTGCCTATGTGAAAACTGGCCATGTTTGGGACCCGATAGCTCCCCCGTTTTAGGTCCTATGGGCCCCAAACTTTGCATGCATACTCCCAAGACCCTCGACTACATGGAGCCGAAAAAAGTGAATCAATACCATCTATGGTTCAGGAAATATGACCGTTTCAAGTTGAGCTCCAATTGAACCAACTTTTGAACTTTGAACTCCCATTACTGGGGAACCTTCCATACTGGTGCACCATCGAGCTGCGAGTGGACCCCACCTCGGCACCCCCTCCCCTGAGGGGGGAGGGGGTGCCGAGGTGAGGGGGCATGCCAGATAGATCTCTGGTCAGCTTGAAGCAAAATGTGATCAAAGTGACTGACTTTGAGCTCCTGTTTCTGGAGAACCACGTGGTGAAAACCAGCCCAAACTTTGCACACTTGTAGGGGAGACTCTTTAGCACCTATGGTGCAAATTTGGAGCCCCTATAACCTAAGGCCGACCTGTACTGACTCCCCAAAGATGGTACCCCTAGGACATCTAATTTTTACATTGGTGCCTATGTGAAAACTGGCCATGTTTGGGACCCGATAGCTCCCCCGTTTTAGGTCCTATGGGCCCCAAACTTTGCATGCATACTACCAAGACCCTCGACTACATGGAGCCGAAAAAAGTGAATCAATACCATCTATGGTTCAGGAAATATGACCGTTTCAAGTTGAGCTCCAATTGAACCAACTTTTGAACTTTGAACTCCCATTACTGGGGAACCTTCCATACTGGTGCACCATCGAGCTGCGAGTGGACCCCCACCTCGGCACCCCCTCCCCCTGAGGGGGGAGGGGGTGCCGAGGTGAGGGGGCATGCCAGATAGATCTCTTGGTCAGCTTGAAGCAAAATGTGATCAAAGTGACTGACTTTGAGCTCCTGTTTCTGGAGAACCACGTGGTGAAAACCAGCCCAAACTTTGCACACTTGTAGGGGAGACTCTTTAGCACCTATGGTGCAAATTTGGAGCCCCTATAACCTAAGGCCGACCTGTACTGACTCCCCAAAGATGGTACCCCTAGGACATCTAATTTTTACATTGGTGCCTATGTGAAATCTGGTCATGTTTGGGACCCGATAGCTCCCCCGTTTTAGGTCCTATGGGCCCCAAACTTTGCATGCATACTACCAAGACCCTCGACTACATGGAGCCGAAAAAAGTGAATCAATACCATCTATGGTTCAGGAAATATGACCGTTTCAAGTTGAGCTCCAATTGAACCAACTTTTGAACTTTGAACTCCCATTACTGGGGAACCTTCCATACTGGTGCACCATCGAGCTGCGAGTGGACCCCCACCTCGGCACCCCCTCCCCCTGAGGGGGGAGGGGGTGCCGAGGTGAGGGGGCATGCCAGATAGATCTCTGGTCAGCTTGAAGCAAAATGTGATCAAAGTGACTGACTTTGAGCTCCTGTTTCTGGAGAACCACGTGGTGAAAACCAGCCCAAACTTTGCACACTTGTAGGGAGACTCTTTAGCACCTATGGTGCAAATTTGGAGCCCCTATAACCTAAGGCCGACCTGTACTGACTCCCCAAAGATGGTACCCCTAGGACATCTAATTTTTACATTGGTGCCTATGTGAAAACTGGCCATGTTTGGGACCCGATAGCTCCCCCGTTTTAGGTCCTATGGGCCCCAAACTTTGCATGCATACTCCCAAGACCCTCGACTACATGGAGCCGAAAAAAGTGAATCAATACCATCTATGGTTCAGGAAATATGACCGTTTCAAGTTGAGCTCCAATTGAACCAACTTTTGAACTTTGAACTCCCATTACTGGGGAACCTTCCATACTGGTGCACCATCGAGCTGCGAGTGGACCCCCACCTCGGCACCCCCTCCCCCTGAGGGGGGAGGGGGTGCCGAGGTGAGGGGGCATGCCAGATAGATCTCTGGTCAGCTTGAAGCAAAATGTGATCAAAGTGACTGACTTTGAGCTCCTGTTTCTGGAGAACCACGTGGTGAAAACCAGCCCAAACTTTGCACACTTGTAGGGGAGACTCTTTAGCACCTATGGTGCAAATTTGGAGCCCCTATAACCTAAGGCCGACCTGTACTGACTCCCCAAAGATGGTACCCCTAGGACATCTAATTTTTACATTGGTGCCTATGTGAAAACTGGCCATGTTTGGGACCCGATAGCTCCCCCGTTTTAGGTCCTATGGGCCCCAAACTTTGCATGCATACTCCCAAGACCCTCGACTACATGGAGCCGAAAAAAGTGAATCAATACCATCTATGGTTCAGGAAATATGACCGTTTCAAGTTGAGCTCCAATTGAACCAACTTTTGAACTTTGAACTCCCATTACTGGGGAACCTTCCATACTGGTGCACCATCGAGCTGCGAGTGGACCCCCACCTCGGCACCCCCTCCCCCTGAGGGGGGAGGGGGTGCCGAGGTGAGGGGGCATGCCAGATAGATCTCTGGTCAGCTTGAAGCAAAATGTGATCAAAGTGACTGACTTTGAGCTCCTGTTTCTGGAGAACCACGTGGTGAAAACCAGCCCAAACTTTGCACACTTGTAGGGGGAGACTCTTTAGCACCTATGGTGCAAATTTGGAGCCCCTATAACCTAAGGCCGACCTGTACTGACTCCCCAAAGATGGTACCCCTAGGACATCTAATTTTTACATTGGTGCCTATGTGAAAACTGGCCATGTTTGGGACCCGATAGCTCCCCCGTTTTAGGTCCTATGGGCCCCAAACTTTGCATGCATACTACCAAGACCCTCGACTACATGGAGCCGAAAAAAGTGAATCAATACCATCTATGGTTCAGGAAATATGACCGTTTCAAGTTGAGCTCCAATTGAACCAACTTTTGAACTTTGAACTCCCATTACTGGGGAACCTTCCATACTGGTGCACCATCGAGCTGCGAGTGACCCCCACCTCGGCACCCCCTCCCCCTGAGGGGGGAGGGGGTGCCGAGGTGAGGGGGCATGCCAGATAGATCTCTGGTCAGCTTGAAGCAAAATGTGATCAAAGTGACTGACTTTGAGCTCCTGTTTCTGGAGAACCACGTGGTGAAAACCAGCCCAAACTTTGCACACTTGTAGGGGAGACTCTTTAGCACCTATGGTGCAAATTTGGAGCCCCTATAACCTAAGGCCGACCTGTGTACTGACTCCCAAAGATGGTACCCCTAGGACATCTAATTTTTACATTGGTGCCTATGTGAAAACTGGCCATGTTTGGGGACCCGATAGCTCCCCCGTTTTAGGTCCTATGGGCCCCAAACTTTGCATGCATACTACCAAGACCCTCGACTACATGGAGCCGAAAAAAGTGAATCAATACCATCTATGGTTCAGGAAATATGACCGTTTCAAGTTGAGCTCCAATTGAACCAACTTTTGAACTTTGAACTCCCATTACTGGGGAACCTTCCATACTGGTGCACCATCGAGCTGCGAGTGGACCCCCACCTCGGCACCCCCTCCCCTGAGGGGGGAGGGGGTGCCGAGGTGAGGGGGCATGCCAGATAGATCTCTGGTCAGCTTGAAGCAAAATGTGATCAAAGTGACTGACTTTGAGCTCCTGTTTCTGGAGAACCACGTGGTGAAAACCAGCCCAAACTTTGCACACTTGTAGGGGAGACTCTTTAGCACCTATGGTGCAAATTTGGAGCCCCTATAACCTAAGGCCGACCTGTACTGACTCCCCAAAGATGGTACCCCTAGGACATCTAATTTTTACATTGGTGCCTATGTGAAAACTGGCCATGTTTGGGACCCGATAGCTCCCCCGTTTTAGGTCCTATGGGCCCAAACTTTGCATGCATACTCCCAAGACCCTCGACTACATGGAGCCGAAAAAAGTGAATCAATACCATCTATGGTTCAGGAAATATGACCGTTTCAAGTTGAGCTCCAATTGAACCAACTTTTGAACTTTGAACTCCCATTACTGGGAAACCTTCCATACTGGTGCACCATCGAGCTGCGAGTGGACCCCCACCTCGGCACCCCCTCCCCCTGAGGGGGGAGGGGGTGCCGAGGTGAGGGGGCATGCCAGATAGATCTCTGGTCAGCTTGAAGCAAAATGTGATCAAAGTGACTGACTTTGAGCTCCTGTTTCTGGAGAACCACGTGGTGAAAACCAGCCCAAACTTTGCACACTTGTAGGGGAGACTCTTTAGCACCTATGGTGCAAATTTGGAGCCCCTATAACCTAAGGCCGACCTGTACTGACTCCCCAAAGATGGTAACCCTAGGACATCTAATTTTTACATTGGTGCCTATGTGAAAACTGGCCATGTTTGGGACCCGATAGCTCCCCCGTTTTAGGTCCTATGGGCCCCAAACTTTGTATGCATACTCCCAAGACCCTCGACTACATGGAGCCGAAAAAGTGAATCAATACCATCTATGGTTCAGGAAATATGACCGTTTCAAGTTGAGCTCCAATTGAACCAACTTTTGAACTTTGAACTCCCATTACTGGGGAACCTTCCATACTGGTGCACCATCGAGCTGCGAGTGGACCCCCACCTCGGCACCCCCTCCCCCTGAGGGGGGAGGGGGTGCCGAGGTGAGGGGGCATGCCAGATAGATCTCTGGTCAGCTTGAAGCAAAATGTGATCAAAGTGACTGACTTTGAGCTCCTGTTTCTGGAGAACCACGTGGTGAAAACCAGCCCAAACTTTGCACACTTGTAGGGGAGACTCTTTAGCACCTATGGTGCAAATTTGGAGCCCCTATAACCTAAGGCCGACCTGTACTGACTCCCCAAAGATGGTACCCCTAGGACATCTAATTTTTACATTGGTGCCTATGTGAAAACTGGCCATGTTTGGGACCCGATAGCTCCCCCGTTTTAGGTCCTATGAGCCCCAAACTTTGCATGCATACTCCCAAGACCCTCGACTACATGGAGCCGAAAAAAGTGAATCAATACCATCTATGGTTCAGGAAATATGACCGTTTCAAGTTGAGCTCCAATTGAACCAACTTTTGAACTTTGAACTCCCATTACTGGGGAACCTTCCATACTGGTGCACCATCGAGCTGCGAGTGGACCCCCACCTCGGCACCCCCTCCCCCTGAGGGGGGAGGGGGTGCCGAGGTGAGGGGGCATGCCAGATAGATCTCTGGTCAGCTTGAAGCAAAATGTGATCAAAGTGACTGACTTTGAGCTCCTGTTTCTGGAGAACCACGTGGTGAAAACCAGCCCAAACTTTGCACACTTGTAGGGGAGACTCTTTAGCACCTATGGTGCAAATTTGGAGCCCCTATAACCTAAGGCCGACCTGTACTGACTCCCCAAAGATGGTACCCCTAGGACATCTAATTTTTACATTGGTGCCTATGTGAAAACTGGCCATGTTTGGGACCCGATAGCTCCCCCGTTTTAGGTCCTATGGGCCCCAAACTTTGCATGCATACTCCCAAGACCCTCGACTACATGGAGCCAAAAAAAGTGAATCAATACCATCTATGGTTCAGGAAATATGACCGTTTCAAGTTGAGCTCCAATTGAACCAACTTTTGAACTTTGAACTCCCATTACTGGGAAACCTTCCATACTGGTGCACCATCGAGCTGCGAGTGGACCCCCACCTCGGCACCCCCTCCCCCTGAGGGGGGAGGGGGTGCCGAGGTGAGGGGGCATGCCAGATAGATCTCTGGTCAGCTTGAAGCAAAATGTGATCAAAGTGACTGACTTTGAGCTCCTGTTTCTGGAGAACCACGTGGTGAAAACCAGCCCAAACTTTGCACACTTGTAGGGGAGACTCTTTAGCACCTATGGTGCAAATTTGGAGCCCCTATAACCTAAGGCCGACCTGTACTGACTCCCCAAAGATGGTACCCCTAGGACATCTAATTTTTACATTGGTGCCTATGTGAAAACTGGCCATGTTTGGGACCCGATAGCTCCCCCGTTTTAGGTCCTATGGGCCCCAAACTTTGCATGCATACTCCCAAGACCCTCGACTACATGGAGCCGAAAAAAGTGAATCAATACCATCTATGGTTCAGGAAATATGACCGTTTCAAGTTGAGCTCCAATTGAACCAACTTTTGAACTTTGAACTCCCATTACTGGGGAACCTTCCATACTGGTGCACCATCGAGCTGCGAGTGGACCCCCACCTCGGCACCCCCTCCCCCTGAGGGGGAGGGGGTGCCGAGGTGAGGGGGCATGCCAGATAGATCTCTGGTCAGCTTGAAGCAAAATGTGATCAAAGTGACTGACTTTGAGCTCCTGTTTCTGGAGAACCACGTGGTGAAAACCAGCCCAAACTTTGCACACTTGTAGGGGAGACTCTTTAGCACCTATGGTGCAAATTTGGAGCCCCTATAACCTAAGGCCGACCTGTACTGACTCCCCAAAGATGGTACCCCTAGGACATCTAATTTTTACATTGGTGCCTATGTGAAAACTGGCCATGTTTGGGACCCGATAGCTCCCCCGTTTTAGGTCCTATGGGCCCCAAACTTTGCATGCATACTCCCAAGACCCTCGACTACATGGAGCCGAAAAAAGTGAATCAATACCATCTATGGTTCAGGAAATATGACCGTTTCAAGTTGAGCTCCAATTGAACCAACTTTTGAACTTTGAACTCCCATTACTGGGGAACCTTCCATACTGGTGCACCATCGAGCTGCGAGTGGACCCCCACCTCGGCACCCCTTCCCCCTGAGGGGGTGCCGAGGTGAGGGGGCATGCCAGATAGATCTCTGGTCAGCTTGAAGCAAAATGTGATCAAAGTGACTGACTTTGAGCTCCTGTTTCTGGAGAACCACGTGGTGAAAACCAGCCCAAACTTTGCACACTTGTAGGGGAGACTCTTTAGCACCTATGGTGCAAATTTGGAGCCCCTATAACCTAAGGCCGACCTGTACTGACTCCCCAAAGATGGTACCCCTAGGACATCTAATTTTTACATTGGTGCCTATGTGAAAACTGGCCATGTTTGGGACCCGATAGCTCCCCCGTTTTAGGTCCTATGGGCCCCAAACTTTGCATGCATACTCCCAAGACCCTCGACTACATGGAGCCGAAAAAAGTGAATCAATACCATCTATGGTTCAGGAAATATGACCGTTTCAAGTTGAGCTCCAATTGAACCAACTTTTGAACTTTGAACTCCCATTACTGGGGAACCTTCCATACTGGTGCACCATCGAGCTGCGAGTGGACCCCCACCTCGGCACCCCTTCCCCCTGAGGGGGTGCCGAGGTGAGGGGGCATGCCAGATAGATCTCTGGTCAGCTTGAAGCAAAATGTGATCAAAGTGACTGACTTTGAGCTCCTGTTTCTGGAGAACCACGTTGTGAAAACCAGCCCAAACTTTGCACACTTGTAGGGGAGACTCTTTAGCACCTATGGTGCAAATTTGGAGCCCCTATAACCTAAGGCCGACCTGTACTGACTCCCCAAAGATGGTACCCCTAGGACATCTAATTTTTACATTGGTGCCTATGTGAAAACTGGCCATGTTTGGGACCCGATAGCTCCCCCGTTTTAGGTCCTATGGGCCCCAAACTTTGCATGCATACTCCCAAGACCCTCGACTACATGGAGCCGAAAAAAGTGAATCAATACCATCTATGGTTCAGGAAATATGACCGTTTCAAGTTGAGCTCCAATTGAACCAACTTTTGAACTTTGAACTCCCATTACTGGGAAACCTTCCATACTGGTGCACCATCGAGCTGCGAGTGGACCCCCACCTCGGCACCCCCTCCCCCTGAGGGGGGAGGGGGTGCCGAGGTGAGGGGGCATGCCAGATAGATCTCTGGTCAGCTTGAAGCAAAATGTGATCAAAGTGACTGACTTTGAGCTCCTGTTTCTGGAGAACCACGTTGTGAAAACCAGCCCAAACTTTGCACACTTGTAGGGGAGACTCTTTAGCACCTATGGTGCAAATTTGGAGCCCCTATAACCTAAGGCCGACCTGTACTGACTCCCCAAAGATGGTACCCCTAGGACATCTAATTTTTACATTGGTGCCTATGTGAAAACTGGCCATGTTTGGGACCCGATAGCTCCCCCGTTTTAGGTCCTATGGGCCCCAAACTTTGCATGCATACTCCCAAGACCCTCGACTACATGGAGCCGAAAAAAGTGAATCAATACCATCTATGGTTCAGGAAATATGACCGTTTCAAGTTGAGCTCCAATTGAACCAACTTTTGAACTTTGAACTCCCATTACTGGGAAACCTTCCATACTGGTGCACCATCGAGCTGCGAGTGGACCCCCACCTCGGCACCCCCTCCCCCTGAGGGGGGAGGGGGTGCCGAGGTGAGGGGGCATGCCAGATAGATCTCTGGTCAGCTTGAAGCAAAATGTGATCAAAGTGACTGACTTTGAGCTCCTGTTTCTGGAGAACCACGTGGTGAAAACCAGCCCAAACTTTGCACACTTGTAGGGGAGACTCTTTAGCACCTATGGTGCAAATTTGGAGCCCCTATAACCTAAGGCCGACCTGTACTGACTCCCCAAAGATGGTACCCCTAGGACATCTAATTTTTACATTGGTGCCTATGTGAAAACTGGCCATGTTTGGGACCCGATAGCTCCCCCGTTTTAGGTCCTATGGGCCCCAAACTTTGCATGCATACTCCCAAGACCCTCGACTACATGGAGCCGAAAAAAATGAATCAATACCATCTATGGTTCAGGAAATATGACCGTTTCAAGTTGAGCTCCAATTGAACCAACTTTTGAACTTTGAACTCCCATTACTGGGGAACCTTCCATACTGGTGCACCATCGAGCTGCGAGTGGACCCCCACCTCGGCACCCCCTCCCCCTGAGGGGGGAGGGGGTGCCGAGGTGAGGGGGCATGCCAGATAGATCTCTGGTCAGCTTGAAGCAAAATGTGATCAAAGTGACTGACTTTGAGCTCCTGTTTCTGGAGAACCACGTGGTGAAAACCAGCCCAAACTTTGCACACTTGTAGGGGAGACTCTTTAGCACCTATGGTGCAAATTTGGAGCCCCTATAACCTAAGGCCGACCTGTACTGACTCCCCAAAGATGGTACCCCTAGGACATCTAATTTTTACATTGGTGCCTATGTGAAAACTGGCCATGTTTGGGACCCGATAGCTCCCCCGTTTTAGGTCCTATGGGCCCCAAACTTTGCATGCATACTCCCAAGACCCTCGACTACATGGAGCCGAAAAAAGTGAATCAATACCATCTATGGTTCAGGAAATATGACCGTTTCAAGTTGAGCTCCAATTGAACCAACTTTTGAACTTTGAACTCCCATTACTGGGGAACCTTCCATACTGGTGCACCATCGAGCTGCGAGTGGACCCCCACCTCGGCACCCCCTCCCCCTGAGGGGGGAGGGGGTGCCGAGGTGAGGGGGCATGCCAGATAGATCTCTGGTCAGCTTGAAGCAAAATGTGATCAAAGTGACTGACTTTGAGCTCCTGTTTCTGGAGAACCACGTGGTGAAAACCAGCCCAAACTTTGCACACTTGTAGGGGAGACTCTTTAGCACCTATGGTGCAAATTTGGAGCCCCTATAACCTAAGGCCGACCTGTACTGACTCCCCAAAGATGGTACCCCTAGGACATCTAATTTTTACATTGGTGCCTATGTGAAAACTGGCCATGTTTGGGACCCGATAGCTCCCCCGTTTTAGGTCCTATGCGCCCCAAACTTTGCATGCATACTCCCAAGACCCTCGACTACATGGAGCCGAAAAAAGTGAATCAATACCATCTATGGTTCAGGAAATATGACCGTTTCAAGTTGAGCTCCAATTGAACCAACTTTTGAACTTTGAACTCCCATTACTGGGGAACCTTCCATACTGGTGCACCATCGAGCTGCGAGTGGACCCCCACCTCGGCACCCCCTCCCCCTGAGGGGGAGGGGGTGCCGAGGTGAGGGGGCATGCCAGATAGATCTCTGGTCAGCTTGAAGCAAAATGTGATCAAAGTGACTGACTTTGAGCTCCTGTTTCTGGAGAACCACGTGGTGAAAACCAGCCCAAACTTTGCACACTTGTAGGGGAGACTCTTTAGCACCTATGGTGCAAATTTGGAGCCCCTATAACCTAAGGCCGACCTGTACTGACTCCCCAAAGATGGTACCCCTAGGACATCTAATTTTTACATTGGTGCCTATGTGAAAACTGGCCATGTTTGGGACCCGATAGCTCCCCCGTTTTAGGTCCTATGGGCCCCAAACTTTGCATGCATACTCCCAAGACCCTCGACTACATGGAGCCGAAAAAAGTGAATCAATACCATCTATGGTTCAGGAAATATGACCGTTTCAAGTTGAGCTCCAATTGAACCAACTTTTGAACTTTGAACTCCCATTACTGGGGAACCTTCCATACTGGTGCACCATCGAGCTGCGAGTGGACCCCCACCTCGGCACCCCTTCCCCCTGAGGGGGTGCCGAGGTGAGGGGGCATGCCAGATAGATCTCTGGTCAGCTTGAAGCAAAATGTGATCAAAGTGACTGACTTTGAGCTCCTGTTTCTGGAGAACCACGTGGTGAAAACCAGCCCAAACTTTGCACACTTGTAGGGGAGACTCTTTAGCACCTATGGTGCAAATTTGGAGCCCCTATAACCTAAGGCCGACCTGTACTGACTCCCCAAAGATGGTACCCCTAGGACATCTAATTTTTACATTGGTGCCTATGTGAAAACTGGCCATGTTTGGGACCCGATAGCTCCCCCGTTTTAGGTCCTATGGGCCCCAAACTTTGCATGCATACTCCCAAGACCCTCGACTACATGGAGCCGAAAAAGTGAATCAATACCATCTATGGTTCAGGAAATATGACCGTTTCAAGTTGAGCTCCAATTGAACCAACTTTTGAACTTTGAACTCCCATTACTGGGGAACCTTCCATACTGGTGCACCATCGAGCTGCGAGTGGACCCCCACCTCGGCACCCCTCCCCCTGAGGGGGAGGGGGTGCCGAGGTGAGGGGGCATGCCAGATAGATCTCTGGTCAGCTTGAAGCAAAATGTGATCAAAGTGACTGACTTTGAGCTCCTGTTTCTGGAGAACCACGTGGTGAAAACCAGCCCAAACTTTGCACACTTGTAGGGGAGACTCTTTAGCACCTATGGTGCAAATTTGGAGCCCCTATAACCTAAGGCCGACCTGTACTGACTCCCCAAAGATGGTACCCCTAGGACATCTAATTTTTACATTGGTGCCTATGTGAAAACTGGCCATGTTTGGGACCCGATAGCTCCCCCGTTTTAGGTCCTATGCGCCCCAAACTTTGCATGCATACTCCCAAGACCCTCGACTACATGAAGCCGAAAAAAGTGAATCAATACCATCTATGGTTCAGGAAATATGACCGTTTCAAGTTGAGCTCCAATTGAACCAACTTTTGAACTTTGAACTCCCATTACTGGGGAACCTTCCATACTGGTGCACCATCGAGCTGCGAGTGGACCCCCACCTCGGCACCCCCTCCCCCTGAGGGGGAGGGGGTGCCGAGGTGAGGGGGCATGCCAGATAGATCTCTGGTCAGCTTGAAGCAAAATGTGATCAAAGTGACTGACTTTGAGCTCCTGTTTCTGGAGAACCACGTGGTGAAAACCAGCCCAAACTTTGCACACTTGTAGGGGAGACTCTTTAGCACCTATGGTGCAAATTTGGAGCCCCTATAACCTAAGGCCGACCTGTACTGACTCCCCAAAGATGGTACCCCTAGGACATCTAATTTTTACATTGGTGCCTATGTGAAAACTGGCCATGTTTGGGACCCGATAGCTCCCCCGTTTTAGGTCCTATGGGCCCCAAACTTTGCATGCATACTCCCAAGACCCTCGACTACATGGAGCCGAAAAAAGTGAATCAATACCATCTATGGTTCAGGAAATATGACCGTTTCAAGTTGAGCTCCAATTGAACCAACTTTTGAACTTTGAACTCCCATTACTGGGGAACCTTCCATACTGGTGCACCATCGAGCTGCGAGTGGACCCCCACCTCGGCACCCCTTCCCCTGAGGGGGTGCCGAGGTGAGGGGGCATGCCAGATAGATCTCTGGTCAGCTTGAAGCAAAATGTGATCAAAGTGACTGACTTTGAGCTCTTGTTTCTGGAGAACCACGTGGTGAAAACCAGCCCAAACTTTGCACACTTGTAGGGGAGACTCTTTAGCACCTATGGTGCAAATTTGGAGCCCCTATAACCTAAGGCCGACCTGTACTGACTCCCAAAGATGGTACCCCTAGGACATCTAATTTTTACATTGGTGCCTATGTGAAAACTGGCCATGTTTGGGACCCGATAGCTCCCCCGTTTTAGGTCCTATGGGCCCCAAACTTTGCATGCATACTCCCAAGACCCTCGACTACATGGAGCCGAAAAAAGTGAATCAATACCATCTATGGTTCAGGAAATATGACCGTTTCAAGTTGAGCTCCAATTGAACCAACTTTTGAACTTTGAACTCCCATTACTGGGGAACCTTCCATACTGGTGCACCATCGAGCTGCGAGTGGACCCCCACCTCGGCACCCCCTCCCCCTGAGGGGGGAGGGGGTGCCGAGGTGAGGGGGCATGCCAGATAGATCTCTGGTCAGCTTGAAGCAAAATGTGATCAAAGTGACTGACTTTGAGCTCCTGTTTCTGGAGAACCACGTGGTGAAAACCAGCCCAAACTTTGCACACTTGTAGGGGAGACTCTTTAGCACCTATGGTGCAAATTTGGAGCCCCTATAACCTAAGGCCGACCTGTACTGACTCCCCAAAGATGGTACCCCTAGGACATCTAATTTTTACATTGGTGCCTATGTGAAAACTGGCCATGTTTGGGACCCGATAGCTCCCCCGTTTTAGGTCCTATGGGCCCCAAACTTTGCATGCATACTCCCAAGACCCTCGACTACATGGAGCCGAAAAAAGTGAATCAATACCATCTATGGTTCAGGAAATATGACCGTTTCAAGTTGAGCTCCAATTGAACCAACTTTTGAACTTTGAACTCCCATTACTGGGGAACCTTCCATACTGGTGCACCATCGAGCTGCGAGTGGACCCCCACCTCGGCACCCCTTCCCCCTGAGGGGTGCCGAGGTGAGGGGGCATGCCAGATAGATCTCTGGTCAGCTTGAAGCAAAATGTGATCAAAGTGACTGATTTTGAGCTCCTGTTTCTGGAGAACCACGTTGTGAAAACCAGCCCAAACTTTGCACACTTGTAGGGGAGACTCTTTAGCACCTATGGTGCAAATTTGGAGCCCCTATAACCTAAGGCCCGACCTGTACTGACTCCCCAAAGATGGTACCCCTAGGACATCTAATTTTTACATTGGTGCCTATGTGAAAACTGGCCATGTTTGGGACCCGATAGCTCCCCCGTTTTAGGTCCTATGGGCCCCAAACTTTGCATGCATACTCCCAAGACCCTCGACTACATGGAGCCGAAAAAAGTGAATCAATACCATCTATGGTTCAGGAAATATGACCGTTTCAAGTTGAGCTCCAATTGAACCAACTTTTGAACTTTGAACTCCCATTACTGGGAAACCTTCCATACTGGTGCACCATCGAGCTGCGAGTGGACCCCCACCTCGGCACCCCCTCCCCCTGAGGGGGGAGGGGGTGCCGAGGTGAGGGGGCATGCCAGATAGATCTCTGGTCAGCTTGAAGCAAAATGTGATCAAAGTGACTGACTTTGAGCTCCTGTTTCTGGAGAACCACGTTGTGAAAACCAGCCCAAACTTTGCACACTTGTAGGGGAGACTCTTTAGCACCTATGGTGCAAATTTGGAGCCCCTATAACCTAAGGCCGACCTGTACTGACTCCCCAAAGATGGTACCCCTAGGACATCTAATTTTTACATTGGTGCCTATGTGAAAACTGGCCATGTTTGGGACCCGATAGCTCCCCCGTTTTAGGTCCTATGGGCCCCAAACTTTGCATGCATACTCCCAAGACCCTCGACTACATGGAGCCGAAAAAAGTGAATCAATACCATCTATGGTTCAGGAAATATGACCGTTTCAAGTTGAGCTCCAATTGAACCAACTTTTGAACTTTGAACTCCCATTACTGGGAAACCTTCCATACTGGTGCACCATCGAGCTGCGAGTGGACCCCCACCTCGGCACCCCCTCCCCCTGAGGGGGGAGGGGGTGCCGAGGTGAGGGGGCATGCCAGATAGATCTCTGGTCAGCTTGAAGCAAAATGTGATCAAAGTGACTGACTTTGAGCTCCTGTTTCTGGAGAACCACGTGGTGAAAACCAGCCCAAACTTTGCACACTTGTAGGGGAGACTCTTTAGCACCTATGGTGCAAATTTGGAGCCCCTATAACCTAAGGCCGACCTGTACTGACTCCCCAAAGATGGTACCCCTAGGACATCTAATTTTTACATTGGTGCCTATGTGAAAACTGGCCATGTTTGGGACCCGATAGCTCCCCCGTTTTAGGTCCTATGGGCCCCAAACTTTGCATGCATACTCCCAAGACCCTCGACTACATGGAGCCGAAAAAAGTGAATCAATACCATCTATGGTTCAGGAAATATGACCGTTTCAAGTTGAGCTCCAATTGAACCAACTTTTGAACTTTGAACTCCCATTACTGGGAAACCTTCCATACTGGTGCACCATCGAGCTGCGAGTGGACCCCCACCTCGGCACCCCCTCCCCCTGAGGGGGGAGGGGGTGCCGAGGTGAGGGGGCATGCCAGATAGATCTCTGGTCAGCTTGAAGCAAAATGTGATCAAAGTGACTGACTTTGAGCTCCTGTTTCTGGAGAACCACGTGGTGAAAACCAGCCCAAACTTTGCACACTTGTAGGGGAGACTCTTTAGCACCTATGGTGCAAATTTGGAGCCCCTATAACCTAAGGCCGACCTGTACTGACTCCCCAAAGATGGTACCCCTAGGACATCTAATTTTTACATTGGTGCCTATGTGAAAACTGGCCATGTTTGGGACCCGATAGCTCCCCCGTTTTAGGTCCTATGGGCCCCAAACTTTGCATGCATACTCCCAAGACCCTCGACTACATGGAGCCGAAAAAAGTGAATCAATACCATCTATGGTTCAGGAAATATGACCGTTTCAAGTTGAGCTCCAATTGAACCAACTTTTGAACTTTGAACTCCCATTACTGGGGAACCTTCCATACTGGTGCACCATCGAGCTGCGAGTGGACCCCCACCTCGGCACCCCTTCCCCCTGAGGGGGTGCCGAGGTGAGGGGGCATGCCAGATAGATCTCTGGTCAGCTTGAAGCAAAATGTGATCAAAGTGACTGACTTTGAGCTCCTGTTTCTGGAGAACCACGTGGTGAAAACCAGCCCAAACTTTGCACACTTGTAGGGGAGACTCTTTAGCACCTATGGTGCAAATTTGGAGCCCCTATAACCTAAGGCCGACCTGTACTGACTCCCCAAAGATGGTACCCCTAGGACATCTAATTTTTACATTGGTGCCTATGTGAAAACTGGCCATGTTTGGGACCCGATAGCTCCCCCGTTTTAGGTCCTATGGGCCCCAAACTTTGCATGCATACTCCCAAGACCATCGACTACATGGAGCCGAAAAAAGTGAATCAATACCATCTATGGTTCAGGAAATATGACCGTTTCAAGTTGAGCTCCAATTGGACCAACTTTTGAACTTTGAACTCCCATTACTGGGGAACCTTCCATACTGGTGCACCATCGAGCTGCGAGTGGACCCCCACCTCGGCACCCCCTCCCCCTGAGGGGGGAGGGGGTGCCGAGGTGAGGGGGCATGCCAGATAGATCTCTGGTCAGCTTGAAGCAAAATGTGATCAAAGTGACTGACTTTGAGCTCCTGTTTCTGGAGAACCACGTGGTGAAAACCAGCCCAAACTTTGCACACTTGTAGGGGAGACTCTTTAGCACCTATGGTGCAAATTTGGAGCCCCTATAACCTAAGGCCGACCTGTACTGACTCCCCAAAGATGGTACCCCTAGGACATCTAATTTTTACATTGGTGCCTATGTGAAAACTGGCCATGTTTGGGACCCGATAGCTCCCCCGTTTTAGGTCCTATGGGCCCCAAACTTTGCATGCATACTCCCAAGACCCTCGACTACATGGAGCCGAAAAAAGTGAATCAATACCATCTATGGTTCAGGAAATATGACCGTTTCAAGTTGAGCTCCAATTGAACCAACTTTTGAACTTTGAACTCCCATTACTGGGGAACCTTCCATACTGGTGCACCATCGAGCTGCGAGTGGACCCCCACCTCGGCACCCCTTCCCCCTGAGGGGGTGCCGAGGTGAGGGGGCATGCCAGATAGATCTCTGGTCAGCTTGAAGCAAAATGTGATCAAAGTGACTGACTTTGAGCTCCTGTTTCTGGAGAACCACGTTGTGAAAACCAGCCCAAACTTTGCACACTTGTAGGGGAGACTCTTTAGCACCTATGGTGCAAATTTGGAGCCCCTATAACCTAAGGCCGACCTGTACTGACTCCCCAAAGATGGTACCCCTAGGACATCTAATTTTTACATTGGTGCCTATGTGGAAACTGGCCATGTTTGGGACCCGATAGCTCCCCCGTTTTAGGTCCTATGGGCCCCAAACTTTGCATGCATACTCCCAAGACCCTCGACTACATGGAGCCGAAAAAAGTGAATCAATACCATCTATGGTTCAGGAAATATGACCGTTTCAAGTTGAGCTCCAATTGAACCAACTTTTGAACTTTGAACTCCCATTACTGGGAAACCTTCCATACTGGTGCACCATCGAGCTGCGAGTGGACCCCCACCTCGGCACCCCCTCCCCCTGAGGGGGGAGGGGGTGCCGAGGTGAGGGGGCATGCCAGATAGATCTCTGGTCAGCTTGAAGCAAAATGTGATCAAAGTGACTGACTTTGAGCTCCTGTTTCTGGAGAACCACGTGGTGAAAACCAGCCCAAACTTTGCACACTTGTAGGGGAGACTCTTTAGCACCTATGGTGCAAATTTGGAGCCCCTATAACCTAAGGCCGACCTGTACTGACTCCCCAAAGATGGTACCCCTAGGACATCTAATTTTTACATTGGTGCCTATGTGAAAACTGGCCATGTTTGGGACCCGATAGCTCCCCCGTTTTAGGTCCTATGGGCCCCAAACTTTGCATGCATACTCCCAAGACCCTCGACTACATGGAGCCGAAAAAAGTGAATCAATACCATCTATGGTTCAGGAAATATGACCGTTTCAAGTTGAGCTCCAATTGAACCAACTTTTGAACTTTGAACTCCCATTACTGGGAAACCTTCCATACTGGTGCACCATCGAGCTGCGAGTGGACCCCCACCTCGGCACCCCCTCCCCCTGAGGGGGGAGGGGGTGCCGAGGTGAGGGGGCATGCCAGATAGATCTCTGGTCAGCTTGAAGCAAAATGTGATCAAAGTGACTGACTTTGAGCTCCTGTTTCTGGAGAACCACGTGGTGAAAACCAGCCCAAACTTTGCACACTTGTAGGGGAGACTCTTTAGCACCTATGGTGCAAATTTGGAGCCCCTATAACCTAAGGCCGACCTGTACTGACTCCCCAAAGATGGTACCCCTAGGACATCTAATTTTTACATTGGTGCCTATGTGAAAACTGGCCATGTTTGGGACCCGATAGCTCCCCCGTTTTAGGTCCTATGGGCCCCAAACTTTGCATGCATACTCCCAAGACCCTCGACTACATGGAGCCGAAAAAAGTGAATCAATACCATCTATGGTTCAGGAAATATGACCGTTTCAAGTTGAGCTCCAATTGAACCAACTTTTGAACTTTGAACTCCCATTACTGGGGAACCTTCCATACTGGTGCACCATCGAGCTGCGAGTGGACCCCCACCTCGGCACCCCTTCCCCCTGAGGGGGTGCCGAGGTGAGGGGGCATGCCAGATAGATCTCTGGTCAGCTTGAAGCAAAATGTGATCAAAGTGACTGACTTTGAGCTCCTGTTTCTGGAGAACCACGTGGTGAAAACCAGCCCAAACTTTGCACACTTGTAGGGGAGACTCTTTAGCACCTATGGTGCAAATTTGGAGCCCCTATAACCTAAGGCCGACCTGTACTGACTCCCCAAAGATGGTACCCCTAGGACATCTAATTTTTACATTGGTGCCTATGTGAAAACTGGCCATGTTTGGGACCCGATAGCTCCCCCGTTTTAGGTCCTATGGGCCCCAAACTTTGCATGCATACTCCCAAGACCATCGACTACATGGAGCCGAAAAAAGTGAATCAATACCATCTATGGTTCAGGAAATATGACCGTTTCAAGTTGAGCTCCAATTGGACCAACTTTTGAACTTTGAACTCCCATTACTGGGGAACCTTCCATACTGGTGCACCATCGAGCTGCGAGTGGACCCCCACCTCGGCACCCCCTCCCCCTGAGGGGGGAGGGGGTGCCGAGGTGAGGGGGCATGCCAGATAGATCTCTGGTCAGCTTGAAGCAAAATGTGATCAAAGTGACTGACTTTGAGCTCCTGTTTCTGGAGAACCACGTGGTGAAAACCAGCCCAAACTTTGCACACTTGTAGGGGAGACTCTTTAGCACCTATGGTGCAAATTTGGAGCCCCTATAACCTAAGGCCGACCTGTACTGACTCCCCAAAGATGGTACCCCTAGGACATCTAATTTTTACATTGGTGCCTATGTGAAAACTGGCCATGTTTGGGACCCGATAGCTCCCCCGTTTTAGGTCCTATGGGCCCCAAACTTTGCATGCATACTCCCAAGACCCTCGACTACATGGAGCCGAAAAAAGTGAATCAATACCATCTATGGTTCAGGAAATATGACCGTTTCAAGTTGAGCTCCAATTGAACCAACTTTTGAACTTTGAACTCCCATTACTGGGGAACCTTCCATACTGGTGCACCATCGAGCTGCGAGTGGACCCCCACCTCGGCACCCCTTCCCCCTGAGGGGGTGCCGAGGTGAGGGGGCATGCCAGATAGATCTCTGGTCAGCTTGAAGCAAAATGTGATCAAAGTGACTGACTTTGAGCTCCTGTTTCTGGAGAACCACGTTGTGAAAACCAGCCCAAACTTTGCACACTTGTAGGGGAGACTCTTTAGCACCTATGGTGCAAATTTGGAGCCCCTATAACCTAAGGCCGACCTGTACTGACTCCCCAAAGATGGTACCCCTAGGACATCTAATTTTTACATTGGTGCCTATGTGGAAACTGGCCATGTTTGGGACCCGATAGCTCCCCCGTTTTAGGTCCTATGGGCCCCAAACTTTGCATGCATACTCCCAAGACCCTCGACTACATGGAGCCGAAAAAAGTGAATCAATACCATCTATGGTTCAGGAAATATGACCGTTTCAAGTTGAGCTCCAATTGAACCAACTTTTGAACTTTGAACTCCCATTACTGGGAAACCTTCCATACTGGTGCACCATCGAGCTGCGAGTGGACCCCCACCTCGGCACCCCCTCCCCCTGAGGGGGGAGGGGGTGCCGAGGTGAGGGGGCATGCCAGATAGATCTCTGGTCAGCTTGAAGCAAAATGTGATCAAAGTGACTGACTTTGAGCTCCTGTTTCTGGAGAACCACGTGGTGAAAACCAGCCCAAACTTTGCACACTTGTAGGGGAGACTCTTTAGCACCTATGGTGCAAATTTGGAGCCCCTATAACCTAAGGCCGACCTGTACTGACTCCCCAAAGATGGTACCCCTAGGACATCTAATTTTTACATTGGTGCCTATGTGAAAACTGGCCATGTTTGGGACCCGATAGCTCCCCCGTTTTAGGTCCTATGGGCCCCAAACTTTGCATGCATACTCCCAAGACCCTCGACTACATGGAGCCAAAAAAAGTGAATCAATACCATCTATGGTTCAGGAAATATGACCGTTTCAAGTTGAGCTCCAATTGAACCAACTTTTGAACTTTGAACTCCCATTACTGGGGAACCTTCCATACTGGTGCACCATCGAGCTGCGAGTGGACCCCCACCTCGGCACCCCCTCCCCCTGAGGGGGGAGGGGGTGCCGAGGTGAGGGGGCATGCCAGATAGATCTCTGGTCAGCTTGAAGCAAAATGTGATCAAAGTGACTGACTTTGAGCTCCTGTTTCTGGAGAACCACGTGGTGAAAACCAGCCCAAACTTTGCACACTTGTAGGGGAGACTCTTTAGCACCTATGGTGCAAATTTGGAGCCCCTATAACCTAAGGCCGACCTGTACTGACTCCCCAAAGATGGTACCCCTAGGACATCTAATTTTTACATTGGTGCCTATGTGAAAACTGGCCATGTTTGGGACCCGATAGCTCCCCCGTTTTAGGTCCTATGGGCCCCAAGCTTTGCATGCATACTCCCAAGACCCTCGACTACATGGAGCCGAAAAAAGTGAATCAATACCATCTATGGTTCAGGAAATATGACCGTTTCAAGTTGAGCTCCAATTGAACCAACTTTTGAACTTTGAACTCCCATTACTGGGGAACCTTCCATACTGGTGCACCATCGAGCTGCGAGTGGACCCCCACCTCGGCACCCCCTCCCCCTGAGGGGGGAGGGGGTGCCGAGGTGAGGGGGCATGCCAGATAGATCTCTGGTCAGCTTGAAGCAAAATGTGATCAAAGTGACTGACTTTGAGCTCCTGTTTCTGGAGAACCACGTGGTGAAAACCAGCCCAAACTTTGCACACTTGTAGGGGAGACTCTTTAGCACCTATGGTGCAAATTTGGAGCCCCTATAACCTAAGGCCGACCTGTACTGACTCCCCAAAGATGGTACCCCTAGGACATCTAATTTTTACATTGGTGCCTATGTGAAAACTGGCCATGTTTGGGACCCGATAGCTCCCCCGTTTTAGGTCCTATGGGCCCCAAACTTTGCATGCATACTCCCAAGACCCTCGACTACATGGAGCCGAAAAAAGTGAATCAATACCATCTATGGTTCAGGAAATATGACCGTTTCAAGTTGAGCTCCATTGAACCAACTTTTGAACTTTGAACTCCCATTACTGGGGAACCTTCCATACTGGTGCACCATCGAGCTGCGAGTGGACCCCCACCTCGGCACCCCCTCCCCCTGAGGGGGAGGGGGTGCCGAGGTGAGGGGGCATGCCAGATAGATCTCTGGTCAGCTTGAAGCAAAATGTGATCAAAGTGACTGACTTTGAGCTCCTGTTTCTGGAGAACCACGTGGTGAAAACCAGCCCAAACTTTGCACACTTGTAGGGGAGACTCTTTAGCACCTATGGTGCAAATTTGGAGCCCCTATAACCTAAGGCCGACCTGTACTGACTCCCCAAAGATGGTACCCCTAGGACATCTAATTTTTACATTGGTGCCTATGTGAAAACTGGCCATGTTTGGGACCCGATAGCTCCCCCGTTTTAGGTCCTATGGGCCCCAAACTTTGCATGCATACTCCCAAGACCCTCGACTACATGGAGCCGAAAAAAGTGAATCAATACCATCTATGGTTCAGGAAATATGACCGTTTCAAGTTGAGCTCCAATTGAACCAACTTTTGAACTTTGAACTCCCATTACTGGGGAACCTTCCATACTGGTGCACCATCGAGCTGCGAGTGGACCCCCACCTCGGCACCCCTTCCCCCTGAGGGGGTGCCGAGGTGAGGGGGCATGCCAGATAGATCTCTGGTCAGCTTGAAGCAAAATGTGATCAAAGTGACTGACTTTGAGCTCCTGTTTCTGGAGAACCACGTGGTGAAAACCAGCCCAAACTTTGCACACTTGTAGGGGAGACTCTTTAGCACCTATGGTGCAAATTTGGAGCCCCTATAACCTAAGGCCGACCTGTACTGACTCCCCAAAGATGGTACCCCTAGGACATCTAATTTTTACATTGGTGCCTATGTGAAAACTGGCCATGTTTGGGACCCGATAGCTCCCCCGTTTTAGGTCCTATGGGCCCCAAACTTTGCATGCATACTCCCAAGACCATCGACTACATGGAGCCGAAAAAAGTGAATCAATACCATCTATGGTTCAGGAAATATGACCGTTTCAAGTTGAGCTCCAATTGAACCAACTTTTTGAACTTTGAACTCCCATTACTGGGGAACCTTCCATACTGGTGCACCATCGAGCTGCGAGTGGACCCCCACCTCGGCACCCCCTCCCCCTGAGGGGGGAGGGGGTGCCGAGGTGAGGGGGCATGCCAGATAGATCTCTGGTCAGCTTGAAGCAAAATGTGATCAAAGTGACTGACTTTGAGCTCCTGTTTCTGGAGAACCACGTGGTGAAAACCAGCCCAAACTTTGCACACTTGTAGGGGAGACTCTTTAGCACCTATGGTGCAAATTTGGAGCCCCTATAACCTAAGGCCGACCTGTACTGACTCCCCAAAGATGGTACCCCTAGGACATCTAATTTTTACATTGGTGCCTATGTGAAAACTGGCCATGTTTGGGACCCGATAGCTCCCCCGTTTTAGGTCCTATGGGCCCCAAACTTTGCATGCATACTCCCAAGACCCTCGACTACATGGAGCCGAAAAAAGTGAATCAATACCATCTATGGTTCAGGAAATATGACCGTTTCAAGTTGAGCTCCAATTGAACCAACTTTTGAACTTTGAACTCCCATTACTGGGGAACCTTCCATACTGGTGCACCATCGAGCTGCGAGTGGACCCCCACCTCGGCACCCCTTCCCCCTGAGGGGGTGCCGAGGTGAGGGGGCATGCCAGATAGATCTCTGGTCAGCTTGAAGCAAAATGTGATCAAAGTGACTGACTTTGAGCTCCTGTTTCTGGAGAACCACGTGGTGAAAACCAGCCCAAACTTTGCACACTTGTAGGGGAGACTCTTTAGCACCTATGGTGCAAATTTGGAGCCCCTATAACCTAAGGCCGACCTGTACTGACTCCCCAAAGATGGTACCCCTAGGACATCTAATTTTTACATTGGTGCCTATGTGAAAACTGGCCATGTTTGGGACCCGATAGCTCCCCCGTTTTAGGTCCTATGGGCCCCAAACTTTGCATGCATACTCCCAAGACCCTCGACTACATGGAGCCGAAAAAAGTGAATCAATACCATCTATGGTTCAGGAAATATGACCGTTTCAAGTTGAGCTCCAATTGAACCAACTTTTGAACTTTGAACTCCCATTACTGGGGAACCTTCCATACTGGTGCACCATCGAGCTGCGAGTGGACCCCCACCTCGGCACCCCCTCCCCCTGAGGGGGGAGGGGGTGCCGAGGTGAGGGGGCATGCCAGATAGATCTCTGGTCAGCTTGAAGCAAAATGTGATCAAAGTGACTGACTTTGAGCTCCTGTTTCTGGAGAACCACGTGGTGAAAACCAGCCCAAACTTTGCACACTTGTAGGGGAGACTCTTTAGCACCTATGGTGCAAATTTGGAGCCCCTATAACCTAAGGCCGACCTGTACTGACTCCCCAAAGATGGTACCCCTAGGACATCTAATTTTTACATTGGTGCCTATGTGAAAACTGGCCATGTTTGGGACCCGATAGCTCCCCCGTTTTAGGTCCTATGGGCCCCAAACTTTGCATGCATACTCCCAAGACCCTCGACTACATGGAGCCGAAAAAAGTGAATCAATACCATCTATGGTTCAGGAAATATGACCGTTTCAAGTTGAGCTCCAATTGAACCAACTTTTGAACTTTGAACTCCCATTACTGGGGAACCTTCCATACTGGTGCACCATCGAGCTGCGAGTGGACCCCCACCTCGGCACCCCCTCCCCTGAGGGGGGAGGGGGTGCCGAGGTGAGGGGGCATGCCAGATAGATCTCTGGTCAGCTTGAAGCAAAATGTGATCAAAGTGACTGACTTTGAGCTCCTGTTTCTGGAGAACCACGTGGTGAAAACCAGCCCAAACTTTGCACACTTGTAGGGGAGACTCTTTAGCACCTATGGTGCAAATTTGGAGCCCCTATAACCTAAGGCCGACCTGTACTGACTCCCCAAAGATGGTACCCCTAGGACATCTAATTTTTACATTGGTGCCTATGTGAAAACTGGCCATGTTTGGGACCCGATAGCTCCCCCGTTTTAGGTCCTATGGGCCCCAAACTTTGCATGCATACTCCCAAGACCCTCGACTACATGGAGCTGAAAAAAGTGAATCAATACCATCTATGGTTCAGGAAATATGACCGTTTCAAGTTGAGCTCCAATTGAACCAACTTTTGAACTTTGAACTCCCATTACTGGGGAACCTTCCATACTGGTGCACCATCGAGCTGCGAGTGGACCCCCACCTCGGCACCCCCTCCCCCTGAGGGGGGAGGGGGTGCCGAGGTGAGGGGGCATGCCAGATAGATCTCTGGTCAGCTTGAAGCAAAATGTGATCAAAGTGACTGACTTTGAGCTCCTGTTTCTGGAGAACCCACGTGGTGAAAACCAGCCCAAACTTTGCACACTTGTAGGGGAGACTCTTTAGCACCTATGGTGCAAATTTGGAGCCCCTATAACCTAAGGCCGACCTGTACTGACTCCCCAAAGATGGTACCCCTTAGGACATCTAATTTTGACATTGGTGCCTATGTGAAAACTGGCCATGTTTGGGACCCGATAGCTCCCCCGTTTTAGGGTCCTATGGGCCCCAAACTTTGCATCATACTCCCAAGACCCTCGACTACATGGGAGCCAAAAAAGTGAATCAATACCATCTATGGTTCAGGAAATATGACCGTTTCAAGTTGAGCTCCAATTGAACCAACTTTTGAACTTTGAACTCCCATTACTGGGGAACCTTCCATACTGGTGCACCATCGCAGCTGCGAGTGGACCCCCACCTCGGCACCCCTCCCCTGAGGGGGGAGGGGTGCCGAGGTGAGGGGCATGCCAGATAGATCTCTGGTCAGCTTGAAGCAAAATGTGATCAAAGTGACTGACTTTGAGCTCCTGTTTCTGGAGAACCACGTGGTGAAAACCAGCCCAAACTTTGCACACTTGTAGGGGAGACTCTTTTAGCACCTATGGTGCAAATTTGGAGCCCCTATAACCTAAGGCCGACCCTGTACTGACTCCCCAAAGATGGTACCCCTAGGACATATAATTTTTACATTGGTGCCTTTGTGAAAACTGGCCATGTTTGGGACCCGATAGCTCCCCCGTTTTAGGTCCTATGGGGCCCCAAACTTTGCATGCATACTCCCAAGACCCTCGACTACATGGAGCCGAAAAAAGTGAATCAATACCATCTATGGTTCAGGAAATATGACCGTTTCAAGTTGAGCTCCAATTGAACCAACTTTGAACTTTGAACTCCCATTACTGGGGAACCTTCCATACTGGTGCACCATCGAGCTGCGAGTGGACCCCCACCTCGGCACCCCCTCCCCCTGAGGGGGGAGGGGGTGCCGAGGTGAGGGGGCATGCCAGATAGATCTCTGGTCAGCTTGAAGCAAAATGTGATCAAAGTGACTGACTTTGAGCTCCTGTTTCTGGAGAACCACGTGGTGAAAACCAGCCCAAACTTTGCACACTTGTAGGGGAGACTCTTTAGCACCTATGGTGCAAATTTGGAGCCCCTATAACCTAAGGCCGACCTGTACTGACTCCCCAAAGATGGTACCCCTAGGACATCTAATTTTTACATTGGTGCCTATGTGAAAACTGGCCATGTTTGGGACCCGATAGCTCCCCCGTTTTAGGTCCTATGGGCCCCAAACTTTGCATGCATACTCCCAAGACCCTCGACTACATGGAGCCGAAAAAAGTGAATCAATACCATCTATGGTTCAGGAAATATGACCGTTTCAAGTTGAGCTCCAATTGAACCAACTTTTGAACTTTGAACTCCCATTACTGGGGAACCTTCCATACTGTGCACCATCGAGCTGCGAGTGGACCCCCACCTCGGCACCCCCTCCCCCTGAGGGGGGAGGGGTGCCGAGGTGAGGGGGCATGCCAGATAGATCTCTGGTCAGCTTGAAGCAAAATGTGATCAAAGTGACTGACTTTGAGCTCCTGTTTCTGGAGAACCACGTGGTGAAAACCAGCCCAAACTTTGCACACTTGTAGGGGAGACTCTTTAGCACCTATGGTGCAAATTTGGAGCCCCTATAACCTAAGGCCGACCTGTACTGACTCCCCAAAGATGGTACCCCTAGGACATCTAATTTTTACATTGGTGCCTATGTGAAAACTGGCCATGTTTGGGACCCGATAGCTCCCCCGTTTTAGGTCCTATGGGCCCAAAACTTTGCATGCATACTCCCAGACCCTCGACTACATGGAGCCGAAAAAAGTGAATCAATACCATCTATGGTTCAGGAAATATGACCGTTTCAAGTTGAGCTCCAATTGAACCAACTTTTGAACTTTGAACTCCCATTACTGGGGAACCTTCCATACTGGTGCACCATCGAGCTGCGAGTGGACCCCCACCTCGGCACCCCTTCCCCCTGAGGGGGGTGCCGAGGTGAGGGGGCATGCCAGATAGATCTCTGGTCAGCTTGAAGCAAAATGTGATCAAAGTGACTGACTTTGAGCTCCTGTTTCTGGAGAACCACGTGGTGAAAACCAGCCCAAACTTTGCACACTTGTAGGGGAGACTCTTTAGCACCTATGGTGCAAATTTGGAGCCCCTATAACCTAAGGCCGACCTGTACTGACTCCCCAAAGATGGTACCCCTAGGACATCTAATTTTTACATTGGTGCCTATGTGAAAACTGGCCATGTTTGGGACCCGATAGCTCCCCCGTTTTAGGTCCTATGGGCCCCAAACTTTGCATGCATACTCCCAAGACCCTCGACTACATGGAGCCAAAAAAGTGAATCAATACCATCTATGGTTCAGGAAATATGACCGTTTCAAGTTGAGCTCCAATTGAACCAACTTTTGAACTTTGAACTCCCATTACTGGGAAACCTTCCATACTGGTGCACCATCGAGCTGCGAGTGGACCCCCACCTCGGCACCCCCTCCCCCTGCGGGGGGAGGGGGTGCCGAGGTGAGGGGGCATGCCAGATAGATCTCTGGTCAGCTTGAAGCAAAATGTGATCAAAGTGACTGACTTTGAGCTCCTGTTTCTGGAGAACCACGTGGTGAAAACCAGCCCAAACTTTGCACACTTGTAGGGGAGACTCTTTAGCACCTATGGTGCAAATTTGGAGCCCCTATAACCTAAGGCCGACCTGTACTGACTCCCCAAAGATGGTACCCCTAGGACATCTAATTTTTACATTGGTGCCTATGTGAAAACTGGCCATGTTTGGGACCCGATAGCTCCCCCGTTTTAGGTCCTATGGGCCCAAACTTTGCATGCATACTCCCAAGACCCTCGACTACATGGAGCCGAAAAAAGTGAATCAATACCATCTATGGTTCAGGAAATATGACCGTTTCAAGTTGAGCTCCAATTGAACCAACTTTTGAACTTTGAACTCCCATTACTGGGGAACCTTCCATACTGGTGCACCATCGAGCTGCGAGTGGACCCCCACCTCGGCACCCCCTCCCCTGAGGGGGGAGGGGGTGCCGAGGTGAGGGGGCATGCCAGATAGATCTCTGGTCAGCTTGAAGCAAAATGTGATCAAAGTGACTGACTTTGAGCTCCTGTTTCTGGAGAAACCACGTGGTGAAAACCAGCCCAAACTTTGCACACTTGTAGGGGAGACTCTTTAGCACCTATGGTGCAAATTTGGAGCCCCTATAACCTAAGGCCGACCTGTACTGACTCCCCAAAGATGGTACCCCTAGGACATCTAATTTTTACATTGGTGCCTATGTGAAAACTGGCCATGTTTGGGACCCGATAGCTCCCCCGTTTTAGGTCCTATGGGCCCCAAACTTTGCATGCATACTCCCAAGACCCTCGACTACATGGAGCCGAAAAAAGTGAATCAATACCATCTATGGTTCAGGAAATATGACCGTTTCAAGTTGAGCTCCAATTGAACCAACTTTTGAACTTTGAACTCCCATTACTGGGGAACCTTCCATACTGGTGCACCATCGAGCTGCGAGTGGACCCCCACCTCGGCACCCCCTCCCCCTGAGGGGGGAGGGGGTGCCGAGGTGAGGGGGCATGCCAGATAGATCTCTGGTCAGCTTGAAGCAAAATGTGATCAAAGTGACTGACTTTGAGCTCCTGTTTCTGGAGAACCACGTGGTGAAAACCAGCCCAAACTTTGCACACTTGTAGGGGAGACTCTTTAGCACCTATGGTGCAAATTTGGAGCCCCTATAACCTAAGGCCGACCTGTACTGACTCCCCAAAGATGGTACCCCTAGGACATCTAATTTTTACATTGGTGCCTATGTGAAAACTGGCCATGTTTGGGACCCGATAGCTCCCCCGTTTTAGGTCCTATGGGCCCCAAACTTTGCATGCATACTCCCAAGACCCTCGACTACATGGAGCCGAAAAAAGTGAATCAATACCATCTATGGTTCAGGAAATATGACCGTTTCAAGTTGAGCTCCAATTGAACCAACTTTTGAACTTTGAACTCCCATTACTGGGGAACCCTTCCATACTGGTGCACCATCGAGCTGCGAGTGGACCCCCACCTCGGCACCCCCTCCCCCTAAGGGGGAGGGGGTGCCGAGGTGAGGGGGCATGCCAGATAGAACTCTGGTCAGCTTGAAGCAAAATGTGATCAAAGTGACTGACTTTTGAGCTCCTGTTTCTGGAGAACCACGTGGTGAAAACCAGCCCAAACTTTGCACACTTGTAGGGGAGACTCTTTAGCACCTATGGTGCAAATTTGGAGCCCCTATAACCTAAGGCCGACCTGTACTGACTCCCCAAAGATGGTACCCCTAGGACATATAATTTTTACATTGGTGCCTATGTGAAAACTGGCCATGTTTGGGACCCGATAGCTCCCCCGTTTTAGGTCCTATGGGCCCCAAACTTTGCATGCATACTCCCAAGACCCTCGACTACATGGAGCCGAAAAAAGTGAATCAATACCATCTATGGTTCAGGAAATATGACCGTTTCAAGTTGAGCTCCAATTGAACCAACTTTTGAACTTTGAACTCCCATTACTGGGGAACCTTCCATACTGGTGCACCATCGAGCTGCGAGTGGACCCCCACCTCGGCACCCCCTCCCCTGAGGGGGGAGGGGGTGCCGAGGTGAGGGGGCATGCCAGATAGATCTCTGGTCAGCTTGAAGCAAATGTGATCAAAGTGACTGACTTTGAGCTCCTGTTTCTGGAGAACCACGTGGTGAAAACCAGCCCAAACTTTGCACACTTGTAGGGGAGACTCTTTAGCACCTATGGTGCAAATTTGGAGCCCCTATAACCTAAGGCCGACCTGTACTGACTCCCCAAAGATGGTACCCCTAGGACATCTAATTTTTACATTGGTGCCTATGTGAAAACTGGCCATGTTTGGGACCCGATAGCTCCCCCGTTTTAGGTCCTATGGGCCCCAAACTTTGCATGCATACTCCCAAGACCCTCGACTACATGGAGCCGAAAAAAGTGAATCAATACCATCTATGGTTCAGGAAATATGACCGTTTCAAGTTGAGCTCCAATTGAACCAACTTTTGAACTTTGAACTCCCATTACTGGGGACCCTTCCATACTGGTGCACCATCGAGCTGCGAGTGACCCCCACCTCGGCACCCCCTCCCCCTGAGGGGGAGGGGGTGCCGAGGTGAGGGGGCATGCCAGATAGATCTCTGGTCAGCTTGAAGCAAAATGTGATCAAAGTGACTGACTTTGAGCTCCTGTTTCTGGAGAACCACGTGGTGAAAACCAGCCCAAACTTTGCACACTTGTAGGGGAGACTCTTTAGCACCTATGGTGCAAATTTGGAGCCCCTATAACCTAAGGCCGACCTGTACTGACTCCCCAAAGATGGTACCCCTAGGACATCTAATTTTTACATTGGTGCCTATGTGAAAACTGGCCATGTTTGGGACCCGATAGCTCCCCGTTTTAGGTCCTATGGGCCCCAAACTTTGCATGCATACTCCCAAGACCCTCGACTACATGGAGCCGAAAAAAGTGAATCAATACCTTCTATGGTTCAGGAAATATGACCGTTTCAAGTTGAGCTCCAATTGAACCAACTTTTGAACTTTGAACTCCCATTACTGGGGAACCTTCCATACTGGTGCACCATCGAGCTGCGAGTGGACCCCCACCTCGGCACCCCTTCCCCCTGAGGGGGTGCCGAGGTGAGGGGGCATGCCAGATAGATCTCTGGTCAGCTTGAAGCAAAATGTGATCAAAGTGACTGACTTTGAGCTCCTGTTTCTGGAGAACCACGTGGTGAAAACCAGCCCAAACTTTGCACACTTGTAGGGGAGACTCTTTAGCACCTATGGTGCAAATTTGGAGCCCCTATAACCTAAGGCCGACCTGTACTGACTCCCCAAAGATGGTACCCCTAGGACATCTAATTTTTACATTGGTGCCTATGTGAAAACTGGCCATGTTTGGGACCCGATAGCTCCCCCGTTTTAGGTCCTATGGGCCCCAAACTTTGCATGCATACTCCCAAGACCCTCGACTACATGGAGCCAAAAAAAGTGAATCAATACCATCTATGGTTCAGGAAAATATGACCGTTTCAAGTTGAGCTCCAATTGAACCAACTTTTGAACTTTGAACTCCCATTACTGGGAAACCTTCCATACTGGTGCACCATCGAGCTGCGAGTGGACCCCCACCTCGGCACCCCCTCCCCCTGCGGGGGGAGGGGGTGCCGAGGTGAGGGGGCATGCCAGATAGATCTCTGGTCAGCTTGAAGCAAAATGTGATCAAAGTGACTGACTTTGAGCTCCTGTTTCTGGAGAACCACGTGGTGAAAACCAGCCCAAACTTTGCACACTTGTAGGGGAGACTCTTTAGCACCTATGGTGCAAATTTGGAGCCCCTATAACCTAAGGCCGACCTGTACTGACTCCCAAAGATGGTACCCCTAGGACATCTAATTTTTACATTGGTGCCTATGTGAAAACTGGCCATGTTTGGGACCCGATAGCTCCCCCGTTTTAGGTCCTATGGGCCCCAAACTTTGCATGCATACTCCCAAGACCCTCGACTACATGGAGCCGAAAAAAGTGAATCAATACCATCTATGGTTCAGGAAATATGACCGTTTCAAGTTGAGCTCCAATTGAACCAACTTTTGAACTTTGAACTCCCATTACTGGGGAACCTTCCATACTGGTGCACCATCGAGCTGCGAGTGGACCCCCACCTCGGCACCCCCTCCCCCTGAGGGGGGAGGGGTGCCGAGGTGAGGGGGCATGCCAGATAGATCTCTGGTCAGCTTGAAGCAAAATGTGATCAAAGTGACTGACTTTGAGCTCCTGTTTCTGGAGAACCACGTGGTGAAAACCAGCCCAAACTTTGCACACTTGTAGGGGAGACTCTTTAGCACCTATGGTGCAAATTTGGAGCCCCTATAACCTAAGGCCGACCTGTACTGACTCCCCAAAGATGGTACCCCTAGGACATCTAATTTTTACATTGGTGCCTATGTGAAAACTGGCCATGTTTGGGACCCGATAGCTCCCCCGTTTTAGGTCCTATGGGCCCCAAACTTTGCATGCATACTCCCAAGACCCTCGACTACATGGAGCCGAAAAAAGTGAATCAATACCATCTATGGTTCAGGAAATATGACCGTTTCAAGTTGAGCTCCAATTGAACCAACTTTTGAACTTTGAACTCCCATTACTGGGGAACCTTCCATACTGGTGCACCATCGAGCTGCGAGTGGACCCCCACCTCGGCACCCCCTCCCCCTGAGGGGGGAGGGGGTGCCGAGGTGAGGGGGCATGCCAGATAGATCTCTGGTCAGCTTGAAGCAAAATGTGATCAAAGTGACTGACTTTGAGCTCCTGTTTCTGGAGAACCACGTGGTGAAAACCAGCCCAAACTTTGCACACTTGTAGGGGAGACTCTTTAGCACCTATGGTGCAAATTTGGAGCCCCTATAACCTAAGGCCGACCTGTACTGACTCCCCAAAGATGGTACCCCTAGGACATCTAATTTTTACATTGGTGCCTATGTGAAAACTGGCCATGTTTGAGACCCGATAGCTCCCCCGTTTTAGGTCCTATGGGCCCCAAACTTTGCATGCATACTCCCAAGACCCTCGACTACATGGAGCCGAAAAAAGTGAATCAATACCATCTATGGTTCAGGAAATATGACCGTTTCAAGTTGAGCTCCAATTGAACCACTTTGAACTTTTGAACTCCTATTACTGGGGAACCTTCCATACTGGTGCACCATCGAGCTGCGAGTGGACCCCCACCTCGGCCACCCCCTCCCCCTGAGGTGAGGGGGCATGCCAGATAGATCTCTGGTCAGCTTGAAGCAAAATGTGATCAAAGTGACTGACTTTGAGCTCCTGTTTCTGGAGAACCACGTGGTGAAAACCAGCCCAAACTTTGCACACTTGTAGGGGAGACTCTTTAGCACCTATGGTGCAAATTTGGAGCCCCTATAACCTAAGGCCGACCTGTACTGACTCCCCAAAGATGGTACCCCTAGGACATCTAATTTTTACATTGGTGCCTATGTGAAAACTGGCCATGGGGACCCGATAGCTCCCCCGTTTTAGGTCCTATGGGCCCCAAACTTTGCATGCATACTCCCAAGACCCTCGACTACATGGAGCCGAAAAAAGTGAATCAATACCATCTATGGTTCAGGAAATATGACCGTTTCAAGTTGAGCTCCAATTGAACCAACTTTTGAACTTTGAACTCCCATTACTGGGGAACCTTCCATACTGGTGCACCATCGAGCTGCGAGTGGACCCCCACCTCGGCACCCCTTCCCCCTGAGGGGGTGCCGAGGTGAGGGGGCATGCCAGATAGATCTCTGGTCAGCTTGAAGCAAAATGTGATCAAAGTGACTGACTTTGAGCTCCTGTTTCTGGAGAACCACGTGGTGAAAACCAGCCCAAACTTTGCACACTTGTAGGGGAGACTCTTTAGCACCTATGGTGCAAATTTGGAGCCCCTATAACCTAAGGCCGACCTGTACTGACTCCCCAAAGATGGTACCCCTAGGACATCTAATTTTTACATTGGTGCCTATGTGAAAACTGGCCATGTTTGGGACCCGATAGCTCCCCCGTTTTAGGTCCTATGGGCCCCAAACTTTGCATGCATACTCCCAAGACCCTCGACTACATGGAGCCAAAAAAAGTGAATCAATACCATCTATGGTTCAGGAAATATGACCGTTTCAAGTTGAGCTCCAATTGAACCAACTTTTGAACTTTGAACTCCCATTACTGGGAAACCTTCCATACTGGTGCACCATCGAGCTGCGAGTGGACCCCCACCTCGGCACCCCCTCCCCCTGCGGGGGGAGGGGGTGCCGAGGTGAGGGGGCATGCCAGATAGATCTCTGGTCAGCTTGAAGCAAAATGTGATCAAAGTGACTGACTTTGAGCTCCTGTTTCTGGAGAACCACGTGGTGAAAACCAGCCCAAACTTTGCACACTTGTAGGGGAGACTCTTTAGCACCTATGGTGCAAATTTGGAGCCCCTATAACCTAAGGCCGACCTGTACTGACTCCCCAAAGATGGTACCCCTAGGACATCTAATTTTTACATTGGTGCCTATGTGAAAACTGGCCATGTTTGGGACCCGATAGCTCCCCCGTTTTAGGTCCTATGGGCCCCAAACTTTGCATGCATACTCCCAAGACCCTCGACTACATGGAGCCGAAAAAAGTGAATCAATACCATCTATGGTTCAGGAAATATGACCGTTTCAAGTTGAGCTCCAATTGAACCAACTTTTGAACTTTGAACTCCCATTACTGGGGAACCTTCCATACTGGTGCACCATCGAGCTGCGAGTGGACCCCCACCTCGGCACCCCCTCCCCCTGAGGTGAGGGGGCATGCCAGATAGATCTCTGGTCAGCTTGAAGCAAAATGTGATCAAAGTGACTGACTTTGAGCTCCTGTTTCTGGAGAACCACGTGGTGAAAACCAGCCCAAACTTTGCACACTTGTAGGGGAGACTCTTTAGCACCTATGGTGCAAATTTGGAGCCCCTATAACCTAAGGCCGACCTGTACTGACTCCCCAAAGATGGTACCCCTAGGACATCTAATTTTTACATTGG
Organism: Lithobates pipiens; assembly: GCF_037356315.1. Lineage (NCBI taxonomy): Eukaryota > Metazoa > Chordata > Amphibia > Anura > Ranidae > Lithobates > Lithobates pipiens. Next base: position 399,253 of record NW_027507700.1, on the reverse strand, counting down.
TGCCTATGTGAAAACTGGCCATGTTTGGGACCCGATAGCTCCCCCGTTTTAGGTCCTATGGGCCCCAAACTTTGCATGCATACTCCCAAGACCCTCGACTACATGGAGCCAAAAAAAGTGAATCAATACCATCTATGGTTCAGGAAATATGACCGTTTCAAGTTGAGCTCCAATTGAACCAACTTTTGAACTTTGAACTCCCATTACTGGGAAACCTTCCATACTGGTGCACCATCGAGCTGCGAGTGGACCCCCACCTCGGCACCCCCTCCCCCTGAGGGGGGAGGGGGTGCCGAGGTGAGGGGGCATGCCAGATAGATCTCTGGTCAGCTTGAAGCAAAATGTGATCAAAGTGACTGACTTTGAGCTCCTGTTTCTGGAGAACCACGTGGTGAAAACCAGCCCAAACTTTGCACACTTGTAGGGGAGACTCTTTAGCACCTATGGTGCAAATTTGGAGCCCCTATAACCTAAGGCCGACCTGTACTGACTCCCCAAAGATGGTACCCCTAGGACATATAATTTTTACATTGGTGCCTATGTGAAAACTGGCCATGTTTGGGACCCGATAGCTCCCCCGTTTTAGGTCCTATGGGCCCCAAACTTTGCATGCATACTCCCAAGACCCTCGACTACATGGAGCCGAAAAAAGTGAATCAATACCATCTATGGTTCAGGAAATATGACCGTTTCAAGTTGAGCTCCAATTGAACCAACTTTTGAACTTTGAACTCCCATTACTGGGGAACCTTCCATACTGGTGCACCATCGAGCTGCGAGTGGACCCCCACCTCGGCACCCCCTCCCCCTGAGGGGGGAGGGGGTGCCGAGGTGAGGGGGCATGCCAGATAGATCTCTGGTCAGCTTGAAGCAAAATGTGATCAAAGTGACTGACTTTGAGCTCCTGTTTCTGGAGAACCACGTGGTGAAAACCAGCCCAAACTTTGCACACTTGTAGGGGAGACTCTTTAGCACCTATGGTGCAAATTTGGAGCCCCTATAACCTAAGGCCGACCTGTACTGACTCCCCAAAGATGGTACCCCTAGGACATCTAATTTTTACATTGGTGCCTATGTGAAAACTGGCCATGTTTGGGACCCGATAGCTCCCCCGTTTTAGGTCCTATGGGCCCCAAACTTTGCATGCATACTCCCAAGACCCTCGACTACATGGAGCCGAAAAAAGTGAATCAATACCATCTATGGTTCAGGAAATATGACCGTTTCAAGTTGAGCTCCAATTGAACCAACTTTTGAACTTTGAACTCCCATTACTGGGGAACCTTCCATACTGGTGCACCATCGAGCTGCGAGTGGACCCCCACCTCGGCACCCCCTCCCCCTGAGGGGGGAGGGGGTGCCGAGGTGAGGGGGCATGCCAGATAGATCTCTGGTCAGCTTGAAGCAAAATGTGATCAAAGTGACTGACTTTGAGCTCCTGTTTCTGGAGAACCACGTGGTGAAAACCAGCCCAAACTTTGCACACTTGTAGGGGAGACTCTTTAGCACCTATGGTGCAAATTTGGAGCCCCTATAACCTAAGGCCGACCTGTACTGACTCCCCAAAGATGGTACCCCTAGGACATCTAATTTTTACATTGGTGCCTATGTGAAAACTGGCCATGTTTGGGACCCGATAGCTCCCCCGTTTTAGGTCCTATGGGCCCCAAACTTTGCATGCATACTCCCAAGACCCTCGACTACATGGAGCCGAAAAAAGTGAATCAATACCATCTATGGTTCAGGAAATATGACCGTTTCAAGTTGAGCTCCAATTGAACCAACTTTTGAACTTTGAACTCCCATTACTGGGGAACCTTCCATACTGGTGCACCATCGAGCTGCGAGTGGACCCCCACCTCGGCACCCCCTCCCCCTGAGGGGGGAGGGGGTGCCGAGGTGAGGGGGCATGCCAGATAGATCTCAGGTCAGCTTGAAGCAAAATGTGATCAAAGTGACTGACTTTGAGCTCCTGTTTCTGGAGAACCACGTGGTGAAAACCAGCCCAAACTTTGCACACTTGTAGGGGAGACTCTTTAGCACCTATGGTGCAAATTTGGAGCCCCTATAACCTAAGGCCGACCTGTACTGACTCCCCAAAGATGGTACCCCTAGGACATCTAATTTTTACATTGGTGCCTATGTGAAAACTGGCCATGTTTGGGACCCGATAGCTCCCCCGTTTTAGGTCCTATGGGCCCCAAACTTTGCATGCATACTCCCAAGACCCTCGACTACATGGAGCCGAAAAAAGTGAATCAATACCATCTATGGTTCAGGAAATATGACCGTTTCAAGTTGAGCTCCAATTGAACCAACTTTTGAACTTTGAACTCCCATTACTGGGGAACCTTCCATACTGGTGCACCATCGAGCTGCGAGTGGACCCCCACCTCGGCACCCCCTCCCCCTGAGGGGGGAGGGGGTGCCGAGGTGAGGGGGCATGCCAGATAGATCTCTGGTCAGCTTGAAGCAAAATGTGATCAAAGTGACTGACTTTGAGCTCCTGTTTCTGGAGAACCACGTGGTGAAAACCAGCCCAAACTTTGCACACTTGTAGGGGAGACTCTTTAGCACCTATGGTGCAAATTTGGAGCCCCTATAACCTAAGGCCGACCTGTACTGACTCCCCAAAGATGGTACCCCTAGGACATCTAATTTTTACATTGGTGCCTATGTGAAAACTGGCCATGTTTGGGACCCGATAGCTCCCCCATTTTAGGTCCTATGGGCCCCAAACTTTGCATGCATACTCCCAAGACCCTCGACTACATGGAGCCGAAAAAAGTGAATCAATACTATCTATGGTTCAGGAAATATGACCGTTTCAAGTTGAGCTCCAATTGAACCAACTTTGGAACTTTGAACTCCCATTACTGGGGAACCTTCCATACTGGTGCACCATCGAGCTGCGAGTGGACCCCCACCTCGGCACCCCCTCCCCCTTAGGGGGGAGGGGGTGCCGAGGTGAGGGGGCATGCCAGATAGATCTCTGGTCAGCTTGAAGCAAAATGTGATCAAAGTGACTGACTTTGAGCTCCTGTTTCTGGAGAACCACGTGGTGAAAACCAGCCCAAACTTTGCACACTTGTAGGGGAGACTCTTTAGCACCTATGGTGCAAATTTGGAGCCCCTATAACCTAAGGCCGACCTGTACTGACTCCCCAAAGATGGTACCCCTAGGACATCTAATTTTTACATTGGTGCCTATGTGAAAACTGGCCATGTTTGGGACCCGATAGCTCCCCCGTTTTAGGTCCTATGGGCCCCAAACTTTGCATGCATACTCCCAAGACCCTCGACTACATGGAGCCGAAAAAAGTGAATCAATACCATCTATGGTTCAGGAAATATGACCGTTTCAAGTTGAGCTCCAATTGAACCAACTTTTGAACTTTGAACTCCCATTACTGGGGAACCTTCCATACTGGTGCACCATCGAGCTGCGAGTGGACCCCCACCTCGGCACCCCCTCCCCCTGAGGGGGGAGGGGGTGCCGAGGTGAGGGGGCATGCCAGGTAGATCTCTGGTCAGCTTGAAGCAAAATGTGATCAAAGTGACTGACTTTGAGCTCCTGTTTCTGGAGAACCACGTGGTGAAAACCAGCCCAAACTTTGCACACTTGTAGGGGAGACTCTTTAGCACCTATGGTGCAAATTTGGAGCCCCTATAACCTAAGGCCGACCTGTACTGACTCCCCAAAGATGGTACCCCTAGGACATCTAATTTTTACATTGGTGCCTATGTGAAAACTGGCCATGTTTGGGACCCGATAGCTCCCCCGTTTTAGGTCCTATGGGCCCCAAACTTTGCATGCATACTCCCAAGACCCTCGACTACATGGAGCCGAAAAAAGTGAATCAATACCATCTATGGTTCAGGAAATATGACCGTTTCAAGTTGAGCTCCAATTGAACCAACTTTTGAACTTTGAACTCCCATTACTGGGGAACCTTCCATACTGGTGCACCATCGAGCTGCGAGTGGACCCCCACCTCGGCACCCCCTCCCCCTGAGGGGGGAGGGGGTGCCGAGGTGAGGGGGCATGCCAGATAGATCTCTGGTCAGCTTGAAGCAAAATGTGATCAAAGTGACTGACTTTGAGCTCCTGTTTCTGGAGAACCACGTGGTGAAAACCAGCCCAAACTTTGCACACTTGTAGGGGAGACTCTTTAGCACCTATGGTGCAAATTTGGAGCCCCTATAACCTAAGGCCGACCTGTACTGACTCCCCAAAGATGGTACCCCTAGGACATCTAATTTTTACATTGGTGCCTATGTGAAAACTGGCCATGTTTGGGACCCGATAGCTCCCCCGTTTTAGGTCCTATGGGCCCCAAACTTTGCATGCATACTCCCAAGACCCTCGACTACATGGAGCCGAAAAAAGTGAATCAATACCATCTATGGTTCAGGAAATATGACCGTTTCAAGTTGAGCTCCAATTGAACCAACTTTTGAACTTTGAACTCCCATTACTGGGGAACCTTCCATACTGGTGCACCATCGAGCTGCGAGTGGACCCCCACCTCGGCACCCCCTCCCCCTGAGGGGGGAGGGGGTGCCGAGGTGAGGGGGCATGCCAGATAGATCTCTGGTCAGCTTGAAGCAAAATGTGATCAAAGTGACTGACTTTGAGCTCCTGTTTCTGGAGAACCACGTGGTGAAAACCAGCCCAAACTTTGCACACTTGTAGGGGAGACTCTTTAGCACCTATGGTGCAAATTTGGAGCCCCTATAACCTAAGGCCGACCTGTACTGACTCCCCAAAGATGGTACCCCTAGGACATCTAATTTTTACATTGGTGCCTATGTGAAAACTGGCCATGTTTGGGACCCGATAGCTCCCCCATTTTAGGTCCTATGGGCCCCAAACTTTGCATGCATACTCCCAAGACCCTCGACTACATGGAGCCGAAAAAAGTGAATCAATACTATCTATGGTTCAGGAAATATGACCGTTTCAAGGTGAGCTCCAATTGAACCAACTTTGGAACTTTGAACTCCCATTACTGGGGAACCTTCCATACTGGTGCACCATCGAGCTGCGAGTGGACCCCCACCTCGGCACCCCCTCCCCCTTAGGGGGGAGGGGGTGCCGAGGTGAGGGGGCATGCCAGATAGATCTCTGGTCAGCTTGAAGCAAAATGTGATCAAAGTGACTGACTTTGAGCTCCTGTTTCTGGAGAACCACGTGGTGAAAACCAGCCCAAACTTTGCACACTTGTAGGGGAGACTCTTTAGCACCTATGGTGCAAATTTGGAGCCCCTATAACCTAAGGCCGACCTGTACTGACTCCCCAAAGATGGTACCCCTAGGACATCTAATTTTTACATTGGTGCCTATGTGAAAACTGGCCATGTTTGGGACCCGATAGCTCCCCCGTTTTAGGTCCTATGGGCCCCAAACTTTGCATGCATACTCCCAAGACCCTCGACTACATGGAGCCGAAAAAAGTGAATCAATACCATCTATGGTTCAGGAAATATGACCGTTTCAAGTTGAGCTCCAATTGAACCAACTTTTGAACTTTGAACTCCCATTACTGGGGAACCTTCCATACTGGTGCACCATCGAGCTGCGAGTGGACCCCCACCTCGGCACCCCCTCCCCCTGAGGGGGGAGGGGGTGCCGAGGTGAGGGGGCATGCCAGATAGATCTCTGGTCAGCTTGAAGCAAAATGTGATCAAAGTGACTGACTTTGAGCTCCTGTTTCTGGAGAACCACGTGGTGAAAACCAGCCCAAACTTTGCACACTTGTAGGGGAGACTCTTTAGCACCTATGGTGCAAATTTGGAGCCCCTATAACCTAAGGCCGACCTGTACTGACTCCCCAAAGATGGTACCCCTAGGACATCTAATTTTTACATTGGTGCCTATGTGAAAACTGGCCATGTTTGGGACCCGATAGCTCCCCCGTTTTAGGTCCTATGGGCCCCAAACTTTGCATGCATACTCCCAAGACCCTCGACTACATGGAGCCGAAAAAAGTGAATCAATACCATCTATGGTTCAGGAAATATGACCGTTTCAAGTTGAGCTCCAATTGAACCAACTTTTGAACTTTGAACTCCCATTACTGGGGAACCTTCCATACTGGTGCACCATCGAGCTGCGAGTGGACCCCCACCTCGGCACCCCCTCCCCCTGAGGGGGGAGGGGGTGCCGAGGTGAGGGGGCATGCCAGATAGATCTCTGGTCAGCTTGAAGCAAAATGTGATCAAAGTGACTGACTTTGAGCTCCTGTTTCTGGAGAACCACGTGGTGAAAACCAGCCCAAACTTTGCACACTTGTAGGGGAGACTCTTTAGCACCTATGGTGCAAATTTGGAGCCCCTATAACCTAAGGCCGACCTGTACTGACTCCCCAAAGATGGTACCCCTAGGACATCTAATTTTTACATTGGTGCCTATGTGAAAACTGGCCATGTTTGGGACCCGATAGCTCCCCCGTTTTAGGTCCTATGGGCCCCAAACTTTGCATGCATACTCCCAAGACCCTCGACTACATGGAGCCGAAAAAAGTGAATCAATACCATCTATGGTTCAGGAAATATGACCGTTTCAAGTTGAGCTCCAATTGAACCAACTTTTGAACTTTGAACTCCCATTACTGGGGAACCTTCCATACTGGTGCACCATCGAGCTGCGAGTGGACCCCCACCTCGGCACCCCCTCCCCCTGAGGGGGGAGGGGGTGCCGAGGTGAGGGGGCATGCCAGATAGATCTCTGGTCAGCTTGAAGCAAAATGTGATCAAAGTGACTGACTTTGAGCTCCTGTTTCTGGAGAACCACGTGGTGAAAACCAGCCCAAACTTTGCACACTTGTAGGGGAGACTCTTTAGCACCTATGGTGCAAATTTGGAGCCCCTATAACCTAAGGCCGACCTGTACTGACTCCCCAAAGATGGTACCCCTAGGACATCTAATTTTTACATTGGTGCCTATGTGAAAACTGGCCATGTTTGGGACCCGATAGCTCCCCCATTTTAGGTCCTATGGGCCCCAAACTTTGCATGCATACTCCCAAGACCCTCGACTACATGGAGCCGAAAAAAGTGAATCAATACTATCTATGGTTCAGGAAATATGACCGTTTCAAGTTGAGCTCCAATTGAACCAACTTTGGAACTTTGAACTCCCATTACTGGGGAACCTTCCATACTGGTGCACCATCGAGCTGCGAGTGGACCCCCACCTCGGCACCCCCTCCCCCTTAGGGGGGAGGGGGTGCCGAGGTGAGGGGGCATGCCAGATAGATCTCTGGTCAGCTTGAAGCAAAATGTGATCAAAGTGACTGACTTTGAGCTCCTGTTTCTGGAGAACCACGTGGTGAAAACCAGCCCAAACTTTGCACACTTGTAGGGGAGACTCTTTAGCACCTATGGTGCAAATTTGGAGCCCCTATAACCTAAGGCCGACCTGTACTGACTCCCCAAAGATGGTACCCCTAGGACATCTAATTTTTACATTGGTGCCTATGTGAAAACTGGCCATGTTTGGGACCCGATAGCTCCCCCGTTTTAGGTCCTATGGGCCCCAAACTTTGCATGCATACTACCAAGACCCTCGACTACATGGAGCCGAAAAAAGTGAATCAATACCATCTATGGTTCAGGAAATATGACCGTTTCAAGTTGAGCTCCAATTGAACCAACTTTTGAACTTTGAACTCCCATTACTGGGGAACCTTCCATACTGGTGCACCATCGAGCTGCGAGTGGACCCCCACCTCGGCACCCCCTCCCCCTGAGGGGGGAGGGGGTGCCGAGGTGAGGGGGCATGCCAGATAGATCTCTGGTCAGCTTGAAGCAAAATGTGATCAAAGTGACTGACTTTGAGCTCCTGTTTCTGGAGAACCACGTGGTGAAAACCAGCCCAAACTTTGCACACTTGTAGGGGAGACTCTTTAGCACCTATGGTGCAAATTTGGAGCCCCTATAACCTAAGGCCGACCTGTACTGACTCCCCAAAGATGGTACCCCTAGGACATCTAATTTTTACATTGGTGCCTATGTGAAAACTGGCCATGTTTGGGACCCGATAGCTCCCCCGTTTTAGGTCCTATGGGCCCCAAACTTTGCATGCATACTCCCAAGACCCTCGACTACATGGAGCCGAAAAAAGTGAATCAATACCATCTATGGTTCAGGAAATATGACCGTTTCAAGTTGAGCTCCAATTGAACCAACTTTTGAACTTTGAACTCCCATTACTGGGGAACCTTCCATACTGGTGCACCATCGAGCTGTGAGTGGACCCCCACCTCGGCACCCCTTCCCCCTGAGGGGGTGCCGAGGTGAGGGGGCATGCCAGATAGATCTCTGGTCAGCTTGAAGCAAAATGTGATCAAAGTGACTGACTTTGAGCTCCTGTTTCTGGAGAACCACGTGGTGAAAACCAGCCCAAACTTTGCACACTTGTAGGGGAGACTCTTTAGCACCTATGGTGCAAATTTGGAGCCCCTATAACCTAAGGCCGACCTGTACTGACTCCCCAAAGATGGTACCCCTAGGACATCTAATTTTTACATTAGTGCCTATGTGAAAACTGGCCATGTTTGGGACCCGATAGCTCCCCCGTTTTAGGTCCTATGGGCCCCAAACTTTGCATGCATACTCCCAAGACCCTCGACTACATGGAGCCGAAAAAAGTGAATCAATACCATCTATGGTTCAGGAAATATGACCGTTTCAAGTTGAGCTCCAATTGAACCAACTTTTGAACTTTGAACTCCCATTACTGGGGAACCTTCCATACTGGTGCACCATCGAGCTGCGAGTGGACCCCCACCTCGGCACCCCTTCCCCCTGAGGGGGTGCCGAGGTGAGGGGGCATGCCAGATAGATCTCTGGTCAGCTTGAAGCAAAATGTGATCAAAGTGACTGACTTTGAGCTCCTGTTTCTGGAGAACCACGTGGTGAAAACCAGCCCAAACTTTGCACACTTGTAGGGGAGACTCTTTAGCACCTATGGTGCAAATTTGGAGCCCCTATAACCTAAGGCCGACCTGTACTGACTCCCCAAAGATGGTACCCCTAGGACATCTAATTTTTACATTGGTGCCTATGTGAAAACTGGCCATGTTTGGGACCCGATAGCTCCCCCGTTTTAGGTCCTATGGGCCCCAAACTTTGCATGCATACTCCCAAGACCCTCGACTACATGGAGCCGAAAAAAAGTGAATCAATACCATCTATGGTTCAGGAAATATGACCGTTTCAAGTTGAGCTCCAATTGAACCAACTTTTGAACTTTGAACTCCCATTACTGGGGAACCTTCCATACTGGTGCACCATCGAGCTGCGAGTGGACCCCCACCTCGGCACCCCCTCCCCCAGAGGGGGGAGGGGGTGCCGAGGTGAGGGGGCATGCCAGATAGATCTCTGGTCAGCTTGAAGCAAAATGTGATCAAAGTGACTGACTTTGAGCTCCTGTTTCTGGAGAACCACGTGGTGAAAACCAGCCCAAACTTTGCACACTTGTAGGGGAGACTCTTTAGCACCTATGGTGCAAATTTGGAGCCCCTATAACCTAAGGCCGACCTGTACTGACTCCCCAAAGATGGTACCCCTAGGACATCTAATTTTTACATTGGTGCCTATGTGAAAACTGGCCATGTTTGGGACCCGATAGCTCCCCCGTTTTAGGTCCTATGGGCCCCAAACTTTGCATGCATACTCCCAAGACCCTCGACTACATGGAGCCGAAAAAAGTGAATCAATACCATCTATGGTTCAGGAAATATGACCGTTTCAAGTTGAGCTCCAATTGAACCAACTTTTGAACTTTGAACTCCCATTACTGGGGAACCTTCCATACTGGTGCACCATCGAGCTGTGAGTGGACCCCCACCTCGGCACCCCTTCCCCCTGAGGGGGTGCCGAGGTGAGGGGGCATGCCAGATAGATCTCTGGTCAGCTTGAAGCAAAATGTGATCAAAGTGACTGACTTTGAGCTCCTGTTTCTGGAGAACCACGTGGTGAAAACCAGCCCAAACTTTGCACACTTGTAGGGGAGACTCTTTAGCACCTATGGTGCAAATTTGGAGCCCCTATAACCTAAGGCCGACCTGTACTGACTCCCCAAAGATGGTACCCCTAGGACATCTAATTTTTACATTAGTGCCTATGTGAAAACTGGCCATGTTTGGGACCCGATAGCTCCCCCGTTTTAGGTCCTATGGGCCCCAAACTTTGCATGCATACTCCCAAGACCCTCGACTACATGGAGCCGAAAAAAGTGAATCAATACCATCTATGGTTCAGGAAATATGACCGTTTCAAGTTGAGCTCCAATTGAACCAACTTTTGAACTTTGAACTCCCATTACTGGGGAACCTTCCATACTGGTGCACCATCGAGCTGCGAGTGGACCCCCACCTCGGCACCCCTTCCCCCTGAGGGGGTGCCGAGGTGAGGGGGCATGCCAGATAGATCTCTGGTCAGCTTGAAGCAAAATGTGATCAAAGTGACTGACTTTGAGCTCCTGTTTCTGGAGAACCACGTGGTGAAAACCAGCCCAAACTTTGCACACTTGTAGGGGAGACTCTTTAGCACCTATGGTGCAAATTTGGAGCCCCTATAACCTAAGGCCGACCTGTACTGACTCCCCAAAGATGGTACCCCTAGGACATCTAATTTTTACATTGGTGCCTATGTGAAAACTGGCCATGTTTGGGACCCGATAGCTCCCCCGTTTTAGGTCCTATGGGCCCCAAACTTTGCATGCATACTCCCAAGACCCTCGACTACATGGAGCCGAAAAAAGTGAATCAATACCATCTATGGTTCAGGAAATATGACCGTTTCAAGTGAGCTCCAATTGAACCAACTTTTGAACTTTGAACTCCCATTACTGGGGAACCTTCCATACTGGTGCACCATCGAGCTGCGAGTGGACCCCCACCTCGGCACCCCCTCCCCCTGAGGGGGGAGGGGGTGCCAGGTGAGGGGGCATGCCAGATAGATCTCTGGTCAGCTTGAAGCAAAATGTGATCAAAGTGACTGACTTTGAGCTCCTGTTTCTGGAGAACCACGTGGTGAAAACCAGCCCAAACTTTGCACACTTGTAGGGGAGACTCTTTAGCACCTATGGTGCAAATTTGGAGCCCCTATAACCTAAGGCCGACCTGTACTGACTCCCCAAAGATGGTACCCCTAGGACATCTAATTTTTACATTGGTGCCTATGTGAAAACTGGCCATGTTTGGGACCCGATAGCTCCCCCGTTTTAGGTCCTATGGGCCCCAAACTTTGCATGCATACTCCCAAGACCCTCGACTACATGGAGCCGAAAAAAGTGAATCAATACCATCTATGGTTCAGGAAATATGACCGTTTCAAGTTGAGCTCCAATTGAACCAACTTTTGAACTTTGAACTCCCATTACTGGGGAACCTTCCATACTGGTGCACCATCGAGCTGCGAGTGGACCCCCACCTCGGCACCCCTTCCCCCTGAGGGGGTGCCGAGGTGAGGGGGCATGCCAGATAGATCTCTGGTCAGCTTGAAGCAAAATGTGATCAAAGTGACTGACTTTGAGCTCCTGTTTCTGGAGAACCACGTGGTGAAAACCAGCCCAAACTTTGCACACTTGTAGGGGAGACTCTTTAGCACCTATGGTGCAAATTTGGAGCCCCTATAACCTAAGGCCGACCTGTACTGACTCCCCAAAGATGGTACCCCTAGGACATCTAATTTTTACATTGGTGCCTATGTGAAAACTGGCCATGTTTGGGACCCGATAGCTCCCCCGTTTTAGGTCCTATGGGCCCCAAACTTTGCATGCATACTCCCAAGACCCTCGACTACATGGAGCCGAAAAAAGTGAATCAATACCATCTATGGTTCAGGAAATATGACCGTTTCAAGTTGAGCTCCAATTGAACCAACTTTTGAACTTTGAACTCCCATTACTGGGGAACCTTCCATACTGGTGCACCATCGAGCTGCGAGTGGACCCCCACCTCGGCACCCCTTCCCCCTGAGGGGGTGCCGAGGTGAGGGGGCATGCCAGATAGATCTCTGGTCAGCTTGAAGCAAAATGTGATCAAAGTGACTGACTTTGAGCTCCTGTTTCTGGAGAACCACGTGGTGAAAACCAGCCCAAACTTTGCACACTTGTAGGGGAGACTCTTTAGCACCTATGGTGCAATTTGGAGCCCCTATAACCTAAGGCCGACCTGTACTGACTCCCCAAAGATGGTACCCCTAGGACATCTAATTTTTACATTGGTGCCTATGTGAAAACTGGCCATGTTTGGGACCCGATAGCTCCCCCGTTTTAGGTCCTATGGGCCCCAAACTTTGCATGCATACTCCCAAGACCCTCGACTACATGGAGCCGAAAAAAGTGAATCAATACCATCTATGGTTCAGGAAATATGACCGTTTCAAGTTGAGCTCCAATTGAACCAACTTTTGAACTTTGAACTCCCATTACTGGGGAACCTTCCATACTGGTGCACCATCGAGCTGCGAGTGGACCCCCACCTCGGCACCCCTTCCCCCTGAGGGGGGTGCCGAGGTGAGGGGGCATGCCAGATAGATCTCTGGTCAGCTTGAAGCAAAATGTGATCAAAGTGACTGACTTTGAGCTCCTGTTTCTGGAGAACCACGTGGTGAAAACCAGCCCAAACTTTGCACACTTGTAGGGGAGACTCTTTAGCACCTATGGTGCAAATTTGGAGCCCCTATAACCTAAGGCCGACCTGTACTGACTCCCCAAAGATGGTACCCCTAGGACATCTAATTTTTACATTGGTGCCTATGTGAAAACTGGCCATGTTTGGGACCCGATAGCTCCCCCGTTTTAGGTCCTATGGGCCCCAAACTTTGCATGCATACTCCCAAGACCCTCGACTACATGGAGCCGAAAAAAGTGAATCAATACCATCTATGGTTCAGGAAATATGACCGTTTCAAGTTGAGCTCCAATTGAACCAACTTTTGAACTTTGAACTCCCATTACTGGGGAACCTTCCATACTGGTGCACCATCGAGCTGCGAGTGGACCCCCACCTCGGCACCCCTTCCCCCTGAGGGGGTGCCGAGGTGAGGGGGCATGCCAGATAGATCTCTGGTCAGCTTGAAGCAAAATGTGATCAAAGTGACTGACTTTGAGCTCCTGTTTCTGGAGAACCACGTGGTGAAAACCAGCCCAAACTTTGCACACTTGTAGGGGAGACTCTTTAGCACCTATGGTGCAAATTTGGAGCCCCTATAACCTAAGGCCGACCTGTACTGACTCCCAAAGATGGTACCCCTAGGACATCTAATTTTTACATTGGTGCCTATGTGAAAACTGGCCATGTTTGGGACCCGATAGCTCCCCCGTTTTAGGTCCTATGGGCCCCAAACTTTGCATGCATACTCCCAAGACCCTCGACTACATGGAGCCGAAAAAAAGTGAATCAATACCATCTATGGTTCAGGAAATATGACCGTTTCAAGTTGAGCTCCAATTGAACCAACTTTTGAACTTTGAACTCCCATTACTGGGGAACCTTCCATACTGGTGCACCATCGAGCTGCGAGTGGACCCCCACCTCGGCATCCCCTCCCCCTGTGGGGGGAGGGGGTGCCGAGGTGAGGGGGCATGCCAGATAGATCTCTGGTCAGCTTGAAGCAAAATGTGATCAAAGTGACTGACTTTGAGCTCCTGTTTCTGGAGAACCACGTGGTGAAAACCAGCCCAAACTTTGCACACTTGTAGGGGAGACTCTTTAGCACCTATGGTGCAAATTTGGAGCCCCTATAACCTAAGGCCGACCTGTACTGACTCCCCAAAGATGGTACCCCTAGGACATCTAATTTTTACATTGGTGCCTATGTGAAAACTGGCCATGTTTGGGACCCGATAGCTCCCCCGTTTTAGGTCCTATGGGCCCCAAACTTTGCATGCATACTCCCAAGACCCTCGACTACATGGAGCCGAAAAAAGTGAATCAATACCATCTATGGTTCAGGAAATATGACCGTTTCAAGTTGAGCTCCAATTGAACCAACTTTTGAACTTTGAACTCCCATTACTGGGGAACCTTCCATACTGGTGCACCATCGAGCTGCGAGTGGACCCCCACCTCGGCACCCCCCTCCCCCAGAGGGGGGAGGGGGGTGCCGAGGTGAGGGGGCATGCCAGATAGATCTCTGGTCAGCTTGAAGCAAAATGTGATCAAAGTGACTGACTTTGAGCTCCTGTTTCTGGAGAACCACGTGGTGAAAACCAGCCCAAACTTTGCACACTTGTAGGGGAGACTCTTTAGCACCTATGGTGCAAATTTGGAGCCCCTATAACCTAAGGCCGACCTGTACTGACTCCCCAAAGATGGTACCCCTAGGACATCTAATTTTTACATTGGTGCCTATGTGAAAACTGGCCATGTTTGGGACCCGATAGCTCCCCCGTTTTAGGTCCAAACTGCCCCAAACTTTGCATGCATACTCCCAAGACCCTCGACTACATGGAGCCGAAAAAAGTGAATCAATACCATCTATGGTTCAGGAAATATGACCGTTTCAAGTTGAGCTCCAATTGAACCAACTTTTGAACTTTGAACTCCCATTACTGGGAAACCTTCCATACTGGTGCACCATCGAGCTGCGAGTGGACCCCCACCTCGGCACCCCCTCCCCCGGGTCCTATGGAACCTTCCTGAGGGGGGTGGGGTGCCGAGGTGAGGGGGCATGCCAGATAGATCTCTGGTCAGCTTGAAGCAAAATGTGATCAAAGTGACTGACTTTGAGCTCCTGTTTCTGGAGAACCACGTGGTGAAAACCAGCCCAAACTTTGCACACTTGTAGGGGAGACTCTTTAGCACCTATGGTGCAAATTTGGAGCCCCTATAACCTAAGGCCGACCTGTACTGACTCCCCAAACATGGTACCCCTAGGACATCTAATTTTTACATTGGTGCCTATGTGAAAACTGGCCATGTTTGGGACCCGATAGCTCCCCCGTTTTAGGTCCTATGGGCCCCAAACTTTGCATGCATACTCCCAAGACCCTCGACTACATGGAGCCGAAAAAAGTGAATCAATACCATCTATGGTTCAGGAAATATGACCGTTTCAAGTTGAGCTCCAATTGAACCAACTTTTGAACTTTGAACTCCCATTACTGGGAAACCTTCCATACTGGTGCACCATCGAGCTGCGAGTGGACCCCCACCTCGGCACCCCCTCCCCCTGAGGGGGGAGGGGGTGCCGAGGTGAGGGGGCATGCCAGATAGATCTCTGGTCAGCTTGAAGCAAAATGTGATCAAAGTGACTGACTTTGAGCTCCTGTTTCTGGAGAACCACGTGGTGAAAACCAGCCCAAACTTTGCACACTTGTAGGGGAGACTCTTTAGCACCTATGGTGCAAATTTGGAGCCCCTATAACCTAAGGCCGACCTGTACTGACTCCCCAAAGATGGTACCCCTAGGACATCTAATTTTTACATTGGTGCCTATGTGAAAACTGGCCATGTTTGGGACCCGATAGCTCCCCCGTTTTAGGTCCTATGGGCCCCAAACTTTGCATGCATACTCCCAAGACCCTCGACTACATGGAGCCGAAAAAAAGTGAATCAATACCATCTATGGTTCAGGAAATATGACCGTTTCAAGTTGAGCTCCAATTGAACCAACTTTTGAACTTTGAACTCCCATTACTGGGGAACCTTCCATACTGGTGCACCATCGAGCTGCGAGTGGACCCCCACCTCGGCACCCCCTCCCCCAGAGGGGGGAGGGGGTGCCGAGGTGAGGGGGCATGCCAGATAGATCTCTGGTCAGCTTGAAGCAAAATGTGATCAAAGTGACTGACTTTGAGCTCCTGTTTCTGGAGAACCACGTGGTGAAAACCAGCCCAAACTTTGCACACTTGTAGGGGAGACTCTTTAGCACCTATGGTGCAAATTTGGAGCCCCTATAACCTAAGGCCGACCTGTACTGACTCCCCAAAGATGGTACCCCTAGGACATCTAATTTTTACATTGGTGCCTATGTGAAAACTGGCCATGTTTGGGACCCGATAGCTCCCCCGTTTTAGGTCCTATGGGCCCCAAACTTTGCATGCATACTCCCAAGACCCTCGACTACATGGAGCCGAAAAAAAGTGAATCAATACCATCTATGGTTCAGGAAATATGACCGTTTCAAGTTGAGCTCCAATTGAACCAACTTTTGAACTTTGAACTCCCATTACTGGGGAACCTTCCATACTGGTGCACCATCAAGCTGCGAGTGGACCCCCACCTCGGCACCCCCTCCCCCAGAGGGGGGAGGGGGTGCCGAGGTGAGGGGGCATGCCAGATAGATCTCTGGTCAGCTTGAAGCAAAATGTGATCAAAGTGACTGACTTTGAGCTCCTGTTTCTGGAGAACCACGTGGTGAAAACCAGCCCAAACTTTGCACACTTGTAGGGGAGACTCTTTAGCACATATGGTGCAAATTTGGAGCCCCTATAACCTAAGGCCGACCTGTACTGACTCCCCAAAGATGGTACCCCTAGGACATCTAATTTTTACATTGGTGCCTATGTGAAAACTGGCCATGTTTGGGACCCGATAGCTCCCCCGTTTTAGGTCCTATGGGCCCCAAACTTTGCATGCATACTCCCAAGACCCTCGACTACATGGAGCCGAAAAAAAGTGAATCAATACCATCTATGGTTCAGGAAATATGACCGTTTCAAGTTGAGCTCCAATTGAACCAACTTTTGAACTTTGAACTCCCATTACTGGGGAACCTTCCATACTGGTGCACCATCGAGCTGCGAGTGGACCCCCACCTCGGCACCCCCTCCCCCAGAGGGGGGAGGGGGTGCCGAGGTGAGGGGGCATGCCAGATAGATCTCTGGTCAGCTTGAAGCAAAATGTGATCAAAGTGACTGACTTTGAGCTCCTGTTTCTGGAGAACCACGTGGTGAAAACCAGCCCAAACTTTGCACACTTGTAGGGGAGACTCTTTAGCACCTATGGTGCAAATTTGGAGCCCCTATAACCTAAGGCCGACCTGTACTGACTCCCCAAAGATGGTACCCCTAGGACATCTAATTTTTACATTGGTGCCTATGTGAAAACTGGCCATGTTTGGGACCCGATAGCTCCCCCGTTTTAGGTCCAAACTGCCCAAACTTTGTATGCATACTCCCAAGACCCTCGACTACATGGAGCCGAAAAAAGTGAATCAATACCATCTATGGTTCAGGAAATATGACTGTTTCAAGTTGAGCTCCAATTGAACCAACTTTTGAACTTTGAACTCCCATTACTGGGAAACCTTCCATACTGGTGCACCATCGAGCTGCGAGTGGACCCCCACCTCGGCACCCCCTCCCCCTGAGGGGGGAGGGGGTGCCGAGGTGAGGGGGCATGCCAGATAGATCTCTGGTCAGCTTGAAGCAAAATGTGATCAAAGTGACTGACTTTGAGCTCCTGTTTCTGGAGAACCACGTGGTGAAAACCAGCCCAAACTTTGCACACTTGTAGGGGAGACTCTTTAGCACCTATGGTGCAAATTTGGAGCCCCTATAACCTAAGGCCGACCTGTACTGACTCCCCAAAGATGGTACCCCTAGGACATCTAATTTTTACATTGGTGCCTATGTGAAAACTGGCCATGTTTGGGACCCGATAGCTCCCCCGTTTTAGGTCCTATGGGCCCCAAACTTTGCATGCATACTCCCAAGACCCTCGACTACATGGAGCCGAAAAAAAGTGAATCAATACCATCTATGGTTCAGGAAATATGACCGTTTCAAGTTGAGCTCCAATTGAACCAACTTTTGAACTTTGAACTCCCATTACTGGGAAACCTTCCATACTGGTGCACCATCGAGCTGCGAGTGGACCCCCACCTCGGCACCCCCTCCCCCTGAGGGGGGAGGGGGTGCCGAGGTGAGGGGGCATGCCAGATAGATCTCTGGTCAGCTTGAAGCAAAATGTGATCAAAGTGACTGACTTTGAGCTCCTGTTTCTGGAGAACCACGTGGTGAAAACCAGCCCAAACTTTGCACACTTGTAGGGGAGACTCTTTAGCACCTATGGTGCAAATTTGGAGCCCCTATAACCTAAGGCCGACCTGTACTGACTCCCCAAAGATGGTACCCCTAGGACATCTAATTTTTACATTGGTGCCTATGTGAAAACTGGCCATGTTTGGGACCCGATAGCTCCCCCGTTTTAGGTCCAAACTGCCCCAAACTTTGCATGCATACTCCCAAGACCCTCGACTACATGGAGCCGAAAAAAGTGAATCAATACCATCTATGGTTCAGGAAATATGACCGTTTCAAGTTGAGCTCCAATTGAACCAACTTTTGAACTTTGAACTCCCATTACTGGGAAACCTTCCATACTGGTGCACCATCGAGCTGCGAGTGGACCCCCACCTCGGCACCCCCTCCCCCTGAGGGGGGAGGGGGTGCCGAGGTGAGGGGGCATGCCAGATAGATCTCTGGTCAGCTTGAAGCAAAATGTGATCAAAGTGACTGACTTTGAGCTCCTGTTTCTGGAGAACCACGTGGTGAAAACCAGCCCAAACTTTGCACACTTGTAGGGGAGACTCTTTAGCACCTATGGTGCAAATTTGGAGCCCCTATAACCTAAGGCCGACCTGTACTGACTCCCCAAAGATGGTACCCCTAGGACATCTAATTTTTACATTGGTGCCTATGTGAAAACTGGCCATGTTTGGGACCCGATAGCTCCCCCGTTTTAGGTCCTATGGGCCCCAAACTTTGCATGCATACTCCCAAGACCCTCGACTACATGGAGCCGAAAAAAAGTGAATCAATACCATCTATGGTTCAGGAAATATGACCGTTTCAAGTTGAGCTCCAATTGAACCAACTTTTGAACTTTGAACTCCCATTACTGGGGAACCTTCCATACTGGTGCACCATCGAGCTGCGAGTGGACCCCCACCTCGGCACCCCCTCCCCCTGTGGGGGGAGGGGGTGCCGAGGTGAGGGGGCATGCCAGATAGATCTCTGGTCAGCTTGAAGCAAAATGTGATCAAAGTGACTGACTTTGAGCTCCTGTTTCTGGAGAACCACGTGGTGAAAACCAGCCCAAACTTTGCACACTTGTAGGGGAGACTCTTTAGCACCTATGGTGCAAATTTGGAGCCCCTATAACCTAAGGCCGACCTGTACTGACTCCCCAAAGATGGTACCCCTAGGACATCTAATTTTTACATTGGTGCCTATGTGAAAACTGGCCATGTTTGGGACCCGATAGCTCCCCCGTTTTAGGTCCTATGGGCCCCAAACTTTGCATGCATACTCCCAAGACCCTCGACTACATGGAGCCGAAAAAAAGTGAATCAATACCATCTATGGTTCAGGAAATATGACCGTTTCAAGTTGAGCTCCAATTGAACCAACTTTTGAACTTTGAACTCCCATTACTGGGAAACCTTCCATACTGGTGCACCATCGAGCTGCGAGTGGACCCCCACCTCGGCACCCCCTCCCCCTGAGGGGGGAGGGGGTGCCGAGGTGAGGGGGCATGCCAGATAGATCTCTGGTCAGCTTGAAGCAAAATGTGATCAAAGTGACTGACTTTGAGCTCCTGTTTCTGGAGAACCACGTGGTGAAAACCAGCCCAAACTTTGCACACTTGTAGGGGAGACTCTTTAGCACCTATGGTGCAAATTTGGAGCCCCTATAACCTAAGGCCGACCTGTACTGACTCCCCAAAGATGGTACCCCTAGGACATCTAATTTTTACATTGGTGCCTATGTGAAAACTGGCCATGTTTGGGACCCGATAGCTCCCCCGTTTTAGGTCCAAACTGCCCCAAACTTTGCATGCATACTCCCAAGACCCTCGACTACATGGAGCCGAAAAAAGTGAATCAATACCATCTATGGTTCAGGAAATATGACCGTTTCAAGTTGAGCTCCAATTGAACCAACTTTTGAACTTTGAACTCCCATTACTGGGAAACCTTCCATACTGGTGCACCATCGAGCTGCGAGTGGACCCCCACCTCGGCACCCCCTCCCCCTGAGGGGGGAGGGGGTGCCGAGGTGAGGGGGCATGCCAGATAGATCTCTGGTCAGCTTGAAGCAAAATGTGATCAAAGTGACTGACTTTGAGCTCCTGTTTCTGGAGAACCACGTGGTGAAAACCAGCCCAAACTTTGCACACTTGTAGGGGAGACTCTTTAGCACCTATGGTGCAAATTTGGAGCCCCTATAACCTAAGGCCGACCTGTACTGACTCCCCAAAGATGGTACCCCTAGGACATCTAATTTTTACATTTGGTGCCTATGTGAAAACTGGCCATGTTTGGGACCCGATAGCTCCCCCGTTTTAGGTCCTATGGGCCCCCAAACTTTGCATGCATACTCCCAAGACCCTCGACTACATGGAGCCGAAAAAAGTGAATCAATACCATCTATGGTTCAGGAAATATGACCGTTTCAAGTTGAGCTCCAATTGAACCAACTTTTGAACTTTGAACTCCCATTACTGGGAAACCTTCCATACTGGTGCACCATCGAGCTGCGAGTGGACCCCCACCTCGGCACCCCCTCCCCCTGAGGGGGGAGGGGGGTGCCGAGGTGAGGGGGCATGCCAGATAGATCTCTGGTCAGCTTGAAGCAAAATGTGATCAAAGTGACTGACTTTGAGCTCCTGTTTCTGGAGAACCACGTGGTGAAAACCAGCCCAAACTTTGCACACTTGTAGGGGAGACTCTTTAGCACCTATGGTGCAAATTTGGAGCCCCTATAACCTAAGGCCGACCTGTACTGACTCCCCAAAGATGGTACCCCTAGGACATCTAATTTTTACATTGGTGCCTATGTGAAAACTGGCCATGTTTGGGACCCGATAGCTCCCCCGTTTTAGGTCCTATGGGCCCCAAACTTTGCATGCATACTCCCAAGACCCTCGACTACATGGAGCCGAAAAAAAGTGAATCAATACCATCTATGGTTCAGGAAATATGACCGTTTCAAGTTGAGCTCCAATTGAACCAACTTTTGAACTTTGAACTCCCATTACTGGGGAACCTTCCATACTGGTGCACCATCGAGCTGCGAGTGGACCCCCACCTCGGCACCCCCTCCCCCAGAGGGGGGAGGGGGTGCCGAGGTGAGGGGGCATGCCAGATAGGATCTCTGGTCAGCTTGAAGCAAAATGTGATCAAAGTGACTGACTTTGAGCTCCTGTTTCTGGAGAACCACGTGGTGAAAACCAGCCCAAACTTTGCACACTTGTAGGGGAGACTCTTTAGCACCTATGGTGCAAATTTGGAGCCCCTATAACCTAAGGCCGACCTGTACTGACTCCCCAAAGATGGTACCCCTAGGACATCTAATTTTTACATTGGTGCCTATGTGAAAACTGGCCATGTTTGGGACCCGATAGCTCCCCCGTTTTAAGTCCAAACTGCCCCAAACTTTGCATGCATACTCCCAAGACCCTCGACTACATGGAGCCGAAAAAAGTGAATCAATACCATCTATGGTTCAGGAAATATGACCGTTTCAAGTTGAGCTCCAATTGAACCAACTTTTGAACTTTGAACTCCCATTACTGGGAAACCTTCCATACTGGTGCACCATCGAGCTGCGAGGGACCCCCACCTCGGCACCCCCTCCCCCTGAGGGGGGAGGGGGTGCCGAGGTGAGGGGGCATGCCAGATAGATCTCTGGTCAGCTTGAAGCAAAATGTGATCAAAGTGACTGACTTTGAGCTCCTGTTTCTGGAGAACCACGTGGTGAAAACCAGCCCAAACTTTGCACACTTGTAGGGGAGACTCTTTAGCACCTATGGTGCAAATTTGGAGCCCCTATAACCTAAGGCCGACCTGTACTGACTCCCCAAAGATGGTACCCCTAGGACATCTAATTTTTACATTGGTGCCTATGTGAAAACTGGCCATGTTTGGGACCCGATAGCTCCACCGTTTTAGGTCCTATGGGCCCCAAACTTTGCATGCATACTCCCAAGACCCTCGACTACATGGAGCCGAAAAAAGTGAATCAATACCATCTATGGTTCAGGAAATATGACCGTTTCAAGTTGAGCTCCAATTGAACCAACTTTTGAACTTTGAACTCCCATTACTGGGAAACCTTCCATACTGGTGCACCATCGAGCTGCGAGTGGACCCCCACCTCGGCACCCCCTCCCCCTGAGGGGGGAGGGGGTGCCGAGGTGAGGGGGCATGCCAGATAGATCTCTGGTCAGCTTGAAGCAAAATGTGATCAAAGTGACTGACTTTGAGCTCCTGTTTCTGGAGAACCACGTGGTGAAAACCAGCCCAAACTTTGCACACTTGTAGGGGAGACTCTTTAGCACCTATGGTGCAAATTTGGAGCCCCTATAACCTAAGGCCGACCTGTACTGACTCCCCAAAGATGGTACCCCTAGGACATCTAATTTTTACATTGGTGCCTATGTGAAAACTGGCCATGTTTGGGACCCGATAGCTCCCCCGTTTTAGGTCCTATGGGCCCCAAACTTTGCATGCATACTCCCAAGACCCTCGACTACATGGAGCCGAAAAAAGTGAATCAATACCATCTATGGTTCAGGAAATATGACCGTTTCAAGTTGAGCTCCAATTGAACCAACTTTTGAACTTTGAACTCCCATTACTGGGAAACCTTCCATACTGGTGCACCATCGAGCTGCGAGTGGACCCCCACCTCGGCACCCCCTCGCCCTGAGGGGGAGGGGGTGCCGAGGTGAGGGGGCATGCCAGATAGATCTCTGGTCAGCTTGAAGCAAAATGTGATCAAAGTGACTGAATTTGAGCTCCTGTTTCTGGAGAACCACGTGGTGAAAACCAGCCCAAACTTTGCACACTTGTAGGGGAGACTCTTTAGCACCTATGGTGCAAATTTGGAGCCCCTATAACCTAAGGCCGACCTGTACTGACTCCCCAAAGATGGTACCCCTAGGACATCTAATTTTTACATTGGTGCCTATGTGAAAACTGGCCATGTTTGGGACCCGATAGCTCCCCCGTTTTAGGTCCTATGGGCCCCAAACTTTGCATGCATACTCCCAAGACCCTCGACTACATGGAGCCGAAAAAAGTGAATCAATACCATCTATGGTTCAGGAAATATGACCGTTTCAAGTTGAGCTCCAATTGAACCAACTTTTGAACTTTGAACTCCCATTACTGGGAAACCTTCCATACTGGTGCACCATCGAGCTGCGAGTGGACCCCCACCTCGGCACCCCCTCGCCCTGAGGGGGGAGGGGGTGCCGAGGTGAGGGGGCATGCCAGATAGATCTCTGGTCAGCTTGAAGCAAAATGTGATCAAAGTGACTGACTTTGAGCTCCTGTTTCTGGAGAACCACGTGGTGAAAACCAGCCCAAACTTTGCACACTTGTAGGGGAGACTCTTTAGCACCTATGGTGCAAATTTGGAGCCCCTATAACCTAAGGCCGACCTGTACTGACTCCCCAAAGATGGTACCCCTAGGACATCTAATTTTTACATTGGTGCCTATGTGAAAACTGGCCATGTTTGGGACCCGATAGCTCCCCCGTTTTAGGTCCTATGGGCCCCAAACTTTGCATGCATACTCCCAAGACCCTCGACTACATGGAGCCGAAAAAAGTGAATCAATACCATCTATGGTTCAGGAAATATGACCGTTTCAAGTTGAGCTCCAATTGAACCAACTTTTGAACTTTGAACTCCCATTACTGGGAAACCTTCCATACTGGTGCACCATCGAGCTGCGAGTGGACCCCCACCTCGGCACCCCCTCGCCCTGAGGGGGGAGGGGGTGCCGAGGTGAGGGGGCATGCCAGATAGATCTCTGGTCAGCTTGAAGCAAAATGTGATCAAAGTGACTGACTTTGAGCTCCTGTTTCTGGAGAACCACGTGGTGAAAACCAGCCCAAACTTTGCACACTTGTAGGGGAGACTCTTTAGCACCTATGGTGCAAATTTGGAGCCCCTATAACCTAAGGCCGACCTGTACTGACTCCCCAAAGATGGTACCCCTAGGACATCTAATTTTTACATTGGTGCCTATGTGAAAACTGGCCATGTTTGGGACCCGATAGCTCCCCCGTTTTAGGTCCTATGGGCCCCAAACTTTGCATGCATACTCCCAAGACCCTCGACTACATGGAGCCGAAAAAAGTGAATCAATACCATCTATGGTTCAGGAAATATGACCGTTTCAAGTTGAGCTCCAATTGAACCAACTTTTGAACTTTGAACTCCCATTACTGGGAAACCTTCCATACTGGTGCACCATCGAGCTGCGAGTGGACCCCCACCTCGGCACCCCCTCGCCCTGAGGGGTGCCGAGGTGAGGGGGCATGCCAGATAGATCTCTGGTCAGCTTGAAGCAAAATGTGATCAAAGTGACTGACTTTGAGCTCCTGTTTCTGGAGAACCACGTGGTGAAAACCAGCCCAAACTTTGCACACTTGTAGGGGAGACTCTTTAGCACCTATGGTGCAAATTTGGAGCCCCTATAACCTAAGGCCGACCTGTACTGACTCCCCAAAGATGGTACCCCTAGGACATCTAATTTTTACATTGGTGCCTATGTGAAAACTGGCCATGTTTGGGACCCGATAGCTCCCCCGTTTTAGGTCCTATGGGCCCCAAACTTTGCATGCATACTCCCAAGACCCTCGACTACATGGAGCCGAAAAAAGTGAATCAATACCATCTATGGTTCAGGAAATATGACCGTTTCAAGTTGAGCTCCAATTGAACCAACTTTTGAACTTTGAACTCCCATTACTGGGAAACCTTCCATACTGGTGCACCATCGAGCTGCGAGTGGACCCCCACCTCGGCACCCCCTCGCCCTGAGGGGGGAGGGGGTGCCGAGGTGAGGGGGCATGCCAGATAGATCTCTGGTCAGCTTGAAGCAAAATGTGATCAAAGTGACTGACTTTGAGCTCCTGTTTCTGGAGAACCACGTGGTGAAAACCAGCCCAAACTTTGCACACTTGTAGGGGAGACTCTTTAGCACCTATGGTGCAAATTTGGAGCCCCTATAACCTAAGGCCGACCTGTACTGACTCCCCAAAGATGGTACCCCTAGGACATCTAATTTTTACATTGGTGCCTATGTGAAAACTGGCCATGTTTGGGACCCGATAGCTCCCCCGTTTTAGGTCCTATGGGCCCCAAACTTTGCATGCATACTCCCAAGACCCTCGACTACATGGAGCCGAAAAAAGTGAATCAATACCATCTATGGTTCAGGAAATATGACCGTTTCAAGTTGAGCTCCAATTGAACCAACTTTTGAACTTTGAACTCCCATTACTGGGAAACCTTCCATACTGGTGCATCATCGAGCTGCGAGTGGACCCCCACCTCGGCACCCCCTCCCCCTGAGGGGGGAGGGGGTGCCGAGGTGAGGGGGCATGCCAGATAGATCTCTGGTCAGCTTGAAGCAAAATGTGATCAAAGTGACTGACTTTGAGCTCCTGTTTCTGGAGAACCACGTGGTGAAAACCAGCCCAAACTTTGCACACTTGTAGGGGAGACTCTTTAGCACCTATGGTGCAAATTTGGAGCCCCTATAACCTAAGGCCGACCTGTACTGACTCCCCAAAGATGGTACCCCTAGGACATCTAATTTTTACATTGGTGCCTATGTGAAAACTGGCCATGTTTGGGACCCGATAGCTCCCCCGTTTTAGGTCCTATGGGCCCCAAACTTTGCATGCATACTCCCAAAACCATCGACTACATGGAGCCGAAAAAAGTGAATCAATACCATCTATGGTTCAGGAAATATGACCGTTTCAAGTTGAGCTCCAATTGAACCAACTTTTGAACTTTGAACTCCCATTACTGGGAAACCTTCCATACTGGTGCACCATCGAGCTGCGAGTGGACCCCCACCTCGGCACCCCCTCCCCCTGAGGGGGGAGGGGGTGCCGAGGTGAGGGGGCATGCCAGATAGATCTCTGGTCAGCTTGAAGCAAAATGTGATCAAAGTGACTGACTTTGAGCTCCTGTTTCTGGAGAACCACGTGGTGAAAACCAGCCCAAACTTTGCACACTTGTAGGGGAGACTCTTTAGCACCTATGGTGCAAATTTGGAGCCCCTATAACCTAAGGCCGACCTGTACTGACTCCCCAAAGATGGTACCCCTAGGACATCTAATTTTTACATTGGTGCCTATGTGAAAACTGGCCATGTTTGGGACCCGATAGCTCCCCCGTTTTAGGTCCTATGGGCCCCAAACTTTGCATGCATACTCCCAAGACCCTCGACTACATGGAGCCGAAAAAAGTGAATCAATACCATCTATGGTTCAGGAAATATGACCGTTTCAAGTTGAGCTCCAATTGAACCAACTTTTGAACTTTGAACTCCCATTACTGGGAAACCTTCCATACTGGTGCACCATCGAGCTGCGAGTGGACCCCCACCTCGGCACCCCCTCGCCCTGAGGGGGGAGGGGGTGCCGAGGTGAGGGGGCATGCCAGATAGATCTCTGGTCAGCTTGAAGCAAAATGTGATCAAAGTGACTGACTTTGAGCTCCTGTTTCTGGAGAACCACGTGGTGAAAACCAGCCCAAACTTTGCACACTTGTAGGGGAGACTCTTTAGCACCTATGGTGCAAATTTGGAGCCCCTATAACCTAAGGCCGACCTGTACTGACTCCCCAAAGATGGTACCCCTAGGACATCTAATTTTTACATTGGTGCCTATGTGAAAACTGGCCATGTTTGGGACCCGATAGCTCCCCCGTTTTAGGTCCTATGGGCCCCAAACTTTGCATGCATACTCCCAAGACCCTCGACTACATGGAGCCGAAAAAAGTGAATCAATACCATCTATGGTTCAGGAAATATGACCGTTTCAAGTTGAGCTCCAATTGAACCAACTTTTGAACTTTGAACTCCCATTACTGGGAAACCTTCCATACTGGTGCACCATCGAGCTGCGAGTGGACCCCCACCTCGGCACCCCCTCGCCCTGAGGGGGAGGGGGTGCCGAGGTGAGGGGGCATGCCAGATAGATCTCTGGTCAGCTTGAAGCAAAATGTGATCAAAGTGACTGAATTTGAGCTCCTGTTTCTGGAGAACCACGTGGTGAAAACCAGCCCAAACTTTGCACACTTGTAGGGGAGACTCTTTAGCACCTATGGTGCAAATTTGGAGCCCCTATAACCTAAGGCCGACCTGTACTGACTCCCCAAAGATGGTACCCCTAGGACATCTAATTTTTACATTGGTGCCTATGTGAAAACTGGCCATGTTTGGGACCCGATAGCTCCCCCGTTTTAGGTCCTATGGGCCCCAAACTTTGCATGCATACTCCCAAGACCCTCGACTACATGGAGCCGAAAAAAGTGAATCAATACCATCTATGGTTCAGGAAATATGACCGTTTCAAGTTGAGCTCCAATTGAACCAACTTTTGAACTTTGAACTCCCATTACTGGGAAACCTTCCATACTGGTGCACCATCGAGCTGCGAGTGGACCCCCACCTCGGCACCCCCTCGCCCTGAGGGGGGAGGGGGTGCCGAGGTGAGGGGGCATGCCAGATAGATCTCTGGTCAGCTTGAAGCAAAATGTGATCAAAGTGACTGACTTTGAGCTCCTGTTTCTGGAGAACCACGTGGTGAAAACCAGCCCAAACTTTGCACACTTGTAGGGGAGACTCTTTAGCACCTATGGTGCAAATTTGGAGCCCCTATAACCTAAGGCCGACCTGTACTGACTCCCCAAAGATGGTACCCCTAGGACATCTAATTTTTACATTGGTGCCTATGTGAAAACTGGCCATGTTTGGGACCCGATAGCTCCCCCGTTTTAGGTCCTATGGGCCCCAAACTTTGCATGCATACTCCCAAGACCCTCGACTACATGGAGCCGAAAAAAGTGAATCAATACCATCTATGGTTCAGGAAATATGACCGTTTCAAGTTGATGAGCTCCAATTGAACCAACTTTTGAACTTTGAACTCCCATTACTGGGAAACCTTCCATACTGGTGCACCATCGAGCTGCGAGTGGACCCCCACCTCGGCACCCCCTCGCCCTGAGGGGGGAGGGGGTGCCGAGGTGAGGGGGCATGCCAGATAGATCTCTGGTCAGCTTGAAGCAAAATGTGATCAAAGTGACTGACTTTGAGCTCCTGTTTCTGGAGAACCACGTGGTGAAAACCAGCCCAAACTTTGCACACTTGTAGGGGAGACTCTCCTATGGTGCAAATTTGGAGCCCCCTATAACCTAGGCCGACCTGTACTGACTCCCCAAAGATGGTACCCCTAGGACATCTAATTTTTACATTGGTGCCTATGTGAAAACTGGCCATGTTTGGGACCCGATAGCTCCCCCGGTTTTAGGTCCTATGGGCCCCAAACTTTGCATGCATACTCCCAAGACCCTCGACTACATGGAGCCGAAAAAAGTGAATCAATACCATCTATGGTTCAGGAAATATGACCGTTTCAAGTTGAGCTCCAATTGAACCAACTTTTGAACTTTGAACTCCCATTACTGGGAAACCTTCCATACTGGTGCACCATCGAGCTGCGAGTGGACCCCCACCTCGGCACCCCCTCGCCCTGAGGGGGGAGGGGGTGCCGAGGTGAGGGGGCATGCCAGATAGATCTCTGGTCAGCTTGAAGCAAAATGTGATCAAAGTGACTGACTT
Source organism: Lithobates pipiens (assembly GCF_037356315.1). NCBI lineage: Eukaryota > Metazoa > Chordata > Amphibia > Anura > Ranidae > Lithobates > Lithobates pipiens. Next base: position 370,628 of record NW_027507700.1, on the reverse strand, counting down.
TGAGCTCCTGTTTCTGGAGAACCACGTGGTGAAAACCAGCCCAAACTTTGCACACTTGTAGGGGAGACTCTTTAGCACCTATGGTGCAAATTTGGAGCCCCTATAACCTAAGGCCGACCTGTACTGACTCCCAAAGATGGTACCCCATAGGACATCTAATTTTTACATTGGTGCCTATGTGAAAACTGGCCATGTTTGGGACCCGATAGCTCCCCCGTTTTAGGTCCTATGGGCCCCAAACTTTGCATGCATACTCCCAAGACCCTCGACTACATGGAGCCGAAAAAAGTGAATCAATACCATCTATGGTTCAGGAAATATGACCGTTTCAAGTTGAGCTCCAATTGAACCAACTTTTGAACTTTGAACTCCCATTACTGGGAAACCTTCCATACTGGTGCACCATCGAGCTGCGAGTGGACCCCCACCTCGGCACCCCCTCGCCCTGAGGGGGGAGGGGGTGCCGAGGTGAGGGGGCATGCCAGATAGATCTCTGGTCAGCTTGAAGCAAAATGTGATCAAAGTGACTGACTTTGAGCTCCTGTTTCTGGAGAACCACGTGGTGAAAACCAGCCCAAACTTTGCACACATGTAGGGGAGACTCTTTAGCACCTATGGTGCAAATTTGGAGCCCCTATAACCTAAGGCCGACCTGTACTGACTCCCCAAAGATGGTACCCCTAGGACATCTAATTTTTACATTGGTGCCTATGTGAAAACTGGCCATGTTTGGGACCCGATAGCTCCCCCGTTTTAGGTCCTATGGGCCCCAAACTTTGCATGCATACTCCCAAGACCCTCGACTACATGGAGCCGAAAAAAGTGAATCAATACCATCTATGGTTCAGGAAATATGACCGTTTCAAGTTGAGCTCCAATTGAACCAACTTTTGAACTTTGAACTCCCATTACTGGGAAACCTTCCATACTGGTGCACCATCGAGCCTGCGAGTGGACCCCCACCTCGGCACCCCCTCGCCCTGAGGGGGGAGGGGGTGCCGAGGTGAGGGGGCATGCCAGATAGATTCTCTGGTCAGCTTGAAGCAAAATGTGATCAAAGTGACTGACTTTGAGCTCCTGTTTCTGGAGAACCACGTGGTGAAAACCAGCCCAAACTTTGCACACTTGTAGGGGAGACTCTTTAGCACCTATGGTGCAAATTTGGAGCCCCTATAACCTAAGGCCGACCTGTACTGACTCCCCAAAGATGGTACCCCTAGGACATCTAATTTTTACATTGGTGCCTATGTGAAAACTGGCCATGTTTGGGACCCGATAGCTCCCCCGTTTTAGGTCCTATGGGCCCCAAACTTTGCATGCATACTCCCAAGACCCTCGACTACATGGAGCCGAAAAAAGTGAATCAATACCATCTATGGTTCAGGAAATATGACCGTTTCAAGTTGAGCTCCAATTGAACCAACTTTTGAACTTTGAACTCCCATTACTGGGAAACCTTCCATACTGGTGCACCATCGAGCTGCGAGTGGACCCCCACCTCGGCACCCCCTCGCCCTGAGGGGGGAGGGGGTGCCGAGGTGAGGGGGCATGCCAGATAGATCTCTGGTCAGCTTGAAGCAAAATGTGATCAAAGTGACTGACTTTGAGCTCCTGTTTCTGGAGAACCACGTGGTGAAAACCAGCCCAAACTTTGCACACTTGTAGGGGAGACTCTTTAGCACCTATGGTGCAAATTTGGAGCCCCTATAACCTAAGGCCGACCTGTACTGACTCCCCAAAGATGGTACCCCTAGGACATCTAATTTTTACATTGGTGCCTATGTGAAAACTGGCCATGTTTGGGACCCGATAGCTCCCCCGTTTTAGGTCCTATGGGCCCCAAACTTTGCATGCATACTCCCAAGACCCTCGACTACATGGAGCCGAAAAAAGTGAATCAATACCATCTATGGTTCAGGAAATATGACCGTTTCAAGTTGAGCTCCAATTGAACCAACTTTTGAACTTTGAACTCCCATTACTGGGAAACCTTCCATACTGGTGCACCATCGGAGCTGCGAGTGGACCCCCACCTCGGCACCCCCTCGCCCTGAGGGGGGAGGGGGTGCCGAGGTGAGGGGGCATGCCAGATAGATCTCTGGTCAGCTTGAAGCAAAATGTGATCAAAGTGACTGACTTTGAGCTCCTGTTTCTGGAGAACCACGTGGTGAAAACCAGCCCAAACTTTGCACACTTGTAGGGGAGACTCTTTAGCACCTATGGTGCAAATTTGGAGCCCCTATAACCTAAGGCCGACCTGTACTGACTCCCCAAAGATGGTACCCCTAGGACATCTAATTTTACATTGGTGCCTATGTGAAAACTGGCCATGTTTGGGACCCGATAGCTCCCCCGTTTTAGGTCCTATGGGCCCCAAACTTTGCATGCATACTCCCAAGACCCTCGACTACATGGAGCCGAAAAAAGTGAATCAATACCATCTATGGTTCAGGAAATATGACCGTTTCAAGTTGAGCTCCAATTGAACCAACTTTTGAACTTTGAACTCCCATTACTGGGAAACCTTCCATACTGGTGCATCATCGAGCTGCGAGTGGACCCCCACCTCGGCACCCCCTCCCCCTGAGGGGGGAGGGGGTGCCGAGGTGAGGGGGCATGCCAGATAGATCTCTGGTCAGCTTGAAGCAAAATGTGATCAAAGTGACTGACTTTGAGCTCCTGTTTCTGGAGAACCACGTGGTGAAAACCAGCCCAAACTTTGCACACTTGTAGGGGAGACTCTTTAGCACCTATGGTGCAAATTTGGAGCCCCTATAACCTAAGGCCGACCTGTACTGACTCCCCAAAGATGGTACCCCTAGGACATCTAATTTTTACATTGGTGCCTATGTGAAAACTGGCCATGTTTGGGACCCGATAGCTCCCCCGTTTTAGGTCCTATGGGCCCCAAACTTTGCATGCATACTCCCAAAACCATCGACTACATGGAGCCGAAAAAAGTGAATCAATACCATCTATGGTTCAGGAAATATGACCGTTTCAAGTTGAGCTCCAATTGAACCAACTTTTGAACTTTGAACTCCCATTACTGGGAAACCTTCCATACTGGTGCACCATCGAGCTGCGAGTGGACCCCCACCTCGGCACCCCCTCCCCCTGAGGGGGGAGGGGGTGCCGAGGTGAGGGGGCATGCCAGATAGATCTCTGGTCAGCTTGAAGCAAAATGTGATCAAAGTGACTGACTTTGAGCTCCTGTTTCTGGAGAACCACGTGGTGAAAACCAGCCCAAACTTTGCACACTTGTAGGGGAGACTCTTTAGCACCTATGGTGCAAATTTGGAGCCCCTATAACCTAAGGCCGACCTGTACTGACTCCCCAAAGATGGTACCCCTAGGACATCTAATTTTTACATTGGTGCCTATGTGAAAACTGGCCATGTTTGGGACCCGATAGCTCCCCCGTTTTAGGTCCTATGGGCCCCAAACTTTGCATGCATACTCCCAAGACCCTCGACTACATGGAGCCGAAAAAAGTGAATCAATACCATCTATGGTTCAGGAAATATGACCGTTTCAAGTTGAGCTCCAATTGAACCAACTTTTGAACTTTGAACTCCCATTACTGGGAAACCTTCCATACTGGTGCACCATCGAGCTGCGAGTGGACCCCCACCTCGGCACCCCCTCGCCCTGAGGGGGGAGGGGGTGCCGAGGTGAAGCCCAATGCCAGATAGATCTCTGGTCAGCTTGAAGCAAAATGTGATCAAAGTGACTGACTTTGAGCTCCTGTTTCTGGAGAACCACGTGGTGAAAACCAGCCCAAACTTTGCACACTTGTAGGGGAGACTCTTTAGCACCTATGGTGCAAATTTGGAGCCCCTATAACCTAAGGCCGACCTGTACTGACTCCCCAAAGATGGTACCCCTAGGACATCTAATTTTTACATTGGTGCCTATGTGAAAACTGGCCATGTTTGGGACCCGATAGCTCCCCCGTTTTAGGTCCTATGGGCCCCAAACTTTGCATGCATACTCCCAAGACCCTCGACTACATGGAGCCGAAAAAAGTGAATCAATACCATCTATGGTTCAGGAAATATGACCGTTTCAAGTTGAGCTCCAATTGAACCAACTTTTGAACTTTGAACTCCCATTACTGGGAAACCTTCCATACTGGTGCACCATCGAGCTGCGAGTGGACCCCCACCTCGGCACCCCCTCGCCCTGAGGGGGGAGGGGGTGCCGAGGTGAGGGGGCATGCCAGATAGATCTCTGGTCAGCTTGAAGCAAAATGTGATCAAAGTGACTGACTTTGAGCTCCTGTTTCTGGAGAACCACGTGGTGAAAACCAGCCCAAACTTTGCACACTTGTAGGGGAGACTCTTTAGCACCTATGGTGCAAATTTGGAGCCCCTATAACCTAAGGCCGACCTGTACTGACTCCCCAAAGATGGTACCCCTAGGACATCTAATTTTTACATTGGTGCCTATGTGAAAACTGGCCATGTTTGGGACCCGATAGCTCCCCCGTTTTAGGTCCTATGGGCCCCAAACTTTGCATGCATACTCCCAAGACCCTCGACTACATGGAGCCGAAAAAAGTGAATCAATACCATCTATGGTTCAGGAAATATGACCGTTTCAAGTTGAGCTCCAATTGAACCAACTTTTGAACTTTGAACTCCCATTACTGGGGAACCTTCCATACTGGTGCACCATCGAGCTGCGAGTGGACCCCCACCTCGGCACCCCCTCCCCCTGAGGGGGGAGGGGGTGCCGAGGTGAGGGGGCATGCCAGATAGATCTCTGGTCAGCTTGAAGCAAAATGTGATCAAAGTGACTGACTTTGAGCTCCTGTTTCTGGAGAACCACGTGGTGAAAACCAGCCCAAACTTTGCACACTTGTAGGGGAGACTCTTTAGCACCTATGGTGCAAATTTGGAGCCCCTATAACCTAAGGCCGACCTGTACTGACTCCCCAAAGATGGTACCCCTAGGACATCTAATTTTTACATTGGTGCCTATGTGAAAACTGGCCATGTTTGGGACCCGATAGCTCCCCCGTTTTAGGTCCTATGGGCCCCAAACTTTGCATGCATACTCCCAAGACCATCGACTACATGGAGCCGAAAAAAGTGAATCAATACCATCTATGGTTCAGGAAATATGACCGTTTCAAGTTGAGCTCCAATTGAACCAACTTTTGAACTTTGAAGTCCCATTACTGGGGAACCTTCCATACTGGTGCACCATCGAGCTGCGAGTGGACCCCCACCTCGGCACCCCCTCCCCCTGAAGGGGGAGGGGGTGCCGAGGTGAGGGGGCATGCCAGATAGATCTCTGGTCAGCTTGAAGCAAAATGTGATCAAAGTGACTGACTTTGAGCTCCTGTTTCTGGAGAACCACGTGGTGAAAACCAGCCCAAACTTTGCACACTTGTAGGGGAGACTCTTTAGCACCTATGGTGCAAATTTGGAGCCCCTATAACCTAAGGCCGACCTGTACTGACTCCCCAAAGATGGTACCCCTAGGACATCTAATTTTTACATTGGTGCCTATGTGAAAACTGGCCATGTTTGGGACCCAAAAGCTCCCCCGTTTTAGGTCCTATGGGCCCCAAACTTTGCATGCATACTCCCAAGACCCTCGACTACATGGAGCCGAAAAAAGTGAATCAATACCATCTATGGTTCAGGAAATATGACCGTTTCAAGTTGAGCTCCAATTGAACCAACTTTTGAACTTTGAACTCCCATTACTGGGGAACCTTCCATACTGGTGCACCATCGAGCTGCGAGTGGACCCCCACCTCGGCACCCCCTCCCCCTGAGGGGGGAGGGGGTGCCGAGGTGAGGGGGCATGCCAGATAGATCTCTGGTCAGCTTGAAGCAAAATGTGATCAAAGTGACTGACTTTGAGCTCCTGTTTCTGGAGAACCACGTGGTGAAAACCAGCCCAAACTTTGCACACTTGTAGGGGAGACTCTTTAGCACCTATGGTGCAAATTTGGAGCCCCTATAACCTAAGGCCGACCTGTACTGACTCCCCAAAGATGGTACCCCTAGGACATCTAATTTTTACATTGGTGCCTATGTGAAAACTGGCCATGTTTGGGACCCAAAAGCTCCCCCGTTTTAGGTCCTATGGGCCCCAAACTTTGCATGCATACTCCCAAGACCCTCGACTACATGGAGCCGAAAAAAGTGAATCAATACCATCTATGGTTCAGGAAATATGACCGTTTCAAGTTGAGCTCCAATTGAACCAACTTTTGAACTTTGAACTCCCATTACTGGGGAACCTTCCATACTGGTGCACCATCGAGCTGCGAGTGGACCCCCACCTCGGCACCCCCTCCCCCTGAGGGGGGAGGGGGTGCCGAGGTGAGGGGGCATGCCAGATAGATCTCTGGTCAGCTTGAAGCAAAATGTGATCAAAGTGACTGACTTTGAGCTCCTGTTTCTGGAGAACCACGTGGTGAAAACCAGCCCAAACTTTGCACACTTGTAGGGGAGACTCTTTAGCACCTATGGTGCAAATTTGGAGCCCCTATAACCTAAGGCCGACCTGTACTGACTCCCCAAAGATGGTACCCCTAGGACATCTAATTTTTACATTGGTGCCTATGTGAAAACTGGCCATGTTTGGGACCCAAAAGCTCCCCCGTTTTAGGTCCTATGGGCCCCAAACTTTGCATGCATACTCCCAAGACCCTCGACTACATGGAGCCGAAAAAAGTGAATCAATACCATCTATGGTTCAGGAAATATGACCGTTTCAAGTTGAGCTCCAATTGAACCAACTTTTGAACTTTGAACTCCCATTACTGGGGAACCTTCCATACTGGTGCACCATCGAGCTGCGAGTGGACCCCCACCTCGGCACCCCCTCCCCCTGAGGGGGGAGGGGGTGCCGAGGTGAGGGGGCATGCCAGATAGATCTCTGGTCAGCTTGAAGCAAAATGTGATCAAAGTGACTGACTTTGAGCTCCTGTTTCTGGAGAACCACGTGGTGAAAACCAGCCCAAACTTTGCACACTTGTAGGGGAGACTCTTTAGCACCTATGGTGCAAATTTGGAGCCCCTATAACCTAAGGCCGACCTGTACTGACTCCCCAAAGATGGTACCCCTAGGACATCTAATTTTTACATTGGTGCCTATGTGAAAACTGGCCATGTTTGGGACCCGATAGCTCCCCCGTTTTAGGTCCTATGGGCCCCAAACTTGGCATGCATACTCACAAGACCATGGGCTACGTGGGGCTGAAGAAAGTGAATCATTCCTATGTATGGTTCGGGAAATATGACCGTTTAAAGTTGAGCTCCAATTGAACCAACTTTGGAACTTTGAACTCCCATTACTGGGGAACCTTCCATACTGGTGCACCATCGAGCTGCGAGTGGACCCCCACCTCGGCACCCCCTCCCCCTGAGGGGGGAGGGGGTGCCGAGGTGAGGGGGCATGCCAGATAGATCTCTGGTCAGCTTGAAGCGAAATGTGATCAAAGTGACTGACTTTGAGCTCCTGTTTCTGGAGAACCACGTGGTGAAAACCAGCCCAAACTTTGCACACTTGTAGGGGAGACTCTTTAGCACCTATGGTGCAAATTTGGAGCCCCTATAACCTAAGGCCGACCTGTACTGACTCCCCAAAGATGGTACCCCTAGGACATCTAATTTTTACATTGGTGCCTATGTGAAAACTGGCCATGTTTGGGACCCGATAGCTCCCCCGTTTTAGGTCCTATGGGCCCCAAACTTTGCATGCATACTCCCAAGACCATCGACTACATGGAGCCGAAAAAAGTGAATCAATACCATCTATGGTTCAGGAAATATGACCGTTTCAAGTTGAGCTCCAATTGAACCAACTTTTGAACTTTGAACTCCCATTACTGGGAAACCTTCCATACTGGTGCACCATCGAGCTGCGAGTGGACCCCCACCTCGGCACCCCCTCCCCCTGAGGGGGGAGGGGGTGCCGAGGTGAGGGGGCATGCCAGATAGATCTCTGGTCAGCTTGAAGCAAAATGTGATCAAAGTGACTGACTTTGAGCTCCTGTTTCTGGAGAACCACGTGGTGAAAACCAGCCCAAACTTTGCACACTTGTAGGGGAGACTCTTTAGCACCTATGGTGCAAATTTGGAGCCCCTATAACCTAAGGCCGACCTGTACTGACTCCCCAAAGATGGTACCCCTAGGACATCTAATTTTTACATTGGTGCCTATGTGAAAACTGGCCATGTTTGGGACCCGATAGCTCCCCCGTTTTAGGTCCTATGGGCCCCAAACTTTGCATGCATACTCCCAAGACCCTCGACTACATGGAGCCGAAAAAAGTGAATCAATACCATCTATGGTTCAGGAAATATGACCGTTTCAAGTTGAGCTCCAATTGAACCAACTTTTGAACTTTGAACTCCCATTACTGGGAAACCTTCCATACTGGTGCATCATCGAGCTGCGAGTGGACCCCCACCTCGGCACCCCCTCCCCCTGAGGGGGGAGGGGGTGCCGAGGTGAGGGGGCATGCCAGATAGATCTCTGGTCAGCTTGAAGCAAAATGTGATCAAAGTGACTGACTTTGAGCTCCTGTTTCTGGAGAACCACGTGGTGAAAACCAGCCCAAACTTTGCACACTTGTAGGGGAGACTCTTTAGCACCTATGGTGCAAATTTGGAGCCCCTATAACCTAAGGCCGACCTGTACTGACTCCCCAAAGATGGTACCCCTAGGACATCTAATTTTTACATTGGTGCCTATGTGAAAACTGGCCATGTTTGGGACCCGATAGCTCCCCCGTTTTAGGTCCTATGGACCCCAAACTTTGCATGCATGCTCCCAAGACCCTCGACTACATGGAGCCGAAAAAAGTGAATCAATACCATCTATGGTTCAGGAAATATGACCGTTTCAAGTTGAGCTCCAATTGAACCAACTTTTGAACTTTGAACTCCCATTACTGGGAAACCTTCCATACTGGTGCATCATCGAGCTGCGAGTGGACCCCCACCTCGGCACCCCCTCCCCCTGAGGGGGGAGGGGGTGCCGAGGTGAGGGGGCATGCCAGATAGATCTCTGGTCAGCTTGAAGCAAAATGTGATCAAAGTGACTGACTTTGAGCTCCTGTTTCTGGAGAACCACGTGGTGAAAACCAGCCCAAACTTTGCACACTTGTAGGGGAGACTCTTTAGCACCTATGGTGCAAATTTGGAGCCCCTATAACCTAAGGCCGACCTGTACTGACTCCCCAAAGATGGTACCCCTAGGACATCTAATTTTTACATTGGTGCCTATGTGAAAACTGGCCATGTTTGGGACCCGATAGCTCCCCCGTTTTAGGTCCTATGGACCCCAAACTTTGCATGCATGCTCCCAAGACCCTCGACTACATGGAGCCGAAAAAAGTGAATCAATACCATCTATGGTTCAGGAAATATGACCGTTTCAAGTTGAGCTCCAATTGAACCAACTTTTGAACTTTGAACTCCCATTACTGGGAAACCTTCCATACTGGTGCACCATCGAGCTGCGAGTGGACCCCCACCTCGGCACCCCCTCCCCCTGAGGGGGGAGGGGGTGCCGAGGTGAGGGGGCATGCCAGATAGATCTCTGGTCAGCTTGAAGCAAAATGTGATCAAAGTGACTGACTTTGAGCTCCTGTTTCTGGAGAACCACGTGGTGAAAACCAGCCCAAACTTTGCACACTTGTAGGGAAGACTCTTTAGCACCTATGGTGCAAATTTGGAGCCCCTATAACCTAAGGCCGACCTGTACTGACTCCCCAAAGATGGTACCCCTAGGACATCTAATTTTTACATTGGTGCCTATGTGAAAACTGGCCATGTTTGGGACCCGATAGCTCCCCCGTTTTAGGTCCTATGGGCCCCAAACTTTGCATGCATACTCCCAAGACCCTCGACTACATGGAGCCGAAAAAAGTGAATCAATACCATCTATGGTTCAGGAAATATGACCGTTTCAAGTTGAGCTCCAATTGAACCAACTTTTGAACTTTGAACTCCCATTACTGGGAAACCTTCCATACTGGTGCACCATCGAGCTGCGAGTGGACCCCCACCTCGGCACCCCCTCCCCCTGAGGGGGGAGGGGGTGCCGAGGTGAGGGGGCATGCCAGATAGATCTCTGGTCAGCTTGAAGCAAAATGTGATCAAAGTGACTGACTTTGAGCTCCTGTTTCTGGAGAACCACGTGGTGAAAACCAGCCCAAACTTTGCACACTTGTAGGGGAGACTCTTTAGCACCTATGGTGCAAATTTGGAGCCCCTATAACCTAAGGCCGACCTGTACTGACTCCCCAAAGATGGTACCCCTAGGACATCTAATTTTTACATTGGTGCCTATGTGAAAACTGGCCATGTTTGGGACCCGATAGCTCCCCCGTTTTAGGTCCTATGGGCCCCAAACTTTGCATGCATACTCCCAAGACCCTCGACTACATGGAGCCGAAAAAAGTGAATCAATACCATCTATGGTTCAGGAAATATGACCGTTTCAAGTTGAGCTCCAATTGAACCAACTTTTGAACTTTGAACTCCCATTACTGGGAAACCTTCCATACTGGTGCACCATCGAGCTGCGAGTGGACCCCCACCTCGGCACCCCCTCCCCCTGAGGGGGGAGGGGGTGCCGAGGTGAGGGGGCATGCCAGATAGATCTCTGGTCAGCTTGAAGCAAAATGTGATCAAAGTGACTGACTTTGAGCTCCTGTTTCTGGAGAACCACGTGGTGAAAACCAGCCCAAACTTTGCACACTTGTAGGGGAGACTCTTTAGCACCTATGGTGCAAATTTGGAGCTCCTATAACCTAAGGCCGACCTGTACTGACTCCCCAAAGATGGTACCCCTAGGACATCTAATTTTTACATTGGTGCCTATGTGAAAACTGGCCATGTTTGGGACCCGATAGCTCCCCCGTTTTAGGTCCTATGGGCCCCAAACTTTGCATGCATGCTCCCAAGACCCTCGACTACATGGAGCCGAAAAAAGTGAATCAATACCATCTATGGTTCAGGAAATATGACCGTTTCAAGTTGAGCTCCAATTGAACCAACTTTTGAACTTTGAACTCCCATTACTGGGAAACCTTCCATACTGGTGCACCATCGAGCTGCGAGTGGACCCCCACCTCGGCACCCCCTCCCCCTGAGGGGGGAGGGGGTGCCGAGGTGAGGGGGCATGCCAGATAGATCTCTGGTCAGCTTGAAGCAAAATGTGATCAAAGTGACTGACTTTGAGCTCCTGTTTCTGGAGAACCACGTGGTGAAAACCAGCCCAAACTTTGCACACTTGTAGGGGAGACTCTTTAGCACCTATGGTGCAAATTTGGAGCCCCTATAACCTAAGGCCGACCTGTACTGACTCCCCAAAGATGGTACCCCTAGGACATCTAATTTTTACATTGGTGCCTATGTGAAAACTGGCCATGTTTGGGACCCGATAGCTCCCCCGTTTTAGGTCCTATGGGCCCCGAACTTTGCATGCATACTCCCAAGACCATCGACTACATGGAGCCGAAAAAAGTGAATCAATACCATCTATGGTTCAGGAAATATGACCGTTTCAAGTTGAGCTCCATTTGAACCAACTTTTGAACTTTGAACTCCCATTACTGGGAAACCTTCCATACTGGTGCACCATCGAGCTGCGAGTGGACCCCCACCTCGGCACCCCCTCCCCCTGAGGGGGGAGGGGGTGCCGAGGTGAGGGGGCATGCCAGATAGATCTCTGGTCAGCTTGAAGCAAAATGTGATCAAAGTGACTGACTTTGAGCTCCTGTTTCTGGAGAACCACGTGGTGAAAACCAGCCCAAACTTTGCACACTTGTAGGGGAGACTCTTTAACACCTATGGTGCAAATTTGGAGCCCCTATAACCTAAGGCCGACCTGTACTGACTCCCCAAAGATGGTACCCCTAGGACATCTAATTTTTACATTGGTGCCTATGTGAAAACTGGCCATGTTTGGGACCCGATAGCTCCCCCGTTTTAGGTCCTATGGGCCCCAAACTTTGCATGCATACTCCCAAGACCATCGACTACATGGAGCCGAAAAAAGTGAATCAATACCATCTATGGTTCAGGAAATATGACCGTTTCAAGTTGAGCTCCAATTGAACCAACTTTTGAACTTTGAACTCCCATTACTGGGAAACCTTCCATACTGGTGCACCATCGAGCTGCGAGTGGACCCCCACCTCGGCACCCCCTCCCCCTGAGGGGGGAGGGGGTGCCGAGGTGAGGGGGCATGCCAGATAGATCTCTGGTCAGCTTGAAGCAAAATGTGATCAAAGTGACTGACTTTGAGCTCCTGTTTCTGGAGAACCACGTGGTGAAAACCAGCCCAAACTTTGCACACTTGTAGGGGAGACTCTTTAGCACCTATGGTGCAAATTTGGAGCCCCTATAACCTAAGGCCGACCTGTACTGACTCCCCAAAGATGGTACCCCTAGGACATCTAATTTTTACATTGGTGCCTATGTGAAAACTGGCCATGTTTGGGACCCGATAGCTCCCCCGTTTTAGGTCCTATGGGCCCCAAACTTTGCATGCATACTCCCAAGACCCTCGACTACATGGAGCCGAAAAAAGTGAATCAATACCATCTATGGTTCAGGAAATATGACCGTTTCAAGTTGAGCTCCAATTGAACCAACTTTTGAACTTTGAACTCCCATTACTGGGAAACCTTCCATACTGGTGCACCATCGAGCTGCGAGTGGACCCCCACCTCGGCACCCCCTCCCCCTGAGGGGGGAGGGGGTGCCGAGGTGAGGGGGCATGCCAGATAGATCTCTGGTCAGCTTGAAGCAAAATGTGATCAAAGTGACTGACTTTGAGCTCCTGTTTCTGGAGAACCACGTGGTGAAAACCAGCCCAAACTTTGCACACTTGTAGGGGAGACTCTTTAGCACCTATGGTGCAAATTTGGAGCTCCTATAACCTAAGGCCGACCTGTACTGACTCCCCAAAGATGGTACCCCTAGGACATCTAATTTTTACATTGGTGCCTATGTGAAAACTGGCCATGTTTGGGACCCGATAGCTCCCCCGTTTTAGGTCCTATGGGCCCCAAACTTTGCATGCATACTCCCAAGACCCTCGACTACATGGAGCCGAAAAAAGTGAATCAATACCATCTATGGTTCAGGAAATATGACCGTTTCAAGTTGAGCTCCAATTGAACCAACTTTTGAACTTTGAACTCCCATTACTGGGAAACCTTCCATACTGGTGCACCATCGAGCTGCGAGTGGACCCCCACCTCGGCACCCCCTCCCCCTGAGGGGGGAGGGGGTGCCGAGGTGAGGGGGCATGCCAGATAGATCTCTGGTCAGCTTGAAGCAAAATGTGATCAAAGTGACTGACTTTGAGCTCCTGTTTCTGGAGAACCACGTGGTGAAAACCAGCCCAAACTTTGCACACTTGTAGGGGAGACTCTTTAGCACCTATGGTGCAAATTTGGAGCTCCTATAACCTAAGGCCGACCTGTACTGACTCCCCAAAGATGGTACCCCTAGGACATCTAATTTTTACATTGGTGCCTATGTAAAAACTGGCCATGTTTGGGACCCGATAGCTCCCCCGTTTTAGGTCCTATGGGCCCCAAACTTTGCATGCATACTCCCAAGACCCTCGACTACATGGAGCCGAAAAAAGTGAATCAATACCATCTATGGTTCAGGAAATATGACCGTTTCAAGTTGAGCTCCAATTGAACCAACTTTTGAACTTTGAACTCCCATTACTGGGAAACCTTCCATACTGGTGCACCATCGAGCTGCGAGTGGACCCCCACCTCGGCACCCCCTCCCCCTGAGGGGGGAGGGGGTGCCGAGGTGAGGGGGCATGCCAGATAGATCTCTGGTCAGCTTGAAGCAAAATGTGATCAAAGTGACTGAATTTGAGCTCCTGTTTCTGGAGAACCACGTGGTGAAAACCAGCCCAAACTTTGCACACTTGTAGGGGAGACTCTTTAGCACCTATGGTGCAAATTTGGAGCCCCTATAACCTAAGGCCGACCTGTACTGACTCCCCAAAGATGGTACCCCTAGGACATCTAATTTTTACATTGGTGCCTATGTGAAAACTGGCCATGTTTGGGACCCGATAGCTCCCCCGTTTTAGGTCCTATGGGCCCCAAACTTTGCATGCATACTCCCAAGACCCTCGACTACATGGAGCCGAAAAAAGTGAATCAATACCATCTATGGTTCAGGAAATATGACCGTTTCAAGTTGAGCTCCAATTGAACCAACTTTTGAACTTTGAACTCCCATTACTGGGGAACCTTCCATACTGGTGCACCATCGAGCTGCGAGTGGACCCCCACCTCGGCACCCCCTCCCCCTGAGGGGGGAGGGGGTGCCGAGGTGAGGGGGCATGCCAGATAGATCTCTGGTCAGCTTGAAGCAAAATGTGATCAAAGTGACTGACTTTGAGCTCCTGTTTCTGGAGAACCACGTGGTGAAAACCAGCCCAAACTTTGCACACTTGTAGGGGAGACTCTTTAGCACCTATGGTGCAAATTTGGAGCTCCTATAACCTAAGGCCGACCTGTACTGACTCCCCAAAGATGGTACCCCTAGGACATCTAATTTTTACATTGGTGCCTATGTGAAAACTGGCCATGTTTGGGACCCGATAGCTCCCCCGTTTTAGGTCCTATGGGCCCCAAACTTTGCATGCATACTCCCAAGACCCTCGACTACATGGAGCCGAAAAAAGTGAATCAATACCATCTATGGTTCAGGAAATATGACCGTTTCAAGTTGAGCTCCAATTGAACCAACTTTTGAACTTTGAACTCCCATTACTGGGAAACCTTCCATACTGGTGCACCATCGAGCTGCGAGTGGACCCCCACCTCGGCACCCCCTCCCCCTTAGGGGGGAGGGGGTGCCGAGGTGAGGGGGCATGCCAGATAGATCTCTGGTCAGCTTGAAGCAAAATGTGATCAAAGTGACTGACTTTGAGCTCCTGTTTCTGGAGAACCACGTGGTGAAAACCAGCCCAAACTTTGCACACTTGTAGGGGAGACTCTTTAGCACCTATGGTGCAAATTTGGAGCCCCTATAACCTAAGGCCGACCTGTACTGACTCCCCAAAGATGGTACCCCTAGGACATCTAATTTTTACATTGGTGCCTATGTGAAAACTGGCCATGTTTGGGACCCGATAGCTCCCCCGTTTTAGGTCCTATGGGCCCCAAACTTTGCATGTATACTCCCAAGACCCTCGACTACATGGAGCCGAAAAAAGTGAATCAATACCATCTATGGTTCAGGAAATATGACCGTTTCAAGTTGAGCTCCAATTGAACCAACTTTTGAACTTTGAACTCCCATTACTGGGAAACCTTCCATACTGGTGCACCATCAAGCTGCGAGTGAACCCCCACCTCGGCACCCCCTCCCACTGAGGGGGGAGGGGGTGCCGAGGTGAGGGGGCATGCCAGATAGATCTCTGGTCAGCTTGAAGCAAAATGTGATCAAAGTGACTGACTTTGAGCTCCTGTTTCTGGAGAACCACGTGGTGAAAACCAGCCCAAACTTTGCACACTTGTAGGGGAGACTCTTTAGCACCTATGGTGCAAATTTGGAGCTCCTATAACCTAAGGCCGACCTGTACTGACTCCCCAAAGATGGTACCCCTAGGACATCTAATTTTTACATTGGTGCCTATGTGAAAACTGGCCATGTTTGGGACCCGATAGCTCCCCCGTTTTAGGTCCTATGGGCCCCAAACTTTGCATGCATACTCCCAAGACCCTCGACTACATGGAGCCGAAAAAAGTGAATCAATACCATCTATGGTTCAGGAAATATGACCGTTTCAAGTTGAGCTCCAATTGAACCAACTTTTGAACTTTGAACTCCCATTACTGGGAAACCTTCCATACTGGTGCACCATCGAGCTGCGAGTGGACCCCCACCTCGACACCCCCTCCCCCTGAGGGGGGAGGGGGTGCCGAGGTGAGGGGGCATGCCAGATAGATCTCTGGTCAGCTTGAAGCAAAATGTGATCAAAGTGACTGACTTTGAGCTCCTGTTTCTGGAGAACCACGTGGTGAAAACCAGCCCAAACTTTGCACACTTGTAGGGGAGACTCTTTAGCACCTATGGTGCAAATTTGGAGCCCCTATAACCTAAGGCCGACCTGTACTGACTCCCCAAAGATGGTACCCCTAGGACATCTAATTTTTACATTGGTGCCTATGTGAAAACTGGCCATGTTTGGGACCCGATAGCTCCCCCGTTTTAGGTCCTATGGGCCCCAAACTTTGCATGCATACTCCCAAGACCCTCGACTACATGGAGCCGAAAAAAGTGAATCAATACCATCTATGGTTCAGGAAATATGACCGTTTCAAGTTGAGCTCCAATTGAACCAACTTTTGAACTTTGAACTCCCATTACTGGGGAACCTTCCATACTGGTGCACCATCGAGCTGCGAGTGGACCCCCACCTCGGCACCCCCTCCCCCTGAGGGGGGAGGGGGTGCCGAGGTGAGGGGGCATGCCAGATAGATCTCTGGTCAGCTTGAAGCAAAATGTGATCAAAGTGACTGACTTTGAGCTCCTGTTTCTGGAGAACCACGTGGTGAAAACCAGCCCAAACTTTGCACACTTGTAGGGGAGACTCTTTAGCACCTATGGTGCAAATTTGGAGCTCCTATAACCTAAGGCCGACCTGTACTGACTCCCCAAAGATGGTACCCCTAGGACATCTAATTTTTACATTGGTGCCTATGTGAAAACTGGCCATGTTTGGGACCCGATAGCTCCCCCGTTTTAGGTCCTATGGGCCCCAAACTTTGCATGCATACTCCCAAGACCCTCGACTACATGGAGCCGAAAAAAGTGAATCAATACCATCTATGGTTCAGGAAATATGACCGTTTCAAGTTGAGCTCCAATTGAACCAACTTTTGAACTTTGAACTCCCATTACTGGGAAACCTTCCATACTGGTGCACCATCGAGCTGCGAGTGGACCCCCACCTCGACACCCCCTCCCCCTGAGGGGGGAGGGGGTGCCGAGGTGAGGGGGCATGCCAGATAGATCTCTGGTCAGCTTGAAGCAAAATGTGATCAAAGTGACTGACTTTGAGCTCCTGTTTCTGGAGAACCACGTGGTGAAAACCAGCCCAAACTTTGCACACTTGTAGGGGAGACTCTTTAGCACCTATGGTGCAAATTTGGAGCCCCTATAACCTAAGGCCGACCTGTACTGACTCCCCAAAGATGGTACCCCTAGGACATCTAATTTTTACATTGGTGCCTATGTGAAAACTGGCCATGTTTGGGACCCGATAGCTCCCCCGTTTTAGGTCCTATGGGCCCCAAACTTTGCATGCATACTCCCAAGACCCTCGACTACATGGAGCCGAAAAAAGTGAATCAATACCATCTATGGTTCAGGAAATATGACCGTTTCAAGTTGAGCTCCAATTGAACCAACTTTTGAACTTTGAACTCCCATTACTGGGGAACCTTCCATACTGGTGCACCATCGAGCAGCGAGTGGACCCCCACCTCGGCACCCCCTCCCCCCTTAGGGGGAGGGGGTGCCGAGGTGAGGGGGCATGCCAGATAGATCTCTGGTCAGCTTGAAGCAAAATGTGATCAAAGTGACTGACTTTGAGCTCCTGTTTCTGGAGAACCACGTGGTGAAAACCAGCCCAAACTTTGCACACTTGTAGGGGAGACTCTTTAGCACCTATGGTGCAAATTTGGAGCCCCTATAACCTAAGGCCGAGCTGTACTGACTCCCCAAAGATGGTACCCCTAGGACATCTAATTTTTACATTGGTGCCTATGTGAAAACTGGCCATGTTTGGGACCCGATAGCTCCCCCGTTTTAGGTCCTATGGGCCCCAAACTTTGCATGCATACTCCCAAGACCCTCGACTACATGGAGCCGAAAAAAGTGAATCAATACCATCTATGGTTCAGGAAATATGACCGTTTCAAATTGAGCTCCAATTGAACCAACTTTTGAACTTTGAACTCCCATTACTGGGAAACCTTCCATACTGGTGCACCATCGAGCTGCGAGTGGACCCCCACCTCGGCACCCCCTCCCACTGAGGGGGGAGGGGGTGCCG
This sequence comes from Lithobates pipiens, assembly GCF_037356315.1. Lineage (NCBI taxonomy): Eukaryota > Metazoa > Chordata > Amphibia > Anura > Ranidae > Lithobates > Lithobates pipiens. Next base: position 352,538 of record NW_027507700.1, on the reverse strand, counting down.
AGGTGAGGGGGCATGCCAGATAGATCTCTGGTCAGCTTGAAGCAAAATGTGATCAAAGTGACTGACTTTGAGCTCCTGTTTCTGGAGAACCACGTGGTGAAAACCAGCCCAAACTTTGCACACTTGTAGGGGAGACTCTTTAGCACCTATGGTGCAAATTTGGAGCCCCTATAACCTAAGGCCGACCTGTACTGACTCCCCAAAGATGGTACCCCTAGGACATCTAATTTTTACATTGGTGCCTATGTGAAAACTGGCCATGTTTGGGACCCGATAGCTCCCCCGTTTTAGGTCCTATGGGCCCCAAACTTTGCATGCATACTCCCAAGACCCTCGACTACATGGAGCCGAAAAAAGTGAATCAATACCATCTATGGTTCAGGAAATATGACCGTTTCAAGTTGAGCTCCAATTGAACCAACTTTTGAACTTTGAACTCCCATTACTGGGAAACCTTCCATACTGGTGCACCATCAAGCTGCGAGTGGACCCCCACCTCGGCACCCCCTCCCACTGAGGGGGGAGGGGGTGCCGAGGTGAGGGGGCATGCCAGATAGATCTCTGGTCAGCTTGAAGCAAAATGTGATCAAAGTGACTGACTTTGAGCTCCTGTTTCTGGAGAACCACGTGGTGAAAACCAGCCCAAACTTTGCACACTTGTAGGGGAGACTCTTTAGCACCTATGGTGCAAATTTGGAGCTCCTATAACCTAAGGCCGACCTGTACTGACTCCCCAAAGATGGTACCCCTAGGACATCTAATTTTTACATTGGTGCCTATGTGAAAACTGGCCATGTTTGGGACCCGATAGCTCCCCGTTTTAGGTCCTATGGGCCCCAAACTTTGCATGCATACTCCCAAGACCCTCGACTACATGGAGCCGAAAAAAGTGAATCAATACCATCTATGGTTCAGGAAATATGACCGTTTCAAGTTGAGCTCCAATTGAACCAACTTTTGAACTTTGAACTCCCATTACTGGGAAACCTTCCATACTGGTGCACCATCGAGCTGCGAGTGGACCCCCACCTCGGCACCCCCTCCCCCTGAGGGGGGAGGGGGTGCCGAGGTGAGGGGGCATGCCAGATAGATCTCTGGTCAGCTTGAAGCAAAATGTGATCAAAGTGACTGACTTTGAGCTCCTGTTTCTGGAGAACCACGTGGTGAAAACCAGCCCAAACTTTGCACACTTGTAGGGGAGACTCTTTAGCACCTATGGTGCAAATTTGGAGCCCCTATAACCTAAGGCCGACCTGTACTGACTCCCCAAAGATGGTACCCCTAGGACATCTAATTTTTACATTGGTGCCTATGTGAAAACTGGCCATGTTTGGGACCCGATAGCTCCCCCGTTTTAGGTCCTATGGGCCCCAAACTTTGCATGCATACTCCCAAGACCCTCGACTACATGGAGCCGAAAAAAGTGAATCAATACCATCTATGGTTCAGGAAATATGACCGTTTCAAGTTGAGCTCCAATTGAACCAACTTTTGAACTTTGAACTCCCATTACTGGGGAACCTTCCATACTGGTGCACCATCGAGCAGCGAGTGGACCCCCACCTCGGCACCCCCTCCCCCTGAGGGGGGAGGGGGTGCCGAGGTGAGGGGGCATGCCAGATAGATCTCTGGTCAGCTTGAAGCAAAATGTGATCAAAGTGACTGACTTTGAGCTCCTGTTTCTGGAGAACCACGTGGTGAAAACCAGCCCAAACTTTGCACACTTGTAGGGGAGACTCTTTAGCACCTATGGTGCAAATTTGGAGCCTCTATAACCTAAGGCCGACCTGTACTGACTCCCCAAAGATGGTACCCCTAGGACATCTAATTTTTACATTGGTGCCTATGTGAAAACTGGCCATGTTTGGGACCCGATAGCTCCCCCGTTTTAGGTCCTATGGGCCCCAAACTTTGCATGCATACTCCCAAGACCCTCGACTACATGGAGCCGAAAAAAGTGAATCAATACCATCTATGGTTCAGGAAATATGACCGTTTCAAGTTGAGCTCCAATTGAACCAACTTTTGAACTTTGAACTCCCATTACTGGGAAACCTTCCATACTGGTGCACCATCGAGCTGCGAGTGGACCCCCACCTCGGCACCCCCTCCCACTGAGGGGGGAGGGGGTGCCGAGGTGAGGGGGCATGCCAGATAGATCTCTGGTCAGCTTGAAGCAAAATGTGATCAAAGTGACTGACTTTGAGCTCCTGTTTCTGGAGAACCACGTGGTGAAAACCAGCCCAAACTTTGCACACTTGTAGGGGAGACTCTTTAGCACCTATGGTGCAAATTTGGAGCCCCTATAACCTAAGGCCGACCTGTACTGACTCCCCAAAGATGGTACCCCTAGGACATCTAATTTTTACATTGGTGCCTATGTGAAAACTGGCCATGTTTGGGACCCGATAGCTCCCCCGTTTTAGGTCCTATGGGCCCCAAACTTTGCATGCATACTCCCAAGACCCTCGACTACATGGAGCCGAAAAAAGTGAATCAATACCATCTATGGTTCAGGAAATATGACCGTTTCAAGTTGAGCTCCAATTGAACCAACTTTTGAACTTTGAACTCCCATTACTGGGAAACCTTCCATACTGGTGCACCATCGAGCTGCGAGTGGACCCCCACCTCGGCACCCCCTCCCCCTGAGGGGGGAGGGGGTGCCGAGGTGAGGGGGCATGCCAGATAGATCTCTGGTCAGCTTGAAGCAAAATGTGATCAAAGTGACTGACTTTGAGCTCCTGTTTCTGGAGAACCACGTGGTGAAAACCAGCCCAAACTTTGCACACTTGTAGGGGAGACTCTTTAGCACCTATGGTGCAAATTTGGAGCCCCTATAACCTAAGGCCGACCTGTACTGACTCCCCAAAGATGGTACCCCTAGGATATCTAATTTTTACATTGGTGCCTATGTGAAAACTGGCCATGTTTGGGACCCGATAGCTCCCCCGTTTTAGGTCCTATGGGCCCCAAACTTTGCATGCATACTCCCAAGACCCTCGACTACATGGAGCCGAAAAAAGTGAATCAATACCATCTATGGTTCAGGAAATATGACCGTTTCAAGTTGAGCTCCAATTGAACCAACTTTTGAACTTTGAACTCCCATTACTGGGAAACCTTCCATACTGGTGCACCATCGAGCTGCGAGTGGACCCCCACCTCGGCACCCCCTCCCACTGAGGGGGGAGGGGGTGCCGAGGTGAGGGGGCATGCCAGATAGATCTCTGGTCAGCTTGAAGCAAAATGTGATCAAAGTGACTGACTTTGAGCTCCTGTTTCTGGAGAACCACGTGGTGAAAACCAGCCCAAACTTTGCACACTTGTAGGGGAGACTCTTTAGCACCTATGGTGCAAATTTGGAGCCCCTATAACCTAAGGCCGACCTGTACTGACTCCCCAAAGATGGTACCCCTAGGACATCTAATTTTTACATTGGTGCCTATGTGAAAACTGGCCATGTTTGGGACCCGATAGCTCCCCCGTTTTAGGTCCTATGGGCCCCAAACTTTGCATGCATACTCCCAAGACCCTCGACTACATGGAGCCGAAAAAAGTGAATCAATACCATCTATGGTTCAGGAAATATGACCGTTTCAAGTTGAGCTCCAATTGAACCAACTTTTGAACTTTGAACTCCCATTACTGGGGAACCTTCCATACTGGTGCACCATCGAGCTGCGAGTGGACCCCCACCTCGGCACCCCCTCCCCCTGAGGGGGGAGGGGGTGCCGAGGTGAGGGGGCATGCCAGATAGATCTCTGGTCAGCTTGAAGCAAAATGTGATCAAAGTGACTGACTTTGAGCTCCTGTTTCTGGAGAACCACGTGGTGAAAACCAGCCCAAACTTTGCACACTTGTAGGGGAGACTCTTTAGCACCTATGGTGCAAATTTGGAGCCCCTATAACCTAAGGCCGACCTGTACTGACTCCCCAAAGATGGTACCCCTAGGACATCTAATTTTTACATTGGTGCCTATGTGAAAACTGGCCATGTTTGGGACCCGATAGCTCCCCCGTTTTAGGTCCTATGGGCCCCAAACTTTGCATGCATACTCCCAAGACCCTCGACTACATGGAGCCGAAAAAAGTGAATCAATACCATCTATGGTTCAGGAAATATGACCGTTTCAAGTTGAGCTCCAATTGAACCAACTTTTGAACTTTGAACTCCCATTACTGGGAAACCTTCCATACTGGTGCACCATCGAGCTGCGAGTGGACCCCCACCTCGGCACCCCCTCCCCCTGAGGGGGGAGGGGGTGCCGAGGTGAGGGGGCATGCCAGATAGATCTCTGGTCAGCTTGAAGCAAAATGTGATCAAAGTGACTGACTTTGAGCTCCTGTTTCTGGAGAACCACGTGGTGAAAACCAGCCCAAACTTTGCACACTTGTAGGGGAGACTCTTTAGCACCTATGGTGCAAATTTGGAGCCCCTATAACCTAAGGCCGACCTGTACTGACTCCCCAAAGATGGTACCCCTAGGACATCTAATTTTTACATTGGTGCCTATGTGAAAACTGGCCATGTTTGGGACCCGATAGCTCCCCCGTTTTAGGTCCTATGGGCCCCAAACTTTGCATGCATACTCCCAAGACCCTCGACTACATGGAGCCGAAAAAAGTGAATCAATACCATCTATGGTTCAGGAAATATGACCGTTTCAAGTTGAGCTCCAATTGAACCAACTTTTGAACTTTGAACTCCCATTACTGGGAAACCTTCCATACTGGTGCACCATCGAGCTGCGAGTGGACCCCCACCTCGGCACCCCCTCCCACTGAGGGGGGAGGGGGTGCCGAGGTGAGGGGGCATGCCAGATAGATCTCTGGTCAGCTTGAAGCAAAATGTGATCAAAGTGACTGACTTTGAGCTCCTGTTTCTGGAGAACCACGTGGTGAAAACCAGCCCAAACTTTGCACACTTGTAGGGGAGACTCTTTAGCACCTATGGTGCAAATTTGGAGCCCCCATAACCTAAGGCCGACCTGTACTGACTCCCCAAAGATGGTACCCCTAGGACATCTAATTTTTACATTGGTGCCTATGTGAAAACTGGCCATGTTTGGGACCCGATAGCTCCCCCGTTTTAGGTCCTATGGGCCCCAAACTTTGCATGCATACTCCCAAGACCCTCGACTACATGGAGCCGAAAAAAGTGAATCAATACCATCTATGGTTCAGGAAATATGACCGTTTCAAGTTGAGCTCCAATTGAACCAACTTTTGAACTTTGAACTCCCATTACTGGGAAACCTTCCATACTGGTGCACCATCGAGCTGCGAGTGGACCCCCACCTCGGCACCCCCTCCCCCTGAGGGGGGAGGGGGTGCCGAGGTGAGGGGGCATGCCAGATAGATCTCTGGTCAGCTTGAAGCAAAATGTGATCAAAGTGACTGACTTTGAGCTCCTGTTTCTGGAGAACCACGTGGTGAAAACCAGCCCAAACTTTGCACACTTGTAGGGGAGACTCTTTAGCACCTATGGTGCAAATTTGGAGCTCCTATAACCTAAGGCCGACCTGTACTGACACCCCAAAGATGGTACCCCTAGGACATCTAATTTTTACATTGGTGCCTATGTGAAAACTGGCCATGTTTGGGACCCGATAGCTCCCCCGTTTTAGGTCCTATGGGCCCCAAACTTTGCATGCATACTCCCAAGACCCTCGACTACATGGAGCCGAAAAAAGTGAATCAATACCATCTATGGTTCAGGAAATATGACCGTTTCAAGTTGAGCTCCAATTGAACCAACTTTTGAACTTTGAACTCCCATTACTGGGAAACCTTCCATACTGGTGCACCATCGAGCTGCGAGTGGACCCCCACCTCGGCACCCCCTCCCCCTGAGGGGGGAGGGGGTGCCGAGGTGAGGGGGCATGCCAGATAGATCTCTGGTCAGCTTGAAGCAAAATGTGATCAAAGTGACTGACTTTGAGCTCCTGTTTCTGGAGAACCACGTGGTGAAAACCAGCCCAAACTTTGCACACTTGTAGGGGAGACTCTTTAGCACCTATGGTGCAAATTTGGAGCCCCTATAACCTAAGGCCGACCTGTACTGACTCCCCAAAGATGGTACCCCTAGGACATCTAATTTTTACATTGGTGCCTATGTGAAAACTGGCCATGTTTGGGACCCGATAGCTCCCCCGTTTTAGGTCCTATGGGCCCCAAACTTTGCATGCATACTCCCAAGACCCTCGACTACATGGAGCCGAAAAAAGTGAATCAATACCATCTATGGTTCAGGAAATATGACCGTTTCAAGTTGAGCTCCAATTGAACCAACTTTTGAACTTTGAACTCCCATTACTGGGGAACCTTCCATACTGGTGCACCATCGAGCTGCGAGTGGACCCCCACCTCGGCACCCCCTCCCCCTGAGGGGGGAGGGGGTGCCGAGGTGAGGGGGCATGCCAGATAGATCTCTGGTCAGCTTGAAGCAAAATGTGATCAAAGTGACTGACTTTGAGCTCCTGTTTCTGGAGAACCACGTGGTGAAAACCAGCCCAAACTTTGCACACTTGTAGGGGAGACTCTTTAGCACCTATGGTGCAAATTTGGAGCCCCTATAACCTAAGGCCGACCTGTACTGACTCCCCAAAGATGGTACCCCTAGGACATCTAATTTTTACATTGGTGCCTATGTGAAAACTGGCCATGTTTGGGACCCGATAGCTCCCCCGTTTTAGGTCCAAACTGCCCCACAATTGGCATGCATACTCACAAGACCCTGGGCTACGTGGGGCTGAAGAAAGTGAATCATTCCCATGAATGGTTCGGGAAATATGACCGTTTAAAGTTGAGCTCCAATTGAACCAACTTTGGAACTTTGAACTCCCATTACTGGGGAACCTTCCATACTGGTGCACCATCGAGCTGCGAGTGGACCCCCACCTCGGCACCCCCTCCCCCTGAACTCCTGAGGGGGGAGGGGGTGCCGAGGTGAGGGGGCATGCCAGATAGATCTCTGGTCAGCTTGAAGCAAAATGTGATCAAAGTGACTGACTTTGAGCTCCTGTTTCTGGAGAACCACGTGGTGAAAACCAGCCCAAACTTTGCACACTTGTAGGGGAGACTCTTTAGCACCTATGGTGCAAATTTGGAGCCCCTATAACCTAAGGCCGACCTGTACTGACTCCCCAAAGATGGTACCCCTAGGACATCTAATTTTTACATTGGTGCCTATGTGAAAACTGGCCATGTTTGGGACCCGATAGCTCCCCCGTTTTAGGTCCTATGGGCCCCAAACTTGGCATGCATACTCACAAGACCATGGGCTACGTGGGGCTGAAGAAAGTGAATCATTCCTATGTATGGTTCGGGAAATATGACCGTTTAAAGTTGAGCTCCAATTGAACCAACTTTGGAACTTTGAACTCCCATTACTGGGGAACCTTCCATACTGGTGCACCATCGAGCTGCGAGTGGACCCCCACCTCGGCACCCCCTCCCCCTGAGGGGGGAGGGGGTGCCGAGGTGAGGGGGCATGCCAGATAGATCTCTGGTCAGCTTGAAGCAAAATGTGATCAAAGTGACTGACTTTGAGCTCCTGTTTCTGGAGAACCACGTGGTGAAAACCAGCCCAAACTTTGCACACTTGTAGGGGAGACTCTTTAGCACCTATGGTGCAAATTTGGAGCCCCTATAACCTAAGGCCGACCTGTACTGACTCCCCAAAGATGGTACCCCTAGGACATCTAATTTTTACATTGGTGCCTATGTGAAAACTGGCCATGTTTGGGACCCGATAGCTCCCCCGTTTTAGGTCCTATGGGCCCCAAACTTTGCATGCATACTCCCAAGACCCTCGACTACATGGAGCCGAAAAAAGTGAATCAATACCATCTATGGTTCAGGAAATATGACCGTTTCAAGTTGAGCTCCAATTGAACCAACTTTTGAACTTTGAACTCCCATTACTGGGAAACCTTCCATACTGGTGCACCATCGAGCTGCGAGTGGACCCCCACCTCGGCACCCCCTCCCCCTGAGGGGGGAGGGGGTGCCGAGGTGAGGGGGCATGCCAGATAGATCTCTGGTCAGCTTGAAGCAAAATGTGATCAAAGTGACTGACTTTGAGCTCCTGTTTCTGGAGAACCACGTGGTGAAAACCAGCCCAAACTTTGCACACTTGTAGGGGAGACTCTTTAGCACCTATGGTGCAAATTTGGAGCCCCTATAACCTAAGGCCGACCTGTACTGACTCCCCAAAGATGGTACCCCTAGGACATCTAATTTTTACATTGGTGCCTATGTGAAAACTGGCCATGTTTGGGACCCGATAGCTCCCCCGTTTTAGGTCCTATGGGCCCCAAACTTTGCATGCATACTCCCAAGACCCTCGACTACATGGAGCCGAAAAAAGTGAATCAATACCATCTATGGTTCAGGAAATATGACCGTTTCAAGTTGAGCTCCAATTGAACCAACTTTTGAACTTTGAACTCCCATTACTGGGAAACCTTCCATACTGGTGCACCATCGAGCTGCGAGTGGACCCCCACCTCGATACCCCCTCCCACTGAGGGGGGAGGGGGTGCCGAGGTGAGGGGGCATGCCAGATAGATCTCTGGTCAGCTTGAAGCAAAATGTGATCAAAGTGACTGACTTTGAGCTCCTGTTTCTGGAGAACCACGTGGTGAAAACCAGCCCAAACTTTGCACACTTGTAGGGGAGACTCTTTAGCACCTATGGTGCAAATTTGGAGCCCCCATAACCTAAGGCCGACCTGTACTGACTCCCCAAAGATGGTACCCCTAGGACATCTAATTTTTACATTGGTGCCTATGTGAAAACTGGCCATGTTTGGGACCCGATAGCTCCCCCGTTTTAGGTCCTATGGGCCCCAAACTTTGCATGCATACTCCCAAGACCCTCGACTACATGGAGCCGAAAAAAGTGAATCAATACCATCTATGGTTCAGGAAATATGACCGTTTCAAGTTGAGCTCCAATTGAACCAACTTTTGAACTTTGAACTCCCATTACTGGGAAACCTTCCATACTGGTGCACCATCGAGCTGCGAGTGGACCCCCACCTCGGCACCCCCTCCCCCTGAGGGGGGAGGGGGTGCCGAGGTGAGGGGGCATGCCAGATAGATCTCTGGTCAGCTTGAAGCAAAATGTGATCAAAGTGACTGACTTTGAGCTCCTGTTTCTGGAGAACCACGTGGTGAAAACCAGCCCAAACTTTGCACACTTGTAGGGGAGACTCTTTAGCACCTATGGTGCAAATTTGGAGCTCCTATAACCTAAGGCCGACCTGTACTGACACCCCAAAGATGGTACCCCTAGGACATCTAATTTTTACATTGGTGCCTATGTAAAAACTGGCCATGTTTGGGACCCGATAGCTCCCCCGTTTTAGGTCCTATGGGCCCCAAACTTTGCATGCATACTCCCAAGACCCTCGACTACATGGAGCCGAAAAAAGTGAATCAATACCATCTATGGTTCAGGAAATATGACCGTTTCAAGTTGAGCTCCAATTGAACCAACTTTTGAACTTTGAACTCCCATTACTGGGAAACCTTCCATACTGGTGCACCATCGAGCTGCGAGTGGACCCCCACCTCGGCACCCCCTCCCCCTGAGGGGGGAGGGGGTGCCGAGGTGAGGGGGCATGCCAGATAGATCTCTGGTCAGCTTGAAGCAAAATGTGATCAAAGTGACTGACTTTGAGCTCCTGTTTCTGGAGAACCACGTGGTGAAAACCAGCCCAAACTTTGCACACTTGTAGGGGAGACTCTTTAGCACCTATGGTGCAAATTTGGAGCCCCTATAACCTAAGGCCGACCTGTACTGACTCCCCAAAGATGGTACCCCTAGGACATCTAATTTTTACATTGGTGCCTATGTGAAAACTGGCCATGTTTGGGACCCGATAGCTCCCCCGTTTTAGGTCCTATGGGCCCCAAACTTTGCATGCATACTCCCAAGACCCTCGACTACATGGAGCCGAAAAAAGTGAATCAATACCATCTATGGTTCAGGAAATATGACCGTTTCAAGTTGAGCTCCAATTGAACCAACTTTTGAACTTTGAACTCCCATTACTGGGGAACCTTCCATACTGGTGCACCATCGAGCTGCGAGTGGACCCCCACCTCGGCACCCCCTCCCCCTGAGGGGGGAGGGGGTGCCGAGGTGAGGGGGCATGCCAGATAGATCTCTGGTCAGCTTGAAGCAAAATGTGATCAAAGTGACTGACTTTGAGCTCCTGTTTCTGGAGAACCACGTGGTGAAAACCAGCCCAAACTTTGCACACTTGTAGGGGAGACTCTTTAGCACCTATGGTGCAAATTTGGAGCCCCTATAACCTAAGGCCGACCTGTACTGACTCCCCAAAGATGGTACCCCTAGGACATCTAATTTTTACATTGGTGCCTATGTGAAAACTGGCCATGTTTGGGACCCGATAGCTCCCCCGTTTTAGGTCCAAACTGCCCCACACTTGGCATGCATACTCACAAGACCCTGGGCTACGTGGGGCTGAAGAAAGTGAATCATTCCCATGAATGGTTCGGGAAATATGACCGTTTAAAGTTGAGCTCCAATTGAACCAACTTTGGAACTTTGAACTCCCATTACTGGGGAACCTTCCATACTGGTGCACCATCGAGCTGCGAGTGGACCCCCACCTCGGCACCCCCTCCCCCTGAACTCCTGAGGGGGGAGGGGGTGCCGAGGTGAGGGGGCATGCCAGATAGATCTCTGGTCAGCTTGAAGCAAAATGTGATCAAAGTGACTGACTTTGAGCTCCTGTTTCTGGAGAACCACGTGGTGAAAACCAGCCCAAACTTTGCACACTTGTAGGGGAGACTCTTTAGCACCTATGGTGCAAATTTGGAGCCCCTATAACCTAAGGCCGACCTGTACTGACTCCCCAAAGATGGTACCCCTAGGACATCTAATTTTTACATTGGTGCCTATGTGAAAACTGGCCATGTTTGGGACCCGATAGCTCCCCCGTTTTAGGTCCTATGGGCCCCAAACTTGGCATGCATACTCACAAGACCATGGGCTACGTGGGGCTGAAGAAAGTGAATCATTCCTATGTATGGTTCGGGAAATATGACCGTTTAAAGTTGAGCTCCAATTGAACCAACTTTGGAACTTTGAACTCCCATTACTGGGGAACCTTCCATACTGGTGCACCATCGAGCTGCGAGTGGACCCCCACCTCGGCACCCCCTCCCCCTGAGGGGGGAGGGGGTGCCGAGGTGAGGGGGCATGCCAGATAGATCTCTGGTCAGCTTGAAGCAAAATGTGATCAAAGTGACTGACTTTGAGCTCCTGTTTCTGGAGAACCACGTGGTGAAAACCAGCCCAAACTTTGCACACTTGTAGGGGAGACTCTTTAGCACCTATGGTGCAAATTTGGAGCCCCTATAACCTAAGGCCGACCTGTACTGACTCCCCAAAGATGGTACCCCTAGGACATCTAATTTTTACATTGGTGCCTATGTGAAAACTGGCCATGTTTGGGACCCGATAGCTCCCCCGTTTTAGGTCCTATGGGCCCCAAACTTTGCATGCATACTCCCAAGACCCTCGACTACATGGAGCCGAAAAAAGTGAATCAATACCATCTATGGTTCAGGAAATATGACCGTTTCAAGTTGAGCTCCAATTGAACCAACTTTTGAACTTTGAACTCCCATTACTGGGGAACCTTCCATACTGGTGCACCATCGAGCTGCGAGTGGACCCCCACCTCGGCACCCCCTCCCCCTGAGGGGGGAGGGGGTGCCGAGGTGAGGGGGCATGCCAGATAGATCTCTGGTCAGCTTGAAGCAAAATGTGATCAAAGTGACTGACTTTGAGCTCCTGTTTCTGGAGAACCACGTGGTGAAAACCCGCCCAAACTTTGCACACTTGTAGGGGAGACTCTTTAGCACCTATGGTGCAAATTTGGAGCCCCTATAGCCTAAGGCCGACCTGTACTGACTCCCCAAAGATGGTACCCCTAGGACATCTAATTTTTACATTGGTGCCTATGTGAAAACTGGCCATGTTTGGGACCCGATAGCTCCCCCGTTTTAGGTCCTATGGGCCCCAAACTTTGCATGCATACTCCCAAGACCCTCGACTACATGGAGCCGAAAAAAGTGAATCAATACCATCTATGGTTCAGGAAATATGACCGTTTCAAGTTGAGCTCCAATTGAACCAACTTTAGAACTTTGAACTCCCATTACTGGGGAACCTTCCATACTGGTGCACCATCGAGCTGCGAGTGGACCCCCACCTCGGCACCCCCTCCCCCTGAGGGGGGAGGGGGTGCCGAGGTGAGGGGGCATGCCAGATAGATCTCTGGTCAGCTTGAAGCAAAATGTGATCAAAGTGACTGACTTTGAGCTCCTGTTTCTGGAGAACCACGTGGTGAAAACCAGCCCAAACTTTGCACACTTGTAGGGGAGACTCTTTAGCACCTATGGTGCAAATTTGGAGCCCCTATAACCTAAGGCCGACCTGTACTGACTCCCCAAAGATGGTACCCCTAGGACATCTAATTTTTACATTGGTGCCTATGTGAAAACTGGCCATGTTTGGGACCCGATAGCTCCCCCGTTTTAGGTCCTATGGGCCCCAAACTTTGCATGCATACTCCCAAGACCCTCGACTACATGGAGCCGAAAAAAGTGAATCAATACCATCTATGGTTCAGGAAATATGACCGTTTCAAGTTGAGCTCCAATTGAACCAACTTTAGAACTTTGAACTCCCATTACTGGGGAACCTTCCATACTGGTGCACCATCGAGCTGCGAGTGGACCCCCACCTCGGCACCCCCTCCCCCTGAGGGGGGAGGGGGTGCCGAGGTGAGGGGGCATGCCAGATAGATCTCTGGTCAGCTTGAAGCAAAATGTGATCAAAGTGACTGACTTTGAGCTCCTGTTTCTGGAGAACCACGTGGTGAAAACCAGCCCAAACTTTGCACACTTGTAGGGGAGACTCTTTAGCACCTATGGTGCAAATTTGGAGCCCCTATAACCTAAGGCCGACCTGTACTGACTCCCCAAAGATGGTACCCCTAGGACATCTAATTTTTACATTGGTGCCTATGTGAAAACTGGCCATGTTTGGGACCCGATAGCTCCCCCGTTTTAGGTCCTATGGGCCCCAAACTTTGCATGCATACTCCCAAGACCCTCGACTACATGGAGCCGAAAAAAGTGAATCAATACCATCTATGGTTCAGGAAATATGACCGTTTCAAGTTGAGCTCCAATTGAACCAACTTTAGAACTTTGAACTCCCATTACTGGGGAACCTTCCATACTGGTGCACCATCGAGCTGCGAGTGGACCCCCACCTCGGCACCCCTTCCCCCTGAGGGGGGAGGGGGTGCCGAGGTGAGGGGGCATGCCAGATAGATCTCTGGTCAGCTTGAAGCAAAATGTGATCAAAGTGACTGACTTTGAGCTCCTGTTTCTGGAGAACCACGTGGTGAAAACCATCCCAAACTTTGCACACTTGTAGGGGAGACTCTTTAGCACCTATGGTGCAAATTTGGAGCCCCTATAACCTAAGGCCGACCTGTACTGACTCCCCAAAGATGGTACCCCTAGGACATCTAATTTTTACATTGGTGCCTATGTGAAAACTGGCCATGTTTGGGACCCGATAGCTCCCCCGTTTTAGGTCCTATGGGCCCCAAACTTTGCATGCATACTCCCAAGACCCTCGACTACATGGAGCCGAAAAAAATGAATCAATACCATCTATTGTTCAGGAAATATGACCGTTTCAAGTTGAGCTCCAATTGAACCAACTTTTGAACTTTGAACTCCCATTACTGGGGAACCTTCCATACTGGTGCACCATCGAGCTGCGAGTGGACCCCCACCTCGGCACCCCCTCCCCCTGAGGGGGGAGGGGGTGCCGAGGTGAGGGGGCATGCCAGATAGATCTCTGGTCAGCTTGAAGCAAAATGTGATCAAAGTGACTGACTTTGAGCTCCTGTTTCTGGAGAACCACGTGGTGAAAACCAGCCCAAACTTTGCACACTTGTAGGGGAGACTCTTTAGCACCTATGGTGCAAATTTGGAGCCCCTATAACCTAAGGCCGACCTGTACTGACTCCCCAAAGATGGTACCCCTAGGACATCTAATTTTTACATTGGTGCCTATGTGAAAACTGGCCATGTTTGGGACCCGATAGCTCCCCCGTTTTAGGTCCTATGGGCCCCAAACTTTGCATGCATACTCCCAAGACCCTCGACTACATGGAGCCGAAAAAAGTGAATCAATACCATCTATGGTTCAGGAAATATGACCGTTTCAAGTTGAGCTCCAATTGAACCAACTTTAGAACTTTGAACTCCCATTACTGGGGAACCTTCCATACTGGTGCACCATCGAGCTGCGAGTGGACCCCCACCTCGGCACCCCCTCCCCCTGAGGGGGGAGGGGGTGCCGAGGTGAGGGGGCATGCCAGATAGATCTCTGGTCAGCTTGAAGCAAAATGTGATCAAAGTGACTGACTTTGAGCTCCTGTTTCTGGAGAACCACGTGGTGAAAACCATCCCAAACTTTGCACACTTGTAGGGGAGACTCTTTAGCACCTATGGTGCAAATTTGGAGCCCCTATAACCTAAGGCCGACCTGTACTGACTCCCCAAAGATGGTACCCCTAGGACATCTAATTTTTACATTGGTGCCTATGTGAAAACTGGCCATGTTTGGGACCCGATAGCTCCCCCGTTTTAGGTCCTATGGGCCCCAAACTTTGCATGCATACTCCCAAGACCCTCGACTACATGGAGCCGAAAAAAATGAATCAATACCATCTATTGTTCAGGAAATATGACCGTTTCAAGTTGAGCTCCAATTGAACCAACTTTTGAACTTTGAACTCCCATTACTGGGGAACCTTCCATACTGGTGCACCATCGAGCTGCGAGTGGACCCCCACCTCGGCACCCCCTCCCCCTGAGGGGGGAGGGGGTGCCGAAGGTGAGGGGGCATGCCAGATAGATCTCTGGTCAGCTTGAAGCAAAATGTGATCAAAGTGACTGACTTTGAGCTCCTGTTTCTGGAGAACCACGTGGTGAAAACCAGCCCAAACTTTGCACACTTGTAGGGGAGACTCTTTAGCACCTATGGTGCAAATTTGGAGCCCCTATAACCTAAGGCCGACCTGTACTGACTCCCCAAAGATGGTACCCCTAGGACATCTAATTTTTACATTGGTGCCTATGTGAAAACTGGCCATGTTTGGGACCCGATAGCTCCCCCGTTTTAGGTCCTATGGGCCCCAAACTTTGCATGCATACTCCCAAGACCCTCGACTACATGGAGCCAAAAAAAGTGAATCAATACCATCTATGGTTCAGGAAATATGACCGTTTCAAGTTGAGCTCCAATTGAACCAACTTTTGAACTTTGAACTCCCATTACTGGGGAACCTTCCATACTGGTGCACCATCGAGCTGCGAGTGGACCCCCACCTCGGCACCCCCTCCCCCTGAGGGGGGAGGGGGTGCCGAGGTGAGGGGGCATGCCAGATAGATCTCTGGTCAGCTTGAAGCAAAATGTGATCAAAGTGACTGACTTTGAGCTCCTGTTTCTGGAGAACCACGTGGTGAAAACCAGCCCAAACTTTGCACACTTGTAGGGGAGACTCTTTAGCACCTATGGTGCAAATTTGGAGCCCCTATAACCTAAGGCCGACCTGTACTGACTCCCCAAAGATGGTACCCCTAGGACATCTAATTTTTACATTGGTGCCTATGTGAAAACTGGCCATGTTTGGGACCCGATAGCTCCCCCGTTTTAGGTCCTATGGGCCCCAAACTTTGCATGCATACTCCCAAGACCCTCGACTACATGGAGCCGAAAAAAGTGAATCAATACCATCTATGGTTCAGGAAATATGACCGTTTCAAGTTGAGCTCCAATTGAACCAACTTTTGAACTTTGAACTCCCATTACTGGGGAACCTTCCATACTGGTGCACCATCGAGCTGCGAGTGGACCCCCACCTCGGCACCCCCTCCCCCTGAGGGGGAAGGGGGTGCCGAGGTGAGGGGGCATGCCAGATAGATCTCTGGTCAGCTTGAAGCAAAATGTGATCAAAGTGACTGACTTTGAGCTCCTGTTTCTGGAGAACCACGTGGTGAAAACCAGCCCAAACTTTGCACACTTGTAGGGGAGACTCTTTAGCACCTATGGTGCAAATTTGGAGCCCCTATAACCTAAGGCCGACCTGTACTGACTCCCCAAAGATGGTACCCCTAGGACATCTAATTTTTACATTGGTGCCTATGTGAAAACTGGCCATGTTTGGGACCCGATAGCTCCCCCGTTTTAGGTCCTATGGGCCCCAAACTTTGCATGCATACTCCCAAGACCCTCGACTACATGGAGCCGAAAAAAGTGAATCAATACCATCTATGGTTCAGGAAATATGACTGTTTCAAGTTGAGCTCCAATTGAACCAACTTTTGAACTTTGAACTCCCATTACTGGGGAACCTTCCATACTGGTGCACCATCGAGCTGCGAGTGGACCCCCACCTCGGCACCCCCTCCCCCTGAGGGGGGAGGGGGTGCCGAGGTGAGGGGGCATGCCAGATAGATCTCTGGTCAGCTTGAAGCAAAATGTGATCAAAGTGACTGACTTTGAGCTCCTGTTTCTGGAGAACCACGTGGTGAAAACCAGCCCAAACTTTGCACACTTGTAGGGGAGACTCTTTAGCACCTATGGTGCAAATTTGGAGCCCCTATAACCTAAGGCCGACCTGTACTGACTCCCCAAAGATGGTACCCCTAGGACATCTAATTTTTACATTGGTGCCTATGTGAAAACTGCCCATGTTTGGGACCCGATAGCTCCCCCGTTTTAGGTCCTATGGGCCCCAAACTTTGCATGCATACTCCCAAGACCCTCGACTACATGGAGCCGAAAAAAGTGAATCAATACCATCTATGGTTCAGCAAATATGACCGTTTCAAGTTGAGCTCCAATTGAACCAACTTTAGAACTTTGAACTCCCATTACTGGGGAACCTTCCATACTGGTGCACCATCGAGCTGCGAGTGGACCCCCACCTCGGCACCCCCTCCCCCTGAGGGGGGAGGGGGTGCCGAGGTGAGGGGGCATGCCAGATAGATCTCTGGTCAGCTTGAAGCAAAATGTGATCAAAGTGACTGACTTTGAGCTCCTGTTTCTGGAGAACCACGTGGTGAAAACCATCCCAAACTTTGCACACTTGTAGGGGAGACTCTTTAGCACCTATGGTGCAAATTTGGAGCCCCTATAACCTAAGGCCGACCTGTACTGACTCCCCAAAGATGGTACCCCTAGGACATCTAATTTTTACATTGGTGCCTATGTGAAAACTGGCCATGTTTGGGACCCGATAGCTCCCCCGTTTTAGGTCCTATGGGCCCCAAACTTTGCATGCATACTCCCAAGACCCTCGACTACATGGAGCCGAAAAAAATGAATCAATACCATCTATGGTTCAGGAAATATGACCGTTTCAAGTTGAGCTCCAATTGAACCAACTTTTGAACTTTGAACTCCCATTACTGGGGAACCTTCCATACTGGTGCACCATCGAGCTGCGAGTGGACCCCCACCTCGGCACCCCCTCCCCCTGAGGGGGGAGGGGGTGCCGAGGTGAGGGGGCATGCCAGATAGATCTCTGGTCAGCTTGAAGCAAAATGTGATCAAAGTGACTGACTTTGAGCTCCTGTTTCTGGAGAACCACGTGGTGAAAACCATCCCAAACTTTGCACACTTGTAGGGGAGACTCTTTAGCACCTATGGTGCAAATTTGGAGCCCCTATAACCTAAGGCCGACCTGTACTGACTCCCCAAAGATGGTACCCCTAGGACATCTAATTTTTACATTGGTGCCTATGTGAAAACTGGCCATGTTTGGGACCCGATAGCTCCCCCGTTTTAGGTCCTATGGGCCCCAAACTTTGCATGCATACTCCCAAGACCCTCGACTACATGGAGCCGAAAAAAATGAATCAATACCATCTATGGTTCAGGAAATATGACCGTTTCAAGTTGAGCTCCAATTGAACCAACTTTTGAACTTTGAACTCCCATTACTGGGGAACCTTCCATACTGGTGCACCATCGAGCTGCGAGTGGACCCCCACCTCGGCACCCCCTCCCCCTGAGGGGGGAGGGGGTGCCGAGGTGAGGGGGCATGCCAGATAGATCTCTGGTCAGCTTGAAGCAAAATGTGATCAAAGTGACTGACTTTGAGCTCCTGTTTCTGGAGAACCACGTGGTGAAAACCAGCCCAAACTTTGCACACTTGTAGGGGAGACTCTTTAGCACCTATGGTGCAAATTTGGAGCCCCTATAACCTAAGGCCGACCTGTACTGACTCCCCAAAGATGGTACCCCTAGGACATCTAATTTTTACATTGGTGCCTATGTGAAAACTGGCCATGTTTGGGACCCGATAGCTCCCCCGTTTTAGGTCCAAACTGCCCCAAACTTTGCATGCATACTCCCAAGACCCTCGACTACATGGAGCCAAAAAAAGTGAATCAATACCATTTATGGTTCAGGAAATATGACCGTTTCAAGTTGAGCTCCAATTGAACCAACTTTTGAACTTTGAACTCCCATTACTGGGGAACCTTCCATACTGGTGCACCATCGAGCTGCGAGTGGACCCCCACCTCGGCACCCCCTCCCCCTGAGGGGGGAGGGGGTGCCGAGGTGAGGGGGCATGCCAGATAGATCTCTGGTCAGCTTGAAGCAAAATGTGATCAAAGTGACTGACTTTGAGCTCCTGTTTCTGGAGAACCACGTGGTGAAAACCAGCCCAAACTTTGCACACTTGTAGGGGAGACTCTTTAGCACCTATGGTGCAAATTTGGAGCCCCTATAACCTAAGGCCGACCTGTACTGACTCCCCAAAGATGGTACCCCTAGGACATCTAATTTTTACATTGGTGCCTATGTGAAAACTGGCCATGTTTGGGACCCGATAGCTCCCCCGTTTTAGGTCCTATGGGCCCCAAACTTTGCATGCATACTCCCAAGACCCTCGACTACATGGAGCCGAAAAAAGTGAATCAATACCATCTATGGTTCAGGAAATATGACCGTTTCAAGTTGAGCTCCAATTGAACCAACTTTTGAACTTTGAACTCCCATTACTGGGGAACCTTCCATACTGGTGCACCATCGAGCTGCGAGTGGACCCCCACCTCGGCACCCCCTCCCCCTGAGGGGGGAGGGGGTGCCGAGGTGAGGGGGCATGCCAGATAGATCTCTGGTCAGCTTGAAGCAAAATGTGATCAAAGTGACTGACTTTGAGCTCCTGTTTCTGGAGAACCACGTGGTGAAAACCAGCCCAAACTTTGCACACTTGTAGGGGAGACTCTTTAGCACCTATGGTGCAAATTTGGAGCCCCTATAACCTAAGGCCGACCTGTACTGACTCCCCAAAGATGGTACCCCTAGGACATCTAATTTTTACATTGGTGCCTATGTGAAAACTGGCCATGTTTGGGACCCAAAAGCTCCCCCGTTTTAGGTCCTATGGGCCCCAAACTTTGCATGCATACTCCCAAGACCCTCGACTACATGGAGCCGAAAAAAGTGAATCAATACCATCTATGGTTCAGGAAATATGACCGTTTCAAGTTGAGCTCCAATTGAACCAACTTTTGAACTTTGAACTCCCATTACTGGGGAACCTTCCATACTGGTGCACCATCGAGCTGCGAGTGGACCCCCACCTCGGCACCCCCTCCCCCTGAGGGGGGAGGGGGTGCCGAGGTGAGGGGGCATGCCAGATAGATCTCTGGTCAGCTTGAAGCAAAATGTGATCAAAGTGACTGACTTTGAGCTCCTGTTTCTGGAGAACCACGTGGTGAAAACCAGCCCAAACTTTGCACACTTGTAGGGGAGACTCTTTAGCACCTATGGTGCAAATTTGGAGCCCCTATAACCTAAGGCCGACCTGTACTGACTCCCCAAAGATGGTACCCCTAGGACATCTAATTTTTACATTGGTGCCTATGTGAAAACTGGCCATGTTTGGGACCCGATAGCTCCCCCGTTTTAGGTCCTATGGGCCCCAAACTTTGCATGCATACTCCCAAGACCCTCAACTACATGGAGCCGAAAAAGTGAATCAATACCATCTATGGTTCAGGAAATATGACCGTTTCAAGTTGAGCTCCAATTGAACCAACTTTTGAACTTTGAACTCCCATTACTGGGGAACCTTCCATACTGGTGCACCATCGAGCTGCGAGTGGACCCCCAGGTGAGGGGGCATGCCAGATAGATCTCTGGTCAGCTTGAAGCAAAATGTGATCAAAGTGACTGACTTTGAGCTCCTGTTTCTGGAGAACCACGTGGTGAAAACCAGCCCAAACTTTGCACACTTGTAGGGGAGACTCTTTAGCACCTATGGTGCAAATTTGGAGCCCCTATAACCTAAGGCCGACCTGTACTGACTCCCCAAAGATGGTACCCCTAGGACATCTAATTTTTACATTGGTGCCTATGTGAAAACTGGCCATGTTTGGGACCCGATAGCTCCCCCGTTTTAGGTCCTATGGGCCCCAAACTTTGCATGCATACTCCCAAGACCCTCGACTACATGGAGCCGAAAAAAGTGAATCAATACCATCTATGGTTCAGGAAATATGACCGTTTCAAGTTGAGCTCCAATTGAACCAACTTTTGAACTTTGAACTCCCATTACTGGGGAACCTTCCATACTGGTGCACCATCGAGCTGCGAGTGGACCCCCACCTCGGCACCCCCTCCCCCTGAGGGGGGAGGGGGTGCCGAGGTGAGGGGGCATGCCAGATAGATCTCTGGTCAGCTTGAAGCAAAATGTGATCAAAGTGACTGACTTTGAGCTCCTGTTTCTGGAGAACCACGTGGTGAAAACCAGCCCAAACTTTGCACACTTGTAGGGGAGACTCTTTAGCACCTATGGTGCAAATTTGGAGCCCCTATAACCTAAGGCCGACCTGTACTGACTCCCCAAAGATGGTACCCCTAGGACATCTAATTTTTACATTGGTGCCTATGTGAAAACTGGCCATGTTTGGGACCCGATAGCTCCCCCGTTTTAGGTCCTATGGGCCCCAAACTTTGCATGCATACTCCCAAGACCCTCGACTACATGGAGCCGAAAAAAATGAATCAATACCATCTATGGTTCAGGAAATATGACCGTTTCAAGTTGAGCTCCAATTGAACCAACTTTTGAACTTTGAACTCCCATTACTGGGGAACCTTCCATACTGGTGCACCATCGAGCTGCGAGTGGACCCCCACCTCGGCACCCCCTCCCCCTGAGGGGGGAGGGGGTGCCGAGGTGAGGGGGCATGCCAGATAGATCTCTGGTCAGCTTGAAGCAAAATGTGATCAAAGTGACTGACTTTGAGCTCCTGTTTCTGGAGAACCACGTGGTGAAAACCAGCCCAAACTTTGCACACTTGTAGGGGAGACTCTTTAGCACCTATGGTGCAAATTTGGAGCCCCTATAACCTAAGGCCGACCTGTACTGACTCCCCAAAGATGGTACCCCTAGGACATCTAATTTTTACATTGGTGCCTATGTGAAAACTGGCCATGTTTGGGACCCGATAGCTCCCCCGTTTTAGGTCCTATGGGCCCCAAACTTTGCATGCATACTCCCAAGACCCTCGACTACATGGAGCCGAAAAAAGTGAATCAATACCATCTATGGTTCAGGAAATATGACCGTTTCAAGTTGAGCTCCAATTGAACCAACTTTTGAACTTTGAACTCCCATTACTGGGGAACCTTCCATACTGGTGCACCATCGAGCTGCGAGTGGACCCCCACCTCGGCACCCCCTCCCCCTGAGGGGGGAGGGGGTGCCGAGGTGAGGGGGCATGCCAGATAGATCTCTGGTCAGCTTGAAGCAAAATGTGATCAAAGTGACTGACTTTGAGCTCCTGTTTCTGGAGAACCACGTGGTGAAAACCAGCCCAAACTTTGCACACTTGTAGGGGAGACTCTTTAGCACCTATGGTGCAAATTTGGAGCCCCTATAACCTAAGGCCGACCTGTACTGACTCCCCAAAGATGGTACCCCTAGGACATCTAATTTTTACATTGGTGCCTATGTGAAAACTGGCCATGTTTGGGACCCGATAGCTCCCCCGTTTTAGGTCCTATGGGCCCCAAACTTTGCATGCATACTCCCAAGACCCTCGACTACATGGAGCCGAAAAAAGTGAATCAATACCATCTATGGTTCAGGAAATATGACCGTTTCAAGTTGAGCTCCAATTGAACCAACTTTTGAACTTTGAACTCCCATTACTGGGGAACCTTCCATACTGGTGCACCATCGAGCTGCGAGTGGACCCCCAGGTGAGGGGGCATGCCAGATAGATCTCTGGTCAGCTTGAAGCAAAATGTGATCAAAGTGACTGACTTTGAGCTCCTGTTTCTGGAGAACCACGTGGTGAAAACCAGCCCAAACTTTGCACACTTGTAGGGGAGACTCTTTAGCACCTATGGTGCAAATTTGGAGCCCCTATAACCTAAGGCCGACCTGTACTGACTCCCCAAAGATGGTACCCCTAGGACATCTAATTTTTACATTGGTGCCTATGTGAAAACTGGCCATGTTTGGGACCCGATAGCTCCCCCGTTTTAGGTCCTATGGGCCCCAAACTTTGCATGCATACTCCCAAGACCCTCGACTACATGGAGCCGAAAAAAGTGAATCAATACCATCTATGGTTCAGGAAATATGACCGTTTCAAGTTGAGCTCCAATTGAACCAACTTTTGAACTTTGAACTCCCATTACTGGGGAACCTTCCATACTGGTGCACCATCGAGCTGCGAGTGGACCCCCACCTCGGCACCCCCTCCCCCTGAGGGGGGAGGGGGTGCCGAGGTGAGGGGGCATGCCAGATAGATCTCTGGTCAGCTTGAAGCAAAATGTGATCAAAGTGACTGACTTTGAGCTCCTGTTTCTGGAGAACCACGTGGTGAAAACCAGCCCAAACTTTGCACACTTGTAGGGGAGACTCTTTAGCACCTATGGTGCAAATTTGGAGCCCCTATAACCTAAGGCCGACCTGTACTGACTCCCCAAAGATGGTACCCCTAGGACATCTAATTTTTACATTGGTGCCTATGTGAAAACTGGCCATGTTTGGGACCCGATAGCTCCCCCGTTTTAGGTCCTATGGGCCCCAAACTTTGCATGCATACTCCCAAGACCATCGACTACATGGAGCCGAAAAAAGTGAATCAATACCATCTATGGTTCAGGAAATATGACCGTTTCAAGTTGAGCTCCAATTGAACCAACTTTTGAACTTTGAACTCCCATTACTGGGAAACCTTCCATACTGGTGCACCATCGAGCTGCGAGTGGACCCCCACCTCGGCACCCCCTCCCCCTGAGGGGGGAGGGGGTGCCGAGGTGAGGGGGCATGCCAGATAGATCTCTGGTCAGCTTGAAGCAAAATGTGATCAAAGTGACTGACTTTGAGCTCCTGTTTCTGGAGAACCACGTGGTGAAAACCAGCCCAAACTTTGCACACTTGTAGGGGAGACTCTTTAGCACCTATGGTGCAAATTTGGAGCCCCTATAACCTAAGGCCGACCTGTACTGACTCCCCAAAGATGGTACCCCTAGGACATCTAATTTTTACATTGGTGCCTATGTGAAAACTGGCCATGTTTGGGACCCGATAGCTCCCCCGTTTTAGGTCCTATGGGCCCCAAACTTTGCATGCATACTCCCAAGACCCTCGACTACATGGAGCCGAAAAAAATGAATCAATACCATCTATGGTTCAGGAAATATGACCGTTTCAAGTTGAGCTCCAATTGAACCAACTTTTGAACTTTGAACTCCCATTACTGGGAAACCTTCTGGTGCTGAGGTGAGGGGGCATGCCAGATAGATCTCTGGTCAGCTTGAAGCAAAATGTGATCAAAGTGACTGACTTTGAGCTCCTGTTTCTGGAGAACCACGTGGTGAAAACCAGCCCAAACTTTGCACACTTGTAGGGGAGACTCTTTAGCACCTATGGTGCAAATTTGGAGCCCCTATAACCTAAGGCCGACCTGTACTGACTCCCCAAAGATGGTACCCCTAGGACATCTAATTTTTACATTGGTGCCTATGTGAAAACTGGCCATGTTTGGGACCCGATAGCTCCCCCGTTTTAGGTCCTATGGGCCCCAAACTTTGCATGCATGCTCCCAAGACCCTCGACTACATGGAGCCGAAAAAAGTGAATCAATACCATCTATGGTTCAGGAAATATGACCGTTTCAAGTTGAGCTCCAGTTGAACCAACTTTTGAACTTTGAACTCCCATTACTGGGAAACCTTCCATACTGGTGCACCATCGAGCTGCGAGTGGACCCCCACCTCGGCACCCCCTCCCCCTGAGGGGGGAGGGGGTGCCGAGGTGAGGGGGCATGCCAGATAGATCTCTGGTCAGCTTGAAGCAAAATGTGATCAAAGTGACTGACTTTGAGCTCCTGTTTCTGGAGAACCACGTGGTGAAAACCAGCCCAAACTTTGCACACTTGTAGGGGAGACTCTTTAGCACCTATGGTGCAAATTTGGAGCCCCTATAACCTAAGGCCGACCTGTACTGACTCCCCAAAGATGGTACCCCTAGGACATCAAATTTTTACATTGGTGCCTATGTGAAAACTGGCCATGTTTGGGACCCGATAGCTCCCCCGTTTTAGGTCCTATGGGCCCCAAACTTTGCATGCATACTCCCAAGACCATCGACTACATGGAGCCGAAAAAAGTGAATCAATACCATCTATGGTTCAGGAAATATGACCGTTTCAAGTTGAGCTCCAATTGAACCAACTTTTGAACTTTGAACTCCCATTACTGGGAAACCTTCCATACTGGTGCACCATCGAGCTGCGAGTGGACCCCCACCTCGGCACCCCCTCCCCCTGAGGGGGGAGGGGGTGCCGAGGTGAGGGGGCATGCCAGATAGATCTCTGGTCAGCTTGAAGCAAAATGTGATCAAAGTGACTGACTTTGAGCTCCTGTTTCTGGAGAACCACGTGGTGAAAACCAGCCCAAACTTTGCACACTTGTAGGGGAGACTCTTTAGCACCTATGGTGCAAATTTGGAGCCCCTATAACCTAAGGCCGACCTGTACTGACTCCCCAAAGATGGTACCCCTAGGACATCTAATTTTTACATTGGTGCCTATGTGAAAACTGGCCATGTTTGGGACCCGATAGCTCCCCCGTTTTAGGTCCTATGGGCCCCAAACTTTGCATGCATACTCCCAAGACCCTCGACTACATGGAGCCGAAAAAAGTGAATCAATACCATCTATGGTTCAGGAAATATGACCGTTTCAAGTTGAGCTCCAATTGAACCAACTTTTGAACTTTGAACTCCCATTACTGGGGAACCTTCCATACTGGTGCACCATCGAGCTGCGAGTGGACCCCCACCTCGGCACCCCCTCCCCCTGAGGGGGGAGGGGGTGCCGAGGTGAGGGGGCATGCCAGATAGATCTCTGGTCAGCTTGAAGCAAAATGTGATCAAAGTGACTGACTTTGAGCTCCTGTTTCTGGAGAACCACGTGGTGAAAACCAGCCCAAACTTTGCACACTTGTAGGGGAGACTCTTTAGCACCTATGGTGCAAATTTGGAGCCCCTATAACCTAAGGCCGACCTGTACTGACTCCCCAAAGATGGTACCCCTAGGACATCTAATTTTTACATTGGTGCCTATGTGAAAACTGGCCATGTTTGGGACCCGATAGCTCCCCCGTTTTAGGTCCCATGGGCCCCAAACTTGGCATGCATACTCACAAGACCATGGGCTACGTGGGGCTGAAGAAAGTGAATCATTCCTATGTATGGTTCGGGAAATATGACCGTTTAAAGATGAGCTCCAATTGAACCAACTTTGGAAATTTGAACTCCCATTACTGGGGAACCTTCCATACTGGTGCACCATCGAGCTGCGAGTGGACCCCCACCTTGGCACCCCCTCCCCCTGAGGGGGGAGGGGGTGCCGAGGTGAGGGGGCATGCCAGATAGATCTCTGGTCAGCTTGAAGCAAAATGTGATCAAAGTGACTGACTTTGAGCTCCTGTTTCTGGAGAACCACGTGGTGAAAACCAGCCCAAACTTTGCACACTTGTAGGGGAGACTCTTTAGCACCTATGGTGCAAATTTGGAGCCCCTATAACCTAAGGCCGACCTGTACTGACTCCCCAAAGATGGTACCCCTAGGACATCTAATTTTTACATTGGTGCCTATGTGAAAACTGGCCATGTTTGGGACCCGATAGCTCCCCCGTTTTAGGTCCTATGGGCCCCAAACTTTGCATGCATACTCCCAAGACCCTCGACTACATGGAGCCGAAAAAAGTGAATCAATACCATCTATGGTTCAGGAAATATGACCGTTTCAAGTTGAGCTCCAATTGAACCAACTTTTGAACTTTGAACTCCCATTACTGGGGAACCTTCCATACTGGTGCACCATCGAGCTGCGAGTGGACCCCCAGGTGAGGGGGCATGCCAGATAGATCTCTGGTCAGCTTGAAGCAAAATGTGATCAAAGTGACTGACTTTGAGCTCCTGTTTCTGGAGAACCACGTGGTGAAAACCAGCCCAAACTTTGCACACTTGTAGGGGAGACTCTTTAGCACCTATGGTGCAAATTTGGAGCCCCTATAACCTAAGGCCGACCTGTACTGACTCCCCAAAGATGGTACCCCTAGGACATCTAATTTTTACATTGGTGCCTATGTGAAAACTGGCCATGTTTGGGACCCGATAGCTCCCCCGTTTTAGGTCCTATGGGCCCCAAACTTTGCATGCATACTCCCAAGACCCTCGACTACATGGAGCCGAAAAAAGTGAATCAATACCATCTATGGTTCAGGAAATATGACCGTTTCAAGTTGAGCTCCAATTGAACCAACTTTTGAACTTTGAACTCCCATTACTGGGGAACCTTCCATACTGGTGCACCATCGAGCTGCGAGTGGACCCCCAGGTGAGGGGGCATGCCAGATAGATCTCTGGTCAGCTTGAAGCAAAATGTGATCAAAGTGACTGACTTTGAGCTCCTGTTTCTGGAGAACCACGTGGTGAAAACCAGCCCAAACTTTGCACACTTGTAGGGGAGACTCTTTAGCACCTATGGTGCAAATTTGGAGCCCCTATAACCTAAGGCCGACCTGTACTGACTCCCCAAAGATGGTACCCCTAGGACATCTAATTTTTACATTGGTGCCTATGTGAAAACTGGCCATGTTTGGGACCCGATAGCTCCCCCGTTTTAGGTCCTATGGGCCCCAAACTTTGCATGCATACTCCCAAGACCCTCGACTACATGGAGCCGAAAAAAGTGAATCAATACCATCTATGGTTCAGGAAATATGACCGTTTCAAGTTGAGCTCCAATTGAACCAACTTTTGAACTTTGAACTCCCATTACTGGGGAACCTTCCATACTGGTGCACCATCGAGCTGCGAGTGGACCCCCACCTCGGCACCCCCTCCCCCTGAGGGGGGAGGGGGTGCCGAGGTGAGGGGGCATGCCAGATAGATCTCTGGTCAGCTTGAAGCAAAATGTGATCAAAGTGACTGACTTTGAGCTCCTGTTTCTGGAGAACCACGTGGTGAAAACCAGCCCAAACTTTGCACACTTGTAGGGGAGACTCTTTAGCACCTATGGTGCAAATTTGGAGCCCCTATAACCTAAGGCCGACCTGTACTGACTCCCCAAACTTTGCATGCATACTCCCAAGACCCTCGACTACATGGAGCCGAAAAAAGTGAATCAATACCATCTATGGTTCAGGAAATATGACCGTTTCAAGTTGAGCTCCAATTGAACCAACTTTTGAACTTTGAACTCCCATTACTGGGGAACCTTCCATACTGGTGCACCATCGAGCTGCGAGTGGACCCCCACCTCGGCACCCCCTCCCCCTGAGGGGGGAGGGGGTGCCGAGGTGAGGGGGCATGCCAGATAGATCTCTGGTCAGCTTGAAGCAAAATGTGATCAAAGTGACTGACTTTGAGCTCCTGTTTCTGGAGAACCACGTGGTGAAAACCAGCCCAAACTTTGCACACTTGTAGGGGAGACTCTTTAGCACCTATGGTGCAAATTTGGAGCCCCTATAACCTAAGGCCGACCTGTACTGACTCCCCAAAGATGGTACCCCTAGGACATCTAATTTTTACATTGGTGCCTATGTGAAAACTGGCCATGTTTGGGACCCGATAGCTCCCCCGTTTTAGGTCCTATGGGCCCCAAACTTTGCATGCATACTCCCAAGACCCTCGACTACATGGAGCCGAAAAAAGTGAATCAATACCATCTATGGTTCAGGAAATATGACCGTTTCAAGTTGAGCTCCAATTGAACCAACTTTTGAACTTTGAACTCCCATTACTGGGGAACCTTCCATACTGGTGCACCATCGAGCTGCGAGTGGACCCCCAGGTGAGGGGGCATGCCAGATAGATCTCTGGTCAGCTTGAAGCAAAATGTGATCAAAGTGACTGACTTTGAGCTCCTGTTTCTGGAGAACCACGTGGTGAAAACCAGCCCAAACTTTGCACACTTGTAGGGGAGACTCTTTAGCACCTATGGTGCAAATTTGGAGCCCCTATAACCTAAGGCCGACCTGTACTGACTCCCCAAAGATGGTACCCCTAGGACATCTAATTTTTACATTGGTGCCTATGTGAAAACTGGCCATGTTTGGGACCCGATAGCTCCCCCGTTTTAGGTCCTATGGGCCCCAAACTTTGCATGCATACTCCCAAGACCCTCGACTACATGGAGCCGAAAAAAGTTAATCAATACCATCTATGGTTCAGGAAATATGACCGTTTCAAGTTGAGCTCCAATTGAACCAACTTTTGAACTTTGAACTCCCATTACTGGGGAACCTTCCATACTGGTGCACCATCGAGCTGCGAGTGGACCCCCACCTCGGAACCCCCTCCCCCTGAGGGGGGAGGGGGTGCCGAGGTGAGGGGGCATGCCAGATAGATCTCTGGTCAGCTTGAAGCAAAATGTGATCAAAGTGACTGACTTTGAGCTCCTGTTTCTGGAGAACCACGTGGTGAAAACCAGCCCAAACTTTGCACACTTGTAGGGGAGACTCTTTAGCAACTATGGTGCAAATTTGGAGCCCCTATAACCTAAGGCCGACCTGTACTGACTCCCCAAACTTTGCATGCATACTCCCAAGACCCTCGACTACATGGAGCCGAAAAAAGTGAATCAATACCATCTATGGTTCAGGAAATATGACCGTTTCAAGTTGAGCTCCAATTGAACCAACTTTTGAACTTTGAACTCCCATTACTGGGGAACCTTCCATACTGGTGCACCATCGAGCTGCGAGTGGACCCCCACCTCGGCACCCCCTCCCCCTGAGGGGGGAGGGGGTGCCGAGGTGAGGGGGCATGCCAGATAGATCTCTGGTCAGCTTGAAGCAAAATGTGATCAAAGTGACTGACTTTGAGCTCCTGTTTCTGGAGAACCACGTGGTGAAAACCAGCCCAAACTTTGCACACTTGTAGGGGAGACTCTTTAGCACCTATGGTGCAAATTTGGAGCCCCTATAACCTAAGGCCGACCTGTACTGACTCCCCAAAGATGGTACCCCTAGGACATCTAATTTTTACATTGGTGCCTATGTGAAAACTGGCCATGTTTGGGACCCGATAGCTCCCCCGTTTTAGGTCCTATGGGCCCCAAACTTTGCATGCATACTCCCAAGACCCTCGACTACATGGAGCCGAAAAAAGTGAATCAATACCATCTATGGTTCAGGAAATATGACCGTTTCAAGTTGAGCTCCAATTGAACCAACTTTTGAACTTTGAACTCCCATTACTGGGGAACCTTCCATACTGGTGCACCATCGAGCTGCGAGTGGACCCCCACCTCGGCACCCCCTCCCCCTGAGGGGGGAGGGGGTGCCGAGGTGAGGGGGCATGCCAGATAGATCTCTGGTCAGCTTGAAGCAAAATGTGATCAAAGTGACTGACTTTGAGCTCCTGTTTCTGGAGAACCACGTGGTGAAAACCAGCCCAAACTTTGCACACTTGTAGGGGAGACTCTTTAGCACCTATGGTGCAAATTTGGAGCCCCTATAACCTAAGGCCGACCTGTACTGACTCCCCAAAGATGGTACCCCTAGGACATCTAATTTTTACATTGGTGCCTATGTGAAAACTGGCCATGTTTGGGACCCGATAGCTCCCCCGTTTTAGGTCCTATGGGCCCCAAACTTTGCATGCATACTCCCAAGACCCTCGACTACATGGAGCCGAAAAAAGTGAATCAATACCATCTATGGTTCAGGAAATATGACCGTTTCAAGTTGAGCTCCAATTGAACCAACTTTTGAACTTTGAACTCCCATTACTGGGGAACCTTCCATACTGGTGCACCATCGAGCTGCGAGTGGACCCCCACCTCGGCACCCCCTCCCCCTGAGGGGGGAGGGGGTGCCGAGGTGAGGGGGCATGCCAGATAGATCTCTGGTCAGCTTGAAGCAAAATGTGATCAAAGTGACTGACTTTGAGCTCCTGTTTCTGGAGAACCACGTGGTGAAAACCAGCCCAAACTTTGCACACTTGTAGGGGAGACTCTTTAGCACCTATGGTGCAAATTTGGAGCCCCTATAACCTAAGGCCGACCTGTACTGACTCCCCAAAGATGGTACCCCTAGGACATCTAATTTTTACATTGGTGCCTATGTGAAAACTGGCCATGTTTGGGACCCGATAGCTCCCCCGTTTTAGGTCCTATGGGCCCCAAACTTTGCATGCATACTCCCAAGACCCTCGACTACATGGAGCCGAAAAAAGTGAATCAATACCATCTATGGTTCAGGAAATATGACCGTTTCAAGTTGAGCTCCAATTGAACCAACTTTTGAACTTTGAACTCCCATTACTGGGGAACCTTCCATACTGGTGCACCATCGAGCTGCGAGTGGACCCCCAGGTG
Source organism: Lithobates pipiens (assembly GCF_037356315.1). Lineage (NCBI taxonomy): Eukaryota > Metazoa > Chordata > Amphibia > Anura > Ranidae > Lithobates > Lithobates pipiens. The sequence goes on along the minus strand of NW_027507700.1, from coordinate 321,528 downwards.
AGGGGGCATGCCAGATAGATCTCTGGTCAGCTTGAAGCAAAATGTGATCAAAGTGACTGACTTTGAGCTCCTGTTTCTGGAGAACCACGTGGTGAAAACCAGCCCAAACTTTGCACACTTGTAGGGGAGACTCTTTAGCACCTATGGTGCAAATTTGGAGCCCCTATAACCTAAGGCCGACCTGTACTGACTCCCCAAAGATGGTACCCCTAGGACATCTAATTTTTACATTGGTGCCTATGTGAAAACTGGCCATGTTTGGGACCCGATAGCTCCCCCGTTTTAGGTCCTATGGGCCCCAAACTTTGCATGCATACTCCCAAGACCCTCGACTACATGGAGCCGAAAAAAGTGAATCAATACCATCTATGGTTCAGGAAATATGACCGTTTCAAGTTGAGCTCCAATTGAACCAACTTTTGAACTTTGAACTCCCATTACTGGGGAACCTTCCATACTGGTGCACCATCGAGCTGCGAGTGGACCCCCACCTCGGCACCCCCTCCCCCTGAGGGGGGAGGGGGTGCCGAGGTGAGGGGGCATGCCAGATAGATCTCTGGTCAGCTTGAAGCAAAATGTGATCAAAGTGACTGACTTTGAGCTCCTGTTTCTGGAGAACCACGTGGTGAAAACCAGCCCAAACTTTGCACACTTGTAGGGGAGACTCTTTAGCACCTATGGTGCAAATTTGGAGCCCCTATAACCTAAGGCCGACCTGTACTGACTCCCCAAAGATGGTACCCCTAGGACATCTAATTTTTACATTGGTGCCTATGTGAAAACTGGCCATGTTTGGGACCCGATAGCTCCCCCGTTTTAGGTCCTATGGGCCCCAAACTTTGCATGCATACTCCCAAGACCCTCGACTACATGGAGCCGAAAAAAGTGAATCTATACCATCTATGGTTCAGGAAATATGACCGTTTAAAGTTGAGCTCCAATTGAACCAACTTTTGAACTTTGAACTCCCATTACTGGGGAACCTTCCATACTGGTGCACCATCGAGCTGCGAGTGGACCCCCAGGTGAGGGGGCATGCCAGATAGATCTCTGGTCAGCTTGAAGCAAAATGTGATCAAAGTGACTGACTTTGAGCTCCTGTTTCTGGAGAACCACGTGGTGAAAACCAGCCCAAACTTTGCACACTTGTAGGGGAGACTCTTTAGCACCTATGGTGCAAATTTGGAGCCCCTATAACCTAAGGCCGACCTGTACTGACTCCCCAAAGATGGTACCCCTAGGACATCTAATTTTTACATTGGTGCCTATGTGAAAACTGGCCATGTTTGGGACCCGATAGCTCCCCCGTTTTAGGTCCTATGGGCCCCAAACTTTGCATGCATACTCCCAAGACCCTCGACTACATGGAGCCGAAAAAAGTGAACCAATACCATCTATGGTTCAGGAAATATGACCGTTTCAAGTTGAGCTCCAATTGAACCAACTTTTGAACTTTGAACTCCCATTACTGGGGAACCTTCCATACTGGTGCACCATCGAGCTGCGAGTGGACCCCCAGGTGAGGGGGCATGCCAGATAGATCTCTGGTCAGCTTGAAGCAAAATGTGATCAAAGTGACTGACTTTGAGCTCCTGTTTCTGGAGAACCACGTGGTGAAAACCAGCCCAAACTTTGCACACTTGTAGGGGAGACTCTTTAGCACCTATGGTGCAAATTTGGAGCCCCTATAACCTAAGGCCGACCTGTACTGACTCCCCAAAGATGGTACCCCTAGGACATCTAATTTTTACATTGGTGCCTATGTGAAAACTGGCCATGTTTGGGACCCGATAGCTCCCCCGTTTTAGGTCCTATGGGCCCCAAACTTTGCATGCATACTCCCAAGACCCTCGACTACATGGAGCCGAAAAAAGTGAATCAATACCATCTATGGTTCAGGAAATATGACCGTTTCAAGTTGAGCTCCAATTGAACCAACTTTTGAACTTTGAACTCCCATTACTGGGGAACCTTCCATACTGGTGCACCATCGAGCTGCGAGTGGACCCCCAGGTGAGGGGGCATGCCAGATAGATCTCTGGTCAGCTTGAAGCAAAATGTGATCAAAGTGACTGACTTTGAGCTCCTGTTTCTGGAGAACCACGTGGTGAAAACCAGCCCAAACTTTGCACACTTGTAGGGGAGACTCTTTAGCACCTATGGTGCAAATTTGGAGCCCCTATAACCTAAGGCCGACCTGTACTGACTCCCCAAAGATGGTACCCCTAGGACATCTAATTTTTACATTGGTGCCTATGTGAAAACTGGCCATGTTTGGGACCCGATAGCTCCCCCGTTTTAGGTCCTATGGGCCCCAAACTTTGCATGCATACTCCCAAGACCCTCGACTACATGGAGCCGAAAAAAGTGAATCAATACCATCTATGGTTCAGGAAATATGACCGTTTCAAGTTGAGCTCCAATTGAACCAACTTTTGAACTTTGAACTCCCATTACTGGGGAACCTTCCATACTGGTGCACCATCGAGCTGCGAGTGGACCCCCAGGTGAGGGGGCATGCCAGATAGATCTCTGGTCAGCTTGAAGCAAAATGTGATCAAAGTGACTGACTTTGAGCTCCTGTTTCTGGAGAACCACGTGGTGAAAACCAGCCCAAACTTTGCACACTTGTAGGGGAGACTCTTTAGCACCTATGGTGCAAATTTGGAGCCCCTATAACCTAAGGCCGACCTGTACTGACTCCCCAAAGATGGTACCCCTAGGACATCTAATTTTTACATTGGTGCCTATGTGAAAACTGGCCATGTTTGGGACCCGATAGCTCCCCCGTTTTAGGTCCTATGGGCCCCAAACTTTGCATGCATACTCCCAAGACCCTCGACTACATGGAGCCGAAAAAAGTGAATCAATACCATCTATGGTTCAGGAAATATGACCGTTTCAAGTTGAGCTCCAATTGAACCAACTTTTGAACTTTGAACTCCCATTACTGGGGAACCTTCCATACTGGTGCACCATCGAGCTGCGAGTGGACCCCCACCTCGGCACCCCCTCCCCCTGAGGGGGGAGGGGGTGCCGAGGTGAGGGGGCATGCCAGATAGATCTCTGGTCAGCTTGAAGCAAAATGTGATCAAAGTGACTGACTTTGAGCTCCTGTTTCTGGAGAACCACGTGGTGAAAACCAGCCCAAACTTTGCACACTTGTAGGGGAGACTCTTTAGCACCTATGGTGCAAATTTGGAGCCCCTATAACCTAAGGCCGACCTGTACTGACTCCCCAAAGATGGTACCCCTAGGACATCTAATTTTTACATTGGTGCCTATGTGAAAACTGGCCATGTTTGGGACCCGATAGCTCCCCCGTTTTAGGTCCTATGGGCCCCAAACTTTGCATGCATACTCCCAAGACCCTCGACTACATGGAGCCGAAAAAAGTGAACCAATACCATCTATGGTTCAGGAAATATGACCGTTTCAAGTTGAGCTCCAATTGAACCAACTTTTGAACTTTGAACTCCCATTACTGGGGAACCTTCCATACTGGTGCACCATCGAGCTGCGAGTGGACCCCCAGGTGAGGGGGCATGCCAGATAGATCTCTGGTCAGCTTGAAGCAAAATGTGATCAAAGTGACTGACTTTGAGCTCCTGTTTCTGGAGAACCACATGGTGAAAACCAGCCCAAACTTTGCACACTTGTAGGGGAGACTCTTTAGCACCTATGGTGCAAATTTGGAGCCCCTATAACCTAAGGCCGACCTGTACTGACTCCCCAAAGATGGTACCCCTAGGACATCTAATTTTTACATTGGTGCCTATGTGAAAACTGGCCATGTTTGGGACCCGATAGCTCCCCCGTTTTAGGTCCTATGGGCCCCAAACTTTGCATGCATACTCCCAAGACCCTCGACTACATGGAGCCGAAAAAAGTGAATCAATACCATCTATGGTTCAGGAAATATGACCGTTTCAAGTTGAGCTCCAATTGAACCAACTTTTGAACTTTGAACTCCCATTACTGGGGAACCTTCCATACTGGTGCACCATCGAGCTGCGAGTGGACCCCCAGGTGAGGGGGCATGCCAGATAGATCTCTGGTCAGCTTGAAGCAAAATGTGATCAAAGTGACTGACTTTGAGCTCCTGTTTCTGGAGAACCACGTGGTGAAAACCAGCCCAAACTTTGCACACTTGTAGGGGAGACTCTTTAGCACCTATGGTGCAAATTTGGAGCCCCTATAACCTAAGGCCGACCTGTACTGACTCCCCAAAGATGGTACCCCTAGGACATCTAATTTTTACATTGGTGCCTATGTGAAAACTGGCCATGTTTGGGACCCGATAGCTCCCCCGTTTTAGGTCCTATGGGCCCCAAACTTTGCATGCATACTCCCAAGACCCTCGACTACATGGAGCCGAAAAAAGTGAATCAATACCATCTATGGTTCAGGAAATATGACCGTTTCAAGTTGAGCTCCAATTGAACCAACTTTTGAACTTTGAACTCCCATTACTGGGGAACCTTCCATACTGGTGCACCATCGAGCTGCGAGTGGACCCCCAGGTGAGGGGGCATGCCAGATAGATCTCTGGTCAGCTTGAAGCAAAATGTGATCAAAGTGACTGACTTTGAGCTCCTGTTTCTGGAGAACCACATGGTGAAAACCAGCCCAAACTTTGCACACTTGTAGGGGAGACTCTTTAGCACCTATGGTGCAAATTTGGAGCCCCTATAACCTAAGGCCGACCTGTACTGACTCCCCAAAGATGGTACCCCTAGGACATCTAATTTTTACATTGGTGCCTATGTGAAAACTGGCCATGTTTGGGACCCGATAGCTCCCCCGTTTTAGGTCCTATGGGCCCCAAACTTTGCATGCATACTCCCAAGACCCTCGACTACATGGAGCCGAAAAAAGTGAATCAATACCATCTATGGTTCAGGAAATATGACCGTTTCAAGTTGAGCTCCAATTGAACCAACTTTTGAACTTTGAACTCCCATTACTGGGGAACCTTCCATACTGGTGCACCATCGAGCTGCGAGTGGACCCCCAGGTGAGGGGGCATGCCAGATAGATCTCTGGTCAGCTTGAAGCAAAATGTGATCAAAGTGACTGACTTTGAGCTCCTGTTTCTGGAGAACCACGTGGTGAAAACCAGCCCAAACTTTGCACACTTGTAGGGGAGACTCTTTAGCACCTATGGTGCAAATTTGGAGCCCCTATAACCTAAGGCCGACCTGTACTGACTCCCCAAAGATGGTACCCCTAGGACATCTAATTTTTACATTGGTGCCTATGTGAAAACTGGCCATGTTTGGGACCCGATAGCTCCCCCGTTTTAGGTCCTATGGGCCCCAAACTTTGCATGCATACTCCCAAGTAGTGATGGACGAACTTCCGACGGGACGTTTCGCGAACGCGAAACGCGAACGGACACAAACGTTCGCGAAAACGACCGTTCGCCGCGGGCTCCATTGACTTCAATGGGAGGCGAATTTCGCAAACCTTTAGGTCGAATTTGCGGCCACGGGGTAATTATTAGGGGGTAGCACGTAGTCCCACCACCTGGACAATAGCATAATACATGTATGAGGTGAATTTGGGATCGATAACTACAAGCATTTTTTTTTTATTTGGGAAATTGTTCTGACAATTCAGGACTATGGAGCTAATGAAGGCAATGGAGGAGAGGGAAGGTCAGGGACCAGGGTAGGCAAACAAGAGGGTGCAGGAGATACAGAGCACTGACAGCAGCACCGTAATACAGAGCACTGACATCAGCACCGTGACATACAGCGCTGACAGCAGCTCCGTGACATACAGCGCTGACAGCAGCTCCGTGACATACAGCGCTGACAGCAGCTCCGTGACATACAGCGCTGACAGCAGCTCCGTGACATACAGCGCTGACAGCAGCTCCGTGACATACAGCGCTGACAGCAGCTCCGTGACATACAGCGCTGACAGCAGCACCGTGACATACAGCGCTGACAGCAGCTCCGTGACATACAGCGCTGACAGCAGCTCCGTGACATACAGCGCTGACAGCAGCTCCGTGACATACAGCACTGACAGCAGCTCCGTGACATACAGCGCTGACAGCAGCTCCGTGACATACAGCGCTGACAGCAGCACCGTGACATACAGCGCTGACAGCAGCTCCGTGACATACAGCGCTGACAGCAGCTCCGTGACATACAGCGCTGACAGCAGCTCCGTGACATACAGCGCTGACAGCAGCTCCGTGACATACAGCGCTGACAGCAGCTCCGTGACATACAGCGCTGACAGCAGCTCCGTGACATACAGCGCTGACAGCAGCTCCGTGACATACAGCGCTGACAGCAGCTCCGTGACATACAGCGCTGACAGCAGCTCCGTGACATACAGCGCTGACAGCAGCTCCGTGACATACAGCGCTGACAGCAGCACCGTAAGCAGCCCCAGGAGGAAGTCAGCACAGCACAGGGATGGTGTGATCCCCTCATAATAAGAACCCCCAGGAGGAAGTCAGCACAGCACAGGGATGGTGGGAGCCCCTCATAATAAGAACACCCAGGAGGAAGTCAGCACAGCACAGGGATGGTGGGAACCCCTCATAATAAGCAGCCCCAGTAGAAATATGACACCGCTCAACCTCTTCAAAGAGGAGGGTAGGGGCATATAGTACGGTGTGCTTTTTTGGGTCAGGGAAGTGAGCCAAATGAATTAAGAAGGTCTGTGTGCTTGATTCCAAAAATTGTTTATAGACATATACATGGTCTACTGATCACATGTGTTGAATTCCTCCGAGATCCATGCCTCATTCATTTTTAGAAATGTGAGGTAGTTAACACTGTGGTGAGCTAGGCGAGTACGCTTATCGGTCACAATCCCCCCTGCTGCGCTGAACGTCCTTTCGGACAGGACACTGGATGAGGGGCAAGCCAACAGTTCGATTGCAAATTGGGCAAGCTCTGGCCAGAGGTCAAGCCTGCCCACCCAGTAGTCTAGGGGTTCATCACTCCTCAGAGCGTCCACATCGGCCGTTAACCCAATGTAGTCGGACACCTGACGGTCTAGGCGTTCCCTGATGCTGGATCCGGATGACACCTGTCGATGGGTCGGCTGAAAGAATGACCTCATATCCGAAGTCACCAACACATCTTCAAACCGGCCTCTTCTTGCAGGCGCTGTTGGATTGGTACCCGCAAATCCTTCTCTGGGAGTGGGAATTGCTCCTCTGCCAGCGCACGCAAAAGCAGAATGCAGCATTTCTCGAAGCAAGGCCTGGAAGTGCTGCATTCTGACAGCCCTCTGCGACGGCGGTAACATTTCCGCCATTTTGTGTTTGTACCGGGGGTCTAAGTACGTTGCCACCCAGTACTGGTCCTTGACCCTCATGCTTTTTATACGGGGGTCCCTATTAAAACACTGGAGCATGAAGGCCCCCATTTGCACTAAAGTGGAAGCGGTGTGGTGGCCTGGCTCCTGCTCATCATCCAGGATAATGTCGTCCTCTTCATTCTCCTCTCCCCATCCTCGCACAACAGGGATCCCAGAAAGGTTTAAAGCATGCTCTTCTTGCTCCTGCTCATCCGCCCCGGCACCATCCTCCTCTGACTCCTCATCAGACTCCTGTTGTTGACTTGTCTCAGATAGAGTAGCCCCCCCTGGGAATTCATCCAGCATTGCGACTTCCTCATCTTCCCGCTCCTGCTCCTCCACAGCCTGATCAATGACACGACGCAATGCACGCTCCAGAAAGAAGGCATAAGGTACCATGTCACTGATGGCGCCATGGCTGCGACTGACCAGTTTGGTGATCTCCTCAAATGGCCGCAGAAGTCTGCATGTGTCGCGCATGAGCAGCCACTGGCGCGGTGAAAAAAAACCCAGCTCCCCAGAACCGTTTCTTTCGCAGAGTTCATACAGGTAGACGTTAACTGCACGTTTCTGCTGGAGCAGCCTATCAAGCATATAGAAGGTTGAGTTCCATCGCGTCGGGCAATCGCAAATAAGACGTCTGACCGGCAGATGGTGTCGCCGCTGAATGTCAGCAAGGCGAGCCATGGCCGTGTAAGATCTTCTGAAATGGGCCGAGATTTTCCTTGCCTGCCGCAAGATGTCCTGGACCCCAGGGTATTTGACAAGGAATCGCTGCACGACCAAGTTTAAGACGTGTGCCATGCACGGCACGTGCGTGATTTTGCCCTGTTTCAATGCGCTAAGCAGATTGGCACCGTTGTCACACACCACTTTACCAACTGTCAAATTGAGCGGTGTTAGCCACTCATCTGCCTGTGAACGCAAAGCTGAAAGGAGTGCCGGGCCAGTGTGGCTCTTTGCTTCCAGGCACAACAGACGCAGCACGGCATGGCAACGTCTCACCTGGCATGTGGAATAGGTTCTGGGGAGCTTGGGCGGTGCAGTGGAAGAGACGCTAGCAGCGGAAAAGGAGGAGGCAGCTGAGGAGGAGAGGGAGGAGGATGGAGTAGGAGGAGGAGAAGAAGAGTCAGGCCTGCATGCAATCCGTGGCGGTAAAACCAAATCTACACGGGTGCCACGGGTTACATGCTTGACGGCCGTCAGAAGGTTCACCCAGTGGGCAGTAAAACTGATATACCTTCCCTGCCCGTGTTTGCTAGACCACGTGTCTGTGGTCAGATGTATCTTGGCACCGACACTGTGTGCCAGAGATACATTCACTTGCCGCTGAACATGGCCATATAGCTCTGGGATGCCCTTCTCTGAGAAATACTTCCTTCCTGGGACCTTCCATTGTGGTGTTCCAATGGCCACAAATTTGCGAAAGGCCTCCGAGTCCACCAGTTTATATGGCAGTAGTTGGCGGGCTATGAGTTCTGACAAGCCAGCCGCCAACCGTTGGGCAAGAGGGTTATCCGGCGTCATCATTTTTTTACGCTCAAACATTAGGCCCACGGAAGCCTGCCTTTTTGCAGAAAAATGTGAGCTTGGCGTGATGGAAGGTGGAGTGGAGGACAATTGTGAGGAGAGAGGAGAAGGAGAAGTAGAAGACGAGGCTGGACGGTGAGAGCCTGCAGTGTGGCTTTGTGTGTTCCGTTGCTCCCACTGGGCTCGGTGATGGCTGCTCATGTGCCTTCTTAAGGCGGTCGTCCCTAGGTGAGTATTGGGCTTACCGCGACTAACGCGTTGACTGCAAAGATTGCAGATGGCAACGCTATTGTCAGCAGCGGACACGTTAAAAAAAGCCCACACTGCGGAGCCATGTGCCGGTGTCCTGGGAGCGCCAGATGTGACCGTACATGGTCGATGACTCGCTCCTGATACATTTGCAGTCTGCTTTGTCCCTGCTGTGCAATGTAAGTCATTGCTGCTTCTCCTCCCTATCTGCTGGTCCATATCTCCCTCTGAACTCCCCTCCTCTTCCTCTCTTGTGGGCACCCACGTGACATCACTAGACACGTCATCATCAACGTCACCTTCCCCACCGCTATAAGTAGAGTAGGCAGCAACACCGGGGACCAACCTCCTCCTTGGGCTGATCTGGGTACTGGCGTCAGACTGCTGAGTAGCGCTTGTTGCTACCTCCTCTTCCTGATCCAATACCAAGAGTGGCTGCGCATCAGAAATGTCCTCTTGATATGGATCGGAAAATAATTCCAGTGACTCAAGCGGAAGGTATGTGGTGGTGGTGGTGGTGGTCGTGTTGTTGGTGGTAGTGTCTTTGGGGGTGCACATAGCAGAGAGTGAAGAAGAGGGTGCAGATCGAGAGGATGAGGAGGGTGCAGAAGAGTAAGGCTGAGCGAGCCACTCAACCAAGTCTGGTGCATCCTTTAAAGTAATTGAACGCACCTTCTGCAACTTCCCACTTTGGCTCAAGCCTGTTGCTCCTGCCCTACCCCTACCACCCCTGCGGAAGGGCCTGCCTCTTCCTCTGCATGTCATTTTTTAAATGACCCTGTGACAAAACTCTTAGTCCCTATACCGCTGAAGGACTGCTGCAGTATAGGTGAGCGGTCAGCAGTGGTGCACGTCAACCCTATCTATTGTGGACCTATAGCGGTCCTTACAGAACAGCAGACTGTACCGCACTCAAGCCTATGTACCGTAGCACCCTATACCAAGTTACCAGTCCTTATAAGAACTTTTGTGGACCAAGCAGGTTGTGTATTAGTGTTTAGCAGACTGTACGTCAGTCCCTATACCGCTGAAGGACTGCTGCAGTATAGGGCAGCGGTCAGCAGTGGTGCACGTCAACCCTATCTATTGTGGACCGATAGCGGTCCTTACAGAACAGCAGACTGTACCGCACTCAAGCCTATGTACCGTAGCACCCTATACCAAGTTACCAGTCCTTATAAGAACTTTTGTGGACCAAGCAGGTTGTGTATTAGTGTTTAGCAGACTGTACGTCAGTCCCTATACCGCTGAAGGACTGCTGCAGTATAGGGCAGCGGTCAGCAGTGGTGCACGTCAACCCTATCTATTGTGGACCGATAGCGGTCCTTACAGAACAGCAGACTGTACCGCACTCAAGCCTATGTACCGTAGCACCCTATACCAAGTTACCAGTCCTTATAAGAACTTTTGTGGAACAAGCAGGTTGTGTGTTAGTGATTAGCAGACTGTACGTCAGTCCCTATACCAATGAAGGACTGCTGCAGTATAGGGCAGCGGTCAGCAGTAGTGCACGGCAACCCTATGTATTGTGGACCGATAGCGGTCCTTACAGAACAGCAGACTGTACTGCACTCAGGCCTATGTACCGTAGCACCCTATACCAAGTTACCAGTCCTTATAAAAACTTTTGTGGACCAAGCAGGTTGTGTGTTAGTGTTTAGCAGACTGTGCGTCAGTCCCTATACCGCTGAAGGACTGCTGCAGTATAGGGCAGCGGTCAGCAGTAGTGCACGGCAACCCTATGTATTGTGGACCGATAGCGGTCCTTACAGAACAGCAGACTGTAACGCACTCAGGCCTATGTACCGTAGCACCCTATACCAAGTTACCAGTCCTTATAAGAACTTTTGTGGACCAAGCAGGTTGTGTGTTAGTGATTAGCAGACTGTACGTCAGTCCCTATACCAATGAAGGACTGCTGCAGTATAGGGCAGCGGTCAGCAGTAGTGCACGGCAACCCTATGTATTGTGGACCGATAGCGGTCCTTACAGAACAGCAGACTGTAACGCACTCAGGCCTATGTACCGTAGCACCCTATACCAAGTTACCAGTCCTTATAAAAACTTTTGTGGACCAAGCAGGTTGTGTGTTAGTGTTTAGCAGACTGTGCGTCAGTCCCTATACCGCTGAAGGACTGCTGCAGTATAGGGCAGCGGTCAGCAGTAGTGCACGGCAACCCTATGTATTGTGGACCGATAGCGGTCCTTACAGAACAGCAGACTGTAACGCACTCAGGCCTATGTACCGTAGCACCCTATACCAAGTTACCAGTCCTTATAAGAACTTTTGTGGACCAAGCAGGTTGTGTGTTAGTGATTAGCAGACTGTACGTCAGTCCCTATACCAATGAAGGACTGCTGCAGTATAGGGCAGCGGTCAGCAGTAGTGCACGGCAACCCTATGTATTGTGGACCGATAGCGGTCCTTACAGAACAGCAGACTGTAACGCACTCAGGCCTATGTACCGTAGCACCCTATACCAAGTTACCAGTCCTTATAAGAACTTTTGTGGAACAAGCAGGTTGTGTGTTAGTGATTAGCAGACTGTACGTCAGTCCCTATACCAATGAAGGACTGCTGCAGTATAGGGCAGCGGTCAGCAGTAGTGCACGGCAACCCTATGTATTGTGGACCGATAGCGGTCCTTACAGAACAGCAGACTGTAACGCACTCAGGCCTATGTACCGTAGCACCCTATACCAAGTTACCAGTCCTTATAAGAACTTTTGTGGACCAAGCAGGTTGTGTGTTAGTGATTAGCAGACTGTACGTCAGTCCCTATACCAATGAAGGACTGCTGCAGTATAGGGCAGCGGTCAGCAGTAGTGCACGGCAACCCTATGTATTGTGGACCGATAGCGGTCCTTACAGAACAGCAGACTGTAACGCACTCAGGCCTATGTACCGTAGCACCCTATACCAAGTTACCAGTCCTTATAAGAACTTTTGTGGAACAAGCAGGTTGTGTGTTAGTGATTAGCAGACTGTACGTCAGTCCCTATACCAATGAAGGACTGCTGCAGTATAGGGCAGCGGTCAGCAGTAGTGCACGGCAACCCTATGTATTGTGGACCGATAGCGGTCCTTACAGAACAGCAGACTGTAACGCACTCAGGCCTATGTACCGTAGCACCCTATACCAAGTTACCAGTCCTTATAAGAACTTTTGTGGACCAAGCAGGTTGTGTGTTAGTGATTAGCAGACTGTACGTCAGTCCCTATACCAATGAAGGACTGCTGCAGTATAGGGCAGCGGTCAGCAGTAGTGCACGGCAACCCTATGTATTGTGGACCGATAGCGGTCCTTACAGAACAGCAGACTGTACTGCACTCAGGCCTATGTACCGTAGCACCCTATACCAAGTTACCAGTCCTTATAAAAACTTTTGTGGACCAAGCAGGTTGTGTGTTAGTGTTTAGCAGACTGTGCGTCAGTCCCTATACCGCTGAAGGACTGCTGCAGTATAGGGCAGCGGTCAGCAGTAGTGCACGGCAACCCTATGTATTGTGGACCGATAGCGGTCCTTACAGAACAGCAGACTGTAACGCACTCAGGCCTATGTACCGTAGCACCCTATACCAAGTTACCAGTCCTTATAAGAACTTTTGTGGACCAAGCAGGTTGTGTGTTAGTGATTAGCAGACTGTACGTCAGTCCCTATACCAATGAAGGACTGCTGCAGTATAGGGCAGCGGTCAGCAGTAGTGCACGGCAACCCTATGTATTGTGGACCGATAGCGGTCCTTACAGAACAGCAGACTGTACCGCACCCAAGCCTATGTACCGTAGCACCCTAGACAGACCAAGTTACCAGTCCTGATAAAGAGCTTTGTGGAACAAGTGAGTTGTGAATGATTAGCAGACTGCAGCAGAAGGGCAGCAGTCAAGTATAATATTCTTTCTATATTTGGAAGAAAGAATATTATACGTGTACAAGCCTATTACCGTACCACTGATACCAGTCCTGAAAAGAACCTTTGTGGAACTAATAGTAACAGCAAGTCTTTAAAATTATCCTCACTGCCTGACACACTGCTTCCTGCCTGTCCCTATACAAATTGGCAAAAAAGAGTAGGCTGGAACGATTAGCTGGAACAGCTCTTTTGTGGACCTGATAGTAACAGCTAATGATGATGATGATGATGATGATGAAGAAAGACTAATCTGGCTGAGCTGTCCCTAAAATAGCAGCATACAGCGCTCTGTCCCTTTATCTAAACTGACAAAAGAAACTCAGGCTGCTGACCTAACACCTATACCAGTCCTGAAAAGAACTTTTGTGTACCAAATAGCTAGCGTTTTCTCTGTCCCTACTCCACACAGGATCCTTTCCCTACAGTGACAGAAGAAAGAATGTAAAATGGCCACCGGATCGGGTGTATTTATAGGTTAGGGGGAATGTCCAAGTGTCCATGAGCTGTCATGTCTCAATTGGTTGTCCTGTAACACATGATAAACGTGTCACGAAAGGTTAAAGTTCTTGTATACATTAAACACGTAAGTCCGCCGGGGCGAACGACGGAAAAAGGCGTTCGAACCCGCGGACGGCGAAAGTCGGAAATTCGCCGCGAAACGACCGCCGGGCGAACCGTTCGGCCATCACTACTCCCAAGACCCTCGACTACATGGAGCCGAAAAAAGTGAATCAATACCATCTATGGTTCAGGAAATATGACCGTTTCAAGTTGAGCTCCAATTGAACCAACTTTTGAACTTTGAACTCCCATTACTGGGGAACCTTCCATACTGGTGCACCATCGAGCTGCGAGTGGACCCCCAGGTGAGGGGGCATGCCAGATAGATCTCTGGTCAGCTTGAAGCAAAATGTGATCAAAGTGACTGACTTTGAGCTCCTGTTTCTGGAGAACCACGTGGTGAAAACCATCCCAAACTTTGCACACTTGTAGGGGAGACTCTTTAGCACCTATGGTGCAAATTTGGAGCCCCTATAACCTAAGGCCGACCTGTACTGACTCCCCAAAGATGGTACCCCTAGGACATCTAATTTTTACATTGGTGCCTATGTGAAAACTGGCCATGTTTGGGACCCGATAGCTCCCCCGTTTTAGGTCCTATGGGCCCCAAACTTTGCATGCATACTCCCAAGACCCTCGACTACATGGAGCCGAAAAAAGTGAATCAATACCATCTATGGTTCAGGAAATATGACCGTTTCAAGTTGAGCTCCAATTGAACCAACTTTTGAACTTTGAACTCCCATTACTGGGGAACCTTCCATACTGGTGCACCATCGAGCTGCAAATGGACCCCCACCTCGGCACCCCCTCCCCCTGAGGGGGGAGGGGGTGCCGAGGTGAGGGGGCATGCCAGATAGATCTCTGGTCAGCTTGAAGCAAAATGTGATCAAAGTGACTGACTTTGAGCTCCTGTTTCTGGAGAACCACGTGGTGAAAACCAGCCCAAACTTTGCACACTTGTAGGGGAGACTCTTTAGCACCTATGGTGCAAATTTGGAGCCCCTATAACCTAAGGCCGACCTGTACTGACTCCCCAAAGATGGTACCCCTAGGACATCTAATTTTTACATTGGTGCCTATGTGAAAACTGGCCATGTTTGGGACCCGATAGCTCCCCCGTTTTAGGTCCTATGGGCCCCAAACTTTGCATGCATACTCCCAAGACCCTCGACTACATGGAGCCGAAAAAAGTGAATCAATACCATCTATGGTTCAGGAAATATGACCGTTTCAAGTTGAGCTCCAATTGAACCAACTTTTGAACTTTGAACTCCCATTACTGGGGAACCTTCCATACTGGTGCACCATCGAGCTGCGAGTGGACCCCCAGGTGAGGGGGCATGCCAGATAGATCTCTGGTCAGCTTGAAGCAAAATGTGATCAAAGTGACTGACTTTGAGCTCCTGTTTCTGGAGAACCACGTGGTGAAAACCAGCCCAAACTTTGCACACTTGTAGGGGAGACTCTTTAGCACCTATGGTGCAAATTTGGAGCCCCTATAACCTAAGGCCGACCTGTACTGACTCCCCAAAGATGGTACCCCTAGGACATCTAATTTTTACATTGGTGCCTATGTGAAAACTGGCCATGTTTGGGACCCGATAGCTCCCCCGTTTTAGGTCCTATGGGCCCCAAACTTTGCATGCATACTCCCAAGACCCTCGACTACATGGAGCCGAAAAAAGTGAATCAATACCATCTATGGTTCAGGAAATATGACCGTTTCAAGTTGAGCTCCAATTGAACCAACTTTTGAACTTTGAACTCCCATTACTGGGGAACCTTCCATACTGGTGCACCATCGAGCTGCGAGTGGACCCCCAGGTGAGGGGGCATGCCAGATAGATCTCTGGTCAGCTTGAAGCAAAATGTGATCAAAGTGACTGACTTTGAGCTCCTGTTTCTGGAGAACCACGTGGTGAAAACCAGCCCAAACTTTGCACACTTGTAGGGGAGACTCTTTAGCACCTATGGTGCAAATTTGGAGCCCCTATAACCTAAGGCCGACCTGTACTGACTCCCCAAAGATGGTACCCCTAGGACATCTAATTTTTACATTGGTGCCTATGTGAAAACTGGCCATGTTTGGGACCCGATAGCTCCCCCGTTTTAGGTCCTATGGGCCCCAAACTTTGCATGCATACTCCCAAGACCCTCGACTACATGGAGCCGAAAAAAGTGAATCAATACCATCTATGGTTCAGGAAATATGACCGTTTCAAGTTGAGCTCCAATTGAACCAACTTTTGAACTTTGAACTCCCATTACTGGGGAACCTTCCATACTGGTGCACCATCGAGCTGCGAGTGGACCCCCAGGTGAGGGGGCATGCCAGATAGATCTCTGGTCAGCTTGAAGCAAAATGTGATCAAAGTGACTGACTTTGAGCTCCTGTTTCTGGAGAACCACGTGGTGAAAACCAGCCCAAACTTTGCACACTTGTAGGGGAGACTCTTTAGCACCTATGGTGCAAATTTGGAGCCCCTATAACCTAAGGCCGACCTGTACTGACTCCCCAAAGATGGTACCCCTAGGACATCTAATTTTTACATTGGTGCCTATGTGAAAACTGGCCATGTTTGGGACCCGATAGCTCCCCCGTTTTAGGTCCTATGGGCCCCAAACTTTGCATGCATACTCCCAAGACCCTCGACTACATGGAGCCGAAAAAAGTGAATCAATACCATCTATGGTTCAGGAAATATGACCGTTTCAAGTTGAGCTCCAATTGAACCAACTTTTGAACTTTGAACTCCCATTACTGGGGAACCTTCCATACTGGTGCACCATCGAGCTGCGAGTGGACCCCCACCTCGGCACCCCCTCCCCCTGAGGGGGGAGGGGGTGCCGAGGTGAGGGGGCATGCCAGATAGATCTCTGGTCAGCTTGAAGCAAAATGTGATCAAAGTGACTGACTTTGAGCTCCTGTTTCTGGAGAACCACGTGGTGAAAACCAGCCCAAACTTTGCACACTTGTAGGGGAGACTCTTTAGCACCTATGGTGCAAATTTGGAGCCCCTATAACCTAAGGCCGACCTGTACTGACTCCCCAAAGATGGTACCCCTAGGACATCTAATTTTTACATTGGTGCCTATGTGAAAACTGGCCATGTTTGGGACCCGATAGCTCCCCCGTTTTAGGTCCTATGGGCCCCAAACTTTGCATGCATACTCCCAAGACCCTCGACTACATGGAGCCGAAAAAAGTGAATCAATACCATCTATGGTTCAGGAAATATGACCGTTTCAAGTTGAGCTCCAATTGAACCAACTTTTGAACTTTGAACTCCCATTACTGGGGAACCTTCCATACTGGTGCACCATCGAGCTGCGAGTGGACCCCCACCTCGGCACCCCCTCCCCCTGAGGGGGGAGGGGGTGCCGAGGTGAGGGGGCATGCCAGATAGATCTCTGGTCAGCTTGAAGCAAAATGTGATCAAAGTGACTGACTTTGAGCTCCTGTTTCTGGAGAACCACGTGGTGAAAACCAGCCCAAACTTTGCACACTTGTAGGGGAGACTCTTTAGCACCTATGGTGCAAATTTGGAGCCCCTATAACCTAAGGCCGACCTGTACTGACTCCCCAAAGATGGTACCCCTAGGACATCTAATTTTTACATTGGTGCCTATGTGAAAACTGGCCATGTTTGGGACCCGATAGCTCCCCCGTTTTAGGTCCTATGGGCCCCAAACTTTGCATGCATACTCCCAAGACCCTCGACTACATGGAGCCGAAAAAAGTGAATCAATACCATCTATGGTTCAGGAAATATGACCGTTTCAAGTTGAGCTCCAATTGAACCAACTTTTGAACTTTGAACTCCCATTACTGGGGAACCTTCCATACTGGTGCACCATCGAGCTGCGAGTGGACCCCCACCTCGGCACCCCCTCCCCCTGAGGGGGGAGGGGGTGCCGAGGTGAGGGGGCATGCCAGATAGATCTCTGGTCAGCTTGAAGCAAAATGTGATCAAAGTGACTGACTTTGAGCTCCTGTTTCTGGAGAACCACGTGGTGAAAACCAGCCCAAACTTTGCACACTTGTAGGGGAGACTCTTTAGCACCTATGGTGCAAATTTGGAGCCCCTATAACCTAAGGCCGACCTGTACTGACTCCCCAAAGATGGTACCCCTAGGACATCTAATTTTTACATTGGTGCCTATGTGAAAACTGGCCATGTTTGGGACCCGATAGCTCCCCCGTTTTAGGTCCTATGGGCCCCAAACTTGGCATGCATACTCACAAGACCATGGGCTACGTGGGGCTGAAGAAAGTGAATCATTCCTATGTATGGTTCGGGAAATATGACCGTTTAAAGTTGAGCTCCAATTGAACCAACTTTGGAAATTTGAACTCCCATTACTGGGGAACCTTCCATACTGGTGCACCATCGAGCTGCGAGTGGACCCCCACCTCGGCACCCCCTCCCCCTGAGGGGGGAGGGGGTGCCGAGGTGAGGGGGCATGCCAGATAGATCTCTGGTCAGCTTGAAGCAAAATGTGATCAAAGTGACTGACTTTGAGCTCCTGTTTCTGGAGAACCACGTGGTGAAAACCAGCCCAAACTTTGCACACTTGTAGGGGAGACTCTTTAGCACCTATGGTGCAAATTTGGAGCCCCTATAACCTAAGGCCGACCTGTACTGACTCCCCAAAGATGGTACCCCTAGGACATCTAATTTTTACATTGGTGCCTATGTGAAAACTGGCCATGTTTGGGACCCGATAGCTCCCCCGTTTTAGGTCCTATGGGCCCCAAACTTTGCATGCATACTCCCAAGACCCTCGACTACATGGAGCCGAAAAAAGTGAATCAATACCATCTATGGTTCAGGAAATATGACCGTTTCAAGTTGAGCTCCAATTGAACCAACTTTTGAACTTTGAACTCCCATTACTGGGGAACCTTCCATACTGGTGCACCATCGAGCTGCGAGTGGACCCCCACCTCGGCACCCCCTCCCCCTGAGGGGGCAGGGGGTGCCGAGGTGAGGGGGCATGCCAGATAGATCTCTGGTCAGCTTGAAGCAAAATGTGATCAAAGTGACTGACTTTGAGCTCCTGTTTCTGGAGAACCACGTGGTGAAAACCAGCCCAAACTTTGCACACTTGTAGGGGAGACTCTTTAGCACCTATGGTGCAAATTTGGAGCCCCTATAACCTAAGGCCGACCTGTACTGACTCCCCAAAGATGGTACCCCTAGAACATCTAATTTTTACATTGGTGCCTATGTGAAAACTGGCCATGTTTGGGACCCGATAGCTCCCCCGTTTTAGGTCCTATGGGCCCCAAACTTTGCATGCATACTCACAAGACCATGGGCTACGTGGGGCTGAAGAAAGTGAATCATTCCTATGTATGGTTCGGGAAATATGACCGTTTCAAGTTGAGCTCCAATTGAACCAACTTTTGAACTTTGAACTCCCATTACTGGGGAACCTTCCATACTGGTGCACCATCGAGCTGCGAGTGGACCCCCACCTCGGCACCCCCTCCCCCTGAGGGGGGAGGGGGTGCCGAGGTGAGGGGGCATGCCAGATAGATCTCTGGTCAGCTTGAAGCAAAATGTGATCAAAGTGACTGACTTTGAGCTCCTGTTTCTGGAGAACCACGTGGTGAAAACCAGCCCAAACTTTGCACACTTGTAGGGGAGACTCTTTAGCACCTATGGTGCAAATTTGGAGCCCCTATAACCTAAGGCCGACCTGTACTGACTCCCCAAAGATGGTACCCCTAGGACATCTAATTTTTACATTGGTGCCTATGTGAAAACTGGCCATGTTTGGGACCCGATAGCTCCCCCGTTTTAGGTCCTATGGGCCCCAAACTTTGCATGCATACTCCCAAGACCCTCGACTACATGGAGCCGAAAAAAGTGAATCAATACCATCTATGGTTCAGGAAATATGACCGTTTCAAGTTGAGCTCCAATTGAACCAACTTTTGAACTTTGAACTCCCATTACTGGGGAACCTTCCATACTGGTGCACCATCGAGCTGCGAGTGGACCCCCAGGTGAGGGGGCATGCCAGATAGATCTCTGGTCAGCTTGAAGCAAAATGTGATCAAAGTGACTGACTTTGAGCTCCTGTTTCTGGAGAACCACGTGGTGAAAACCAGCCCAAACTTTGCACACTTGTAGGGGAGACTCTTTAGCACCTATGGTGCAAATTTGGAGCCCCTATAACCTAAGGCCGACCTGTACTGACTCCCCAAAGATGGTACCCCTAGGACATCTAATTTTTACATTGGTGCCTATGTGAAAACTGGCCATGTTTGGGACCCGATAGCTCCCCCGTTTTAGGTCCTATGGGCCCCAAACTTTGCATGCATACTCCCAAGACCCTCGACTACATGGAGCCGAAAAAAGTGAATCAATACCATCTATGGTTCAGGAAATATGACCGTTTCAAGTTGAGCTCCAATTGAACCAACTTTTGAACTTTGAACTCCCATTACTGGGGAACCTTCCATACTGGTGCACCATCGAGCTGCGAGTGGACCCCCACCTCGGCACCCCCTCCCCCTGAGGGGGGAGGGGGTGCCGAGGTGAGGGGGCATGCCAGATAGATCTCTGGTCAGCTTGAAGCAAAATGTGATCAAAGTGACTGACTTTGAGCT
This sequence comes from Lithobates pipiens, assembly GCF_037356315.1. Classification (NCBI taxonomy): domain Eukaryota; kingdom Metazoa; phylum Chordata; class Amphibia; order Anura; family Ranidae; genus Lithobates; species Lithobates pipiens. Next base: position 301,318 of record NW_027507700.1, on the reverse strand, counting down.
CCTGTTTCTGGAGAACCACGTGGTGAAAACCAGCCCAAACTTTGCACACTTGTAGGGGAGACTCTTTAGCACCTATGGTGCAAATTTGGAGCCCCTATAACCTAAGGCCGACCTGTACTGACTCCCCAAACTTTGCATGCATACTCCCAAGACCCTCGACTACATGGAGCCGAAAAAAGTGAATCAATACCATCTATGGTTCAGGAAATATGACCGTTTCAAGTTGAGCTCCAATTGAACCAACTTTTGAACTTTGAACTCCCATTACTGGGGAACCTTCCATACTGGTGCACCATCGAGCTGCGAGTGGACCCCCACCTCGGCACCCCCTCCCCCTGAGGGGGGAGGGGGTGCCGAGGTGAGGGGGCATGCCAGATAGATCTCTGGTCAGCTTGAAGAAAAATGTGATCAAAGTGACTGACTTTGAGCTCCTGTTTCTGGAGAACCACGTGGTGAAAACCAGCCCAAACTTTGCACACTTGTAGGGGAGACTCTTTAGCACCTATGGTGCAAATTTGGAGCCCCTATAACCTAAGGCCGACCTGTACTGACTCCCCAAAGATGGTACCCCTAGGACATCTAATTTTTACATTGGTGCCTATGTGAAAACTGGCCATGTTTGGGACCCGATAGCTCCCCCGTTTTAGGTCCTATGGGCCACAAACTTGGCATGCATACTCACAAGACCATGGGCTACGTGGGGCTGAAGAAAGTGAATCATTCCTATGTATGGTTCGGGAAATATGACCGTTTCAAGTTGAGCTCCAATTGAACCAACTTTTGAACTTTGAACTCCCATTACTGGGGAACCTTCCATACTGGTGCACCATCGAGCTGCGAGTGGACCCCCAGGTGAGGGGGCATGCCAGATAGATCTCTGGTCAGCTTGAAGCAAAATGTGATCAAAGTGACTGACTTTGAGCTCCTGTTTCTGGAGAACCACGTGGTGAAAACCAGCCCAAACTTTGCACACTTGTAGGGGAGACTCTTTAGCACCTATGGTGCAAATTTGGAGCCCCTATAACCTAAGGCCGACCTGTACTGACTCCCCAAAGATGGTACCCCTAGGACATCTAATTTTTACATTGGTGCCTATGTGAAAACTGGCCATGTTTGGGACCCGATAGCTCCCCCGTTTTAGGTCCTATGGGCCCCAAACTTTGCATGCATACTCACAAGACCATGGGCTACGTGGGGCTGAAGAAAGTGAATCATTCCTATGTATGGTTCGGGAAATATGACCGTTTCAAGTTGAGCTCCAATTGAACCAACTTTTGAACTTTGAACTCCCATTACTGGGGAACCTTCCATACTGGTGCACCATCGAGCTGCGAGTGGACCCCCACCTCGGCACCCCCTCCCCCTGAGGGGGGAGGGGGTGCCGAGGTGAGGGGGCATGCCAGATAGATCTCTGGTCAGCTTGAAGCAAAATGTGATCAAAGTGACTGACTTTGAGCTCCTGTTTCTGGAGAACCACGTGGTGAAAACCAGCCCAAACTTTGCACACTTGTAGGGGAGACTCTTTAGCACCTATGGTGCAAATTTGGAGCCCCTATAACCTAAGGCCGACCTGTACTGACTCCCCAAAGATGGTACCCCTAGGACATCTAATTTTTACATTGGTGCCTATGTGAAAACTGGCCATGTTTGGGACCCGATAGCTCCCCCGTTTTAGGTCCTATGGGCCCCAAACTTTGCATGCATACTCCCAAGACCCTCGACTACATGGAGCCGAAAAAAGTGAATCAATACCATCTATGGTTCAGGAAATATGACCGTTTCAAGTTGAGCTCCAATTGAACCAACTTTTGAACTTTGAACTCCCATTACTGGGGAACCTTCCATACTGGTGCACCATCGAGCTGCGAGTGGACCCCCAGGTGAGGGGGCATGCCAGATAGATCTCTGGTCAGCTTGAAGCAAAATGTGATCAAAGTGACTGACTTTGAGCTCCTGTTTCTGGAGAACCACGTGGTGAAAACCAGCCCAAACTTTGCACACTTGTAGGGGAGACTCTTTAGCACCTATGGTGCAAATTTGGAGCCCCTATAACCTAAGGCCGACCTGTACTGACTCCCCAAAGATGGTACCCCTAGGACATCTAATTTTTACATTGGTGCCTATGTGAAAACTGGCCATGTTTGGGACCCGATAGCTCCCCCGTTTTAGGTCCTATGGGCCCCAAACTTTGCATGCATACTCCCAAGACCCTCGACTACATGGAGCCGAAAAAAGTGAATCAATACCATCTATGGTTCAGGAAATATGACCGTTTCAAGTTGAGCTCCAATTGAACCAACTTTTGAACTTTGAACTCCCATTACTGGGGAACCTTCCATACTGGTGCACCATCGAGCTGCGAGTGGACCCCCAGGTGAGGGGGCATGCCAGATAGATCTCTGGTCAGCTTGAAGCAAAATGTGATCAAAGTGACTGACTTTGAGCTCCTGTTTCTGGAGAACCACGTGGTGAAAACCAGCCCAAACTTTGCACACTTGTAGGGGAGACTCTTTAGCACCTATGGTGCAAATTTGGAGCCCCTATAACCTAAGGCCGACCTGTACTGACTCCCCAAAGATGGTACCCCTAGGACATCTAATTTTTACATTGGTGCCTATGTGAAAACTGGCCATGTTTGGGACCCGATAGCTCCCCCGTTTTAGGTCCTATGGGCCCCAAACTTTGCATGCATACTCCCAAGACCCTCGACTACATGGAGCCGAAAAAAGTGAATCAATACCATCTATGGTTCAGGAAATATGACCGTTTCAAGTTGAGCTCCAATTGAACCAACTTTTGAACTTTGAACTCCCATTACTGGGGAACCTTCCATACTGGTGCACCATCGAGCTGCGAGTGGACCCCCACCTCGGCACCCCCTCCCCCTGAGGGGGGAGGGGGTGCCGAGGTGAGGGGGCATGCCAGATAGATCTCTGGTCAGCTTGAAGAAAAATGTGATCAAAGTGACTGACTTTGAGCTCCTGTTTCTGGAGAACCACGTGGTGAAAACCAGCCCAAACTTTGCACACTTGTAGGGGAGACTCTTTAGCACCTATGGTGCAAATTTGGAGCCCCTATAACCTAAGGCCGACCTGTACTGACTCCCCAAAGATGGTACCCCTAGGACATCTAATTTTTACATTGGTGCCTATGTGAAAACTGGCCATGTTTGGGACCCGATAGCTCCCCCGTTTTAGGTCCTATGGGCCCCAAACTTGGCATGCATACTCACAAGACCATGGGCTACGTGGGGCTGAAGAAAGTGAATCATTCCTATGTATGGTTCGGGAAATATGACCGTTTCAAGTTGAGCTCCAATTGAACCAACTTTTGAACTTTGAACTCCCATTACTGGGGAACCTTCCATACTGGTGCACCATCGAGCTGCGAGTGGACCCCCAGGTGAGGGGGCATGCCAGATAGATCTCTGGTCAGCTTGAAGCAAAATGTGATCAAAGTGACTGACTTTGAGCTCCTGTTTCTGGAGAACCACGTGGTGAAAACCAGCCCAAACTTTGCACACTTGTAGGGGAGACTCTTTAGCACCTATGGTGCAAATTTGGAGCCCCTATAACCTAAGGCCGACCTGTACTGACTCCCCAAAGATGGTACCCCTAGGACATCTAATTTTTACATTGGTGCCTATGTGAAAACTGGCCATGTTTGGGACCCGATAGCTCCCCCGTTTTAGGTCCTATGGGCCCCAAACTTTGCATGCATACTCCCAAGACCCTCGACTACATGGAGCCGAAAAAAGTGAATCAATACCATCTATGGTTCAGGAAATATGACCGTTTCAAGTTGAGCTCCAATTGAACCAACTTTTGAACTTTGAACTCCCATTACTGGGGAACCTTCCATACTGGTGCACCATCGAGCTGCGAGTGGACCCCCACCTCGGCACCCCCTCCCCCTGAGGGGGGAGGGGGTGCCGAGGTGAGGGGGCATGCCAGATAGATCTCTGGTCAGCTTGAAGAAAAATGTGATCAAAGTGACTGACTTTGAGCTCCTGTTTCTGGAGAACCACGTGGTGAAAACCAGCCCAAACTTTGCACACTTGTAGGGGAGACTCTTTAGCACCTATGGTGCAAATTTGGAGCCCCTATAACCTAAGGCCGACCTGTACTGACTCCCCAAAGATGGTACCCCTAGGACATCTAATTTTTACATTGGTGCCTATGTGAAAACTGGCCATGTTTGGGACCCGATAGCTCCCCCGTTTTAGGTCCTATGGGCCCCAAACTTGGCATGCATACTCACAAGACCATGGGCTACGTGGGGCTGAAGAAAGTGAATCATTCCTATGTATGGTTCGGGAAATATGACCGTTTCAAGTTGAGCTCCAATTGAACCAACTTTTGAACTTTGAACTCCCATTACTGGGGAACCTTCCATACTGGTGCACCATCGAGCTGCGAGTGGACCCCCACCTCGGCACCCCCTCCCCCTGAGGGGGGAGGGGGTGCCGAGGTGAGGGGGCATGCCAGATAGATCTCTGGTCAGCTTGAAGCAAAATGTGATCAAAGTGACTGACTTTGAGCTCCTGTTTCTGGAGAACCACGTGGTGAAAACCAGCCCAAACTTTGCACACTTGTAGGGGAGACTCTTTAGCACCTATGGTGCAAATTTGGAGCCCCTATAACCTAAGGCCGACCTGTACTGACTCCCCAAAGATGGTACCCCTAGGACATCTAATTTTTACATTGGTGCCTATGTGAAAACTGGCCATGTTTGGGACCCGATAGCTCCCCCGTAGTGATGGACGAACTTCCGACGGGACGTTTCGCGAACGCGAAACGCGAACGGACACAAACGTTCGCGAAAACGACCGTTCGCCGCGGGCTCCATTGACTTCAATGGGAGGCGAATTTCGCAAACCTTTAGGTCGAATTTGCGGCCACGGGGTAATTATTAGGGGGTAGCACGTAGTCCCACCACCTGGACAATAGCATAATACATGTATGAGGTGAATTTGGGATCGATAACTACAAGCATTTTTTTTTTATTTGGGAAATTGTTCTGACAATTCAGGACTATGGAGCTAATGAAGGCAATGGAGGAGAGGGAAGGTCAGGGACCAGGGTAGGCAAACAAGAGGGTGCAGGAGATACAGAGCACTGACAGCAGCACCGTAATACAGAGCACTGACATCAGCACCGTGACATACAGCGCTGACAGCAGCTCCGTGACATACAGCGCTGACAGCAGCTCCGTGACATACAGCGCTGACAGCAGCTCCGTGACATACAGCGCTGACAGCAGCTCCGTGACATACAGCGCTGACAGCAGCTCCGTGACATACAGCGCTGACAGCAGCACCGTGACATACAGCGCTGACAGCAGCTCCGTGACATACAGCGCTGACAGCAGCTCCGTGACATACAGCGCTGACAGCAGCTCCGTGACATACAGCACTGACAGCAGCTCCGTGACATACAGCGCTGACAGCAGCTCCGTGACATACAGCGCTGACAGCAGCACCGTGACATACAGCGCTGACAGCAGCTCCGTGACATACAGCGCTGACAGCAGCTCCGTGACATACAGCGCTGACAGCAGCTCCGTGACATACAGCGCTGACAGCAGCTCCGTGACATACAGCGCTGACAGCAGCTCCGTGACATACAGCGCTGACAGCAGCTCCGTGACATACAGCGCTGACAGCAGCTCCGTGACATACAGCGCTGACAGCAGCTCCGTGACATACAGCGCTGACAGCAGCTCCGTGACATACAGCGCTGACAGCAGCACCGTAAGCAGCCCCAGGAGGAAGTCAGCACAGCACAGGGATGGTGTGATCCCCTCATAATAAGAACCCCCAGGAGGAAGTCAGCACAGCACAGGGATGGTGGGAGCCCCTCATAATAAGAACACCCAGGAGGAAGTCAGCACAGCACAGGGATGGTGGGAACCCCTCATAATAAGCAGCCCCAGTAGAAATATGACACCGCTCAACCTCTTCAAAGAGGAGGGTAGGGGCATATAGTACGGTGTGCTTTTTTGGGTCAGGGAAGTGAGCCAAATGAATTAAGAAGGTCTGTGTGCTTGATTCCAAAAATTGTTTATAGACATATACATGGTCTACTGATCACATGTGTTGAATTCCTCCGAGATCCATGCCTCATTCATTTTTAGAAATGTGAGGTAGTTAACACTGTGGTGAGCTAGGCGAGTACGCTTATCGGTCACAATCCCCCCTGCTGCGCTGAACGTCCTTTCGGACAGGACACTGGATGAGGGGCAAGCCAACAGTTCGATTGCAAATTGGGCAAGCTCTGGCCAGAGGTCAAGCCTGCCCACCCAGTAGTCTAGGGGTTCATCACTCCTCAGAGCGTCCACATCGGCCGTTAACCCAATGTAGTCGGACACCTGACGGTCTAGGCGTTCCCTGATGCTGGATCCGGATGACACCTGTCGATGGGTCGGCTGAAAGAATGACCTCATATCCGAAGTCACCAACACATCTTCAAACCGGCCTCTTCTTGCAGGCGCTGTTGGATTGGTACCCGCAAATCCTTCTCTGGGAGTGGGAATTGCTCCTCTGCCAGCGCACGCAAAAGCAGAATGCAGCATTTCTCGAAGCAAGGCCTGGAAGTGCTGCATTCTGACAGCCCTCTGCGACGGCGGTAACATTTCCGCCATTTTGTGTTTGTACCGGGGGTCTAAGTACGTTGCCACCCAGTACTGGTCCTTGACCCTCATGCTTTTTATACGGGGGTCCCTATTAAAACACTGGAGCATGAAGGCCCCCATTTGCACTAAAGTGGAAGCGGTGTGGTGGCCTGGCTCCTGCTCATCATCCAGGATAATGTCGTCCTCTTCATTCTCCTCTCCCCATCCTCGCACAACAGGGATCCCAGAAAGGTTTAAAGCATGCTCTTCTTGCTCCTGCTCATCCGCCCCGGCACCATCCTCCTCTGACTCCTCATCAGACTCCTGTTGTTGACTTGTCTCAGATAGAGTAGCCCCCCCTGGGAATTCATCCAGCATTGCGACTTCCTCATCTTCCCGCTCCTGCTCCTCCACAGCCTGATCAATGACACGACGCAATGCACGCTCCAGAAAGAAGGCATAAGGTACCATGTCACTGATGGCGCCATGGCTGCGACTGACCAGTTTGGTGATCTCCTCAAATGGCCGCAGAAGTCTGCATGTGTCGCGCATGAGCAGCCACTGGCGCGGTGAAAAAAAACCCAGCTCCCCAGAACCGTTTCTTTCGCAGAGTTCATACAGGTAGACGTTAACTGCACGTTTCTGCTGGAGCAGCCTATCAAGCATATAGAAGGTTGAGTTCCATCGCGTCGGGCAATCGCAAATAAGACGTCTGACCGGCAGATGGTGTCGCCGCTGAATGTCAGCAAGGCGAGCCATGGCCGTGTAAGATCTTCTGAAATGGGCCGAGATTTTCCTTGCCTGCCGCAAGATGTCCTGGACCCCAGGGTATTTGACAAGGAATCGCTGCACGACCAAGTTTAAGACGTGTGCCATGCACGGCACGTGCGTGATTTTGCCCTGTTTCAATGCGCTAAGCAGATTGGCACCGTTGTCACACACCACTTTACCAACTGTCAAATTGAGCGGTGTTAGCCACTCATCTGCCTGTGAACGCAAAGCTGAAAGGAGTGCCGGGCCAGTGTGGCTCTTTGCTTCCAGGCACAACAGACGCAGCACGGCATGGCAACGTCTCACCTGGCATGTGGAATAGGTTCTGGGGAGCTTGGGCGGTGCAGTGGAAGAGACGCTAGCAGCGGAAAAGGAGGAGGCAGCTGAGGAGGAGAGGGAGGAGGATGGAGTAGGAGGAGGAGAAGAAGAGTCAGGCCTGCATGCAATCCGTGGCGGTAAAACCAAATCTACACGGGTGCCACGGGTTACATGCTTGACGGCCGTCAGAAGGTTCACCCAGTGGGCAGTAAAACTGATATACCTTCCCTGCCCGTGTTTGCTAGACCACGTGTCTGTGGTCAGATGTATCTTGGCACCGACACTGTGTGCCAGAGATACATTCACTTGCCGCTGAACATGGCCATATAGCTCTGGGATGCCCTTCTCTGAGAAATACTTCCTTCCTGGGACCTTCCATTGTGGTGTTCCAATGGCCACAAATTTGCGAAAGGCCTCCGAGTCCACCAGTTTATATGGCAGTAGTTGGCGGGCTATGAGTTCTGACAAGCCAGCCGCCAACCGTTGGGCAAGAGGGTTATCCGGCGTCATCATTTTTTTACGCTCAAACATTAGGCCCACGGAAGCCTGCCTTTTTGCAGAAAAATGTGAGCTTGGCGTGATGGAAGGTGGAGTGGAGGACAATTGTGAGGAGAGAGGAGAAGGAGAAGTAGAAGACGAGGCTGGACGGTGAGAGCCTGCAGTGTGGCTTTGTGTGTTCCGTTGCTCCCACTGGGCTCGGTGATGGCTGCTCATGTGCCTTCTTAAGGCGGTCGTCCCTAGGTGAGTATTGGGCTTACCGCGACTAACGCGTTGACTGCAAAGATTGCAGATGGCAACGCTATTGTCAGCAGCGGACACGTTAAAAAAAGCCCACACTGCGGAGCCATGTGCCGGTGTCCTGGGAGCGCCAGATGTGACCGTACATGGTCGATGACTCGCTCCTGATACATTTGCAGTCTGCTTTGTCCCTGCTGTGCAATGTAAGTCATTGCTGCTTCTCCTCCCTATCTGCTGGTCCATATCTCCCTCTGAACTCCCCTCCTCTTCCTCTCTTGTGGGCACCCACGTGACATCACTAGACACGTCATCATCAACGTCACCTTCCCCACCGCTATAAGTAGAGTAGGCAGCAACACCGGGGACCAACCTCCTCCTTGGGCTGATCTGGGTACTGGCGTCAGACTGCTGAGTAGCGCTTGTTGCTACCTCCTCTTCCTGATCCAATACCAAGAGTGGCTGCGCATCAGAAATGTCCTCTTGATATGGATCGGAAAATAATTCCAGTGACTCAAGCGGAAGGTATGTGGTGGTGGTGGTGGTGGTCGTGTTGTTGGTGGTAGTGTCTTTGGGGGTGCACATAGCAGAGAGTGAAGAAGAGGGTGCAGATCGAGAGGATGAGGAGGGTGCAGAAGAGTAAGGCTGAGCGAGCCACTCAACCAAGTCTGGTGCATCCTTTAAAGTAATTGAACGCACCTTCTGCAACTTCCCACTTTGGCTCAAGCCTGTTGCTCCTGCCCTACCCCTACCACCCCTGCGGAAGGGCCTGCCTCTTCCTCTGCATGTCATTTTTTAAATGACCCTGTGACAAAACTCTTAGTCCCTATACCGCTGAAGGACTGCTGCAGTATAGGTGAGCGGTCAGCAGTGGTGCACGTCAACCCTATCTATTGTGGACCTATAGCGGTCCTTACAGAACAGCAGACTGTACCGCACTCAAGCCTATGTACCGTAGCACCCTATACCAAGTTACCAGTCCTTATAAGAACTTTTGTGGACCAAGCAGGTTGTGTATTAGTGTTTAGCAGACTGTACGTCAGTCCCTATACCGCTGAAGGACTGCTGCAGTATAGGGCAGCGGTCAGCAGTGGTGCACGTCAACCCTATCTATTGTGGACCGATAGCGGTCCTTACAGAACAGCAGACTGTACCGCACTCAAGCCTATGTACCGTAGCACCCTATACCAAGTTACCAGTCCTTATAAGAACTTTTGTGGACCAAGCAGGTTGTGTATTAGTGTTTAGCAGACTGTACGTCAGTCCCTATACCGCTGAAGGACTGCTGCAGTATAGGGCAGCGGTCAGCAGTGGTGCACGTCAACCCTATCTATTGTGGACCGATAGCGGTCCTTACAGAACAGCAGACTGTACCGCACTCAAGCCTATGTACCGTAGCACCCTATACCAAGTTACCAGTCCTTATAAGAACTTTTGTGGAACAAGCAGGTTGTGTGTTAGTGATTAGCAGACTGTACGTCAGTCCCTATACCGCTGAAGGACTGCTGCAGTATAGGTGAGCGGTCAGCAGTGGTGCACGTCAACCCTATCTATTGTGGACCGATAGCGGTCCTTACAGAACAGCAGACTGTACCGCACTCAAGCCTATGTACCGTAGCACCCTATACCAAGTTACCAGTCCTTATAAGAACTTTTGTGGACCAAGCAGGTTGTGTATTAGTGTTTAGCAGACTGTACGTCAGTCCCTATACCGCTGAAGGACTGCTGCAGTATAGGGCAGCGGTCAGCAGTGGTGCACGTCAACCCTATCTATTGTGGACCGATAGCGGTCCTTACAGAACAGCAGACTGTACCGCACTCAAGCCTATGTACCGTAGCACCCTATACCAAGTTACCAGTCCTTATAAGAACTTTTGTGGACCAAGCAGGTTGTGTGTTAGTGTTTAGCAGACTGTACGTCAGTCCCTATACCGCTGAAGGACTGCTGCAGTATAGGGCAGCGGTCAGCAGTGGTGCACGTCAACCCTATCTATTGTGGACCGATAGCGGTCCTTACAGAACAGCAGACTGTACCGCACTCAAGCCTATGTACCGTAGCACCCTATACCAAGTTACCAGTCCTTATAAGAACTTTTGTGGAACAAGCAGGTTGTGTGTTAGTGATTAGCAGACTGTACGTCAGTCCCTATACCGCTGAAGGACTGCTGCAGTATAGGGCAGCGGTCAGCAGTGGTGCACGTCAACCCTATCTATTGTGGACCGATAGCGGTCCTTACAGAACAGCAGACTGTACCGCACTCAAGCCTATGTACCGTAGCACCCTATACCAAGTTACCAGTCCTTATAAGAACTTTTGTGGAACAAGCAGGTTGTGTGTTAGTGATTAGCAGACTGTACGTCAGTCCCTATACCGCTGAAGGACTGCTGCAGTATAGGTGAGCGGTCAGCAGTGGTGCACGTCAACCCTATCTATTGTGGACCGATAGCGGTCCTTACAGAACAGCAGACTGTACCGCACTCAAGCCTATGTACCGTAGCACCCTATACCAAGTTACCAGTCCTTATAAGAACTTTTGTGGACCAAGCAGGTTGTGTATTAGTGTTTAGCAGACTGTACGTCAGTCCCTATACCGCTGAAGGACTGCTGCAGTATAGGGCAGCGGTCAGCAGTGGTGCACGTCAACCCTATCTATTGTGGACCGATAGCGGTCCTTACAGAACAGCAGACTGTACCGCACTCAAGCCTATGTACCGTAGCACCCTATACCAAGTTACCAGTCCTTATAAGAACTTTTGTGGACCAAGCAGGTTGTGTATTAGTGTTTAGCAGACTGTACGTCAGTCCCTATACCGCTGAAGGACTGCTGCAGTATAGGGCAGCGGTCAGCAGTGGTGCACGTCAACCCTATCTATTGTGGACCGATAGCGGTCCTTACAGAACAGCAGACTGTACCGCACTCAAGCCTATGTACCGTAGCACCCTATACCAAGTTACCAGTCCTTATAAGAACTTTTGTGGACCAAGCAGGTTGTGTGTTAGTGTTTAGCAGACTGTACGTCAGTCCCTATACCGCTGAAGGACTGCTGCAGTATAGGGCAGCGGTCAGCAGTGGTGCACGTCAACCCTATCTATTGTGGACCGATAGCGGTCCTTACAGAACAGCAGACTGTACCGCACTCAAGCCTATGTACCGTAGCACCCTATACCAAGTTACCAGTCCTTATAAGAACTTTTGTGGAACAAGCAGGTTGTGTGTTAGTGATTAGCAGACTGTACGTCAGTCCCTATACCGCTGAAGGACTGCTGCAGTATAGGGCAGCGGTCAGCAGTGGTGCACGTCAACCCTATCTATTGTGGACCGATAGCGGTCCTTACAGAACAGCAGACTGTACCGCACTCAAGCCTATGTACCGTAGCACCCTATACCAAGTTACCAGTCCTTATAAGAACTTTTGTGGAACAAGTGAGTTGTGAATGTTTAGCAGACTGCAGCAGAAGGGCAGCAGTCAAGTATAATATCCTTTCTATATTTGGAAGAAAGAATATTATACATGTACAAGCCTATTACTGTACCACTGATACCAGTCCTGAAAAGAACCTTTGTGGAACTAATAATAACAGCAAGTCTTTAAAATTACCCTCACTGCCTGACAACACTGCTTCCTTCCTGTCCCTATACAAATTGGCAAAAAAAGAGAACGATTAGTGGTTACTGGAACAGCTCTTTTGTGGACCTTGATAGTAACAGCTAATGATGATGATGATGATGATGATGATGAAAGACTAATCTGGCTGTCCCTGTAGCATACACCGTCCTTTCCCTTTCTCTAAACTAACAAAAGACACTCAGGCTGCTGCAAGAATCAGCAGCACAGCAAACCTATCAACACCTAACACCTATACCAGTCCTGAAAAGAACTTTTGTGTACCAAATAGCTAGTGGTTTATCTCTCCCTACTCCACACAGGAACCTGTCCCTATCTTAACAGAAGAAAGAATGTAAAATGGCCACCGGATCGGGTGTATTTATAGGTTAGGGGGAATGTACAAGTGTCCATGTGCTGTCATGTCTCAATTGGCTGTCCTGTATCACATGATAAACGTGTCACCAAAGGTTAAAGTTCTTGTATACATTAAACACGTAAGTCCGCCGCGGCGAACGACGGAAAAAGGCGTTCGAACGTGCGGACCGCGAATGTCGGAAATTCGCCGCGAAACGACCGCCGGGCGAACCGTTCGGCCATCACTACTCCCCCGTTTTAGGTCCTATGGGCCCCAAACTTTGCATGCATACTCCCAAGACCCTCGACTACATGGAGCCGAAAAAAGTGAATCAATACCATCTATGGTTCAGGAAATATGACCGTTTCAAGTTGAGCTCCAATTGAACCAACTTTTGAACTTTGAACTCCCATTACTGGGGAACCTTCCATACTGGTGCACCATCGAGCTGCGAGTGGACCCCCAGGTGAGGGGGCATGCCAGATAGATCTCTGGTCAGCTTGAAGCAAAATGTGATCAAAGTGACTGACTTTGAGCTCCTGTTTCTGGAGAACCACGTGGTGAAAACCAGCCCAAACTTTGCACACTTGTAGGGGAGACTCTTTAGCACCTATGGTGCAAATTTGGAGCCCCTATAACCTAAGGCCGACCTGTACTGACTCCCCAAAGATGGTACCCCTAGGACATCTAATTTTTACATTGGTGCCTATGTGAAAACTGGCCATGTTTGGGACCCGATAGCTCCCCCGTTTTAGGTCCTATGGGCCCCAAACTTTGCATGCATACTCCCAAGACCCTCGACTACATGGAGCCGAAAAAAGTGAATCAATACCATCTATGGTTCAGGAAATATGACCGTTTCAAGTTGAGCTCCAATTGAACCAACTTTTGAACTTTGAACTCCCATTACTGGGGAACCTTCCATACTGGTGCACCATCGAGCTGCGAGTGGACCCCCAGGTGAGGTGGCATGCCAGATAGATCTCTGGTCAGCTTGAAGCAAAATGTGATCAAAGTGACTGACTTTGAGCTCCTGTTTCTGGAGAACCACGTGGTGAAAACCAGCCCAAACTTTGCACACTTGTAGGGGAGACTCTTTAGCACCTATGGTGCAAATTTGGAGCCCCTATAACCTAAGGCCGACCTGTACTGACTCCCCAAAGATGGTACCCCTAGGACATCTAATTTTTACATTGGTGCCTATGTGAAAACTGGCCATGTTTGGGACCCGATAGCTCCCCCGTTTTAGGTCCTATGGGCCCCAAACTTTGCATGCATACTCCCAAGACCCTCGACTACATGGAGCCGAAAAAAGTGAATCAATACCATCTATGGTTCAGGAAATATGACCGTTTCAAGTTGAGCTCCAATTGAACCAACTTTTGAACTTTGAACTCCCATTACTGGGGAACCTTCCATACTGGTGCACCATCGAGCTGCGAGTGGACCCCCACCTCGGCACCCCCTCCCCCTGAGGGGGGAGGGGGTGCCGAGGTGAGGGGGCATGCCAGATAGATCTCTGGTCAGCTTGAAGAAAAATGTGATCAAAGTGACTGACTTTGAGCTCCTGTTTCTGGAGAACCACGTGGTGAAAACCAGCCCAAACTTTGCACACTTGTAGGGGAGACTCTTTAGCACCTATGGTGCAAATTTGGAGCCCCTATAACCTAAGGCCGACCTGTACTGACTCCCCAAAGATGGTACCCCTAGGACATCTAATTTTTACATTGGTGCCTATGTGAAAACTGGCCATGTTTGGGACCCGATAGCTCCCCCGTTTTAGGTCCTATGGGCCCCAAACTTGGCATGCATACTCACAAGACCATGGGCTACGTGGGGCTGAAGAAAGTGAATCATTCCTATGTATGGTTCGGGAAATATGACCGTTTCAAGTTGAGCTCCAATTGAACCAACTTTTGAACTTTGAACTCCCATTACTGGGGAACCTTCCATACTGGTGCACCATCGAGCTGCGAGTGGACCCCCACCTCGGCACCCCCTCCCCCTGAGGGGGGAGGGGGTGCCGAGGTGAGGGGGCATGCCAGATAGATCTCTGGTCAGCTTGAAGCAAAATGTGATCAAAGTGACTGACTTTGAGCTCCTGTTTCTGGAGAACCACGTGGTGAAAACCAGCCCAAACTTTGCACACTTGTAGGGGAGACTCTTTAGCACCTATGGTGCAAATTTGGAGCCCCTATAACCTAAGGCCGACCTGTACTGACTCCCCAAAGATGGTACCCCTAGGACATCTAATTTTTACATTGGTGCCTATGTGAAAACTGGCCATGTTTGGGACCCGATAGCTCCCCCGTTTTAGGTCCTATGGGCCCCAAACTTTGCATGCATACTCCCAAGACCCTCGACTACATGGAGCCGAAAAAAGTGAATCAATACCATCTATGGTTCAGGAAATATGACCGTTTCAAGTTGAGCTCCAATTGAACCAACTTTTGAACTTTGAACTCCCATTACTGGGGAACCTTCCATACTGGTGCACCATCGAGCTGCGAGTGGACCCCCAGGTGAGGGGGCATGCCAGATAGATCTCTGGTCAGCTTGAAGCAAAATGTGATCAAAGTGACTGACTTTGAGCTCCTGTTTCTGGAGAACCACATGGTGAAAACCAGCCCAAACTTTGCACACTTGTAGGGGAGACTCTTTAGCACCTATGGTGCAAATTTGGAGCCCCTATAACCTAAGGCCGACCTGTACTGACTCCCCAAAGATGGTACCCCTAGGACATCTAATTTTTACATTGGTGCCTATGTGAAAACTGGCCATGTTTTGGACCCGATAGCTCCCCCGTTTTAGGTCCTATGGGCCCCAAACTTTGCATGCATACTCCCAAGACCCTCGACTACATGGAGCCGAAAAAAGTGAATCAATACCATCTATGGTTCAGGAAATATGACCGTTTCAAGTTGAGCTCCAATTGAACCAACTTTTGAACTTTGAACTCCCATTACTGGGGAACCTTCCATACTGGTGCACCATCGAGCTGCGAGTGGACCCCCAGGTGAGGGGGCATGCCAGATAGATCTCTGGTCAGCTTGAAGCAAAATGTGATCAAAGTGACTGACTTTGAGCTCCTGTTTCTGGAGAACCACGTGGTGAAAACCAGCCCAAACTTTGCACACTTGTAGGGGAGACTCTTTAGCACCTATGGTGCAAATTTGGAGCCCCTATAACCTAAGGCCGACCTGTACTGACTCCCCAAAGATGGTACCCCTAGGACATCTAATTTTTACATTGGTGCCTATGTGAAAACTGGCCATGTTTGGGACCCGATAGCTCCCCCGTTTTAGGTCCTATGGGCCCCAAACTTTGCATGCATACTCCCGACTACATGGAGCCGAAAAAAGTGAATCAATACCATCTATGGTTCAGGAAATATGACCGTTTCAAGTTGAGCTCCAATTGAACCAACTTTTGAACTTTGAACTCCCATTACTGGGGAACCTTCCATACTGGTGCACCATCGAGCTGCGAGTGGACCCCCAGGTGAGGGGGCATGCCAGATAGATCTCTGGTCAGCTTGAAGCAAAATGTGATCAAAGTGACTGACTTTGCACACTTGTAGGGGAGACTCTTTAGCACCTATGGTGCAAATTTGGAGCCCCTATAACCTAAGGCCGACCTGTACTGACTCCCCAAACTTTGCATGCATACTCCCAAGACCCTCGACTACATGGAGCCGAAAAAAGTGAATCAATACCATCTATGGTTCAGGAAATATGACCGTTTCAAGTTGAGCTCCAATTGAACCAACTTTTGAACTTTGAACTCCCATTACTGGGGAACCTTCCATACTGGTGCACCATCGAGCTGCGAGTGGACCCCCACCTCGGCACCCCCTCCCCCTGAGGGGGGAGGGGGTGCCGAGGTGAGGGGGCATGCCAGATAGATCTCTGGTCAGCTTGAAGCAAAATGTGATCAAAGTGACTGACTTTGAGCTCCTGTTTCTGGAGAACCACGTGGTGAAAACCAGCCCAAACTTTGCACACTTGTAGGGGAGACTCTTTAGCACCTATGGTGCAAATTTGGAGCCCCTATAACCTAAGGCCGACCTGTACTGACTCCCCAAAGATGGTACCCCTAGGACATCTAATTTTTACATTGGTGCCTATGTGAAAACTGGCCATGTTTGGGACCCGATAGCTCCCCCGTTTTAGGTCCTATGGGCCCCAAACTTGGCATGCATACTCACAAGACCATGGGCTACGTGGGGCTGAAGAAAGTGAATCATTCCTATGTATGGTTCGGGAAATATGACCGTTTCAAGTTGAGCTCCAATTGAACCAACTTTTGAACTTTGAACTCCCATTACTGGGGAACCTTCCATACTGGTGCACCATCGAGCTGCGAGTGGACCCCCACCTCGGCACCCCCTCCCCCTGAGGGGGGAGGGGGTGCCGAGGTGAGGGGGCATGCCAGATAGATCTCTGGTCAGCTTGACCGTTTCAAGTTGAGCTCCAATTGAACCAACTTTTGAACTTTGAACTCCCATTACTGGGGAACCTTCCATACTGGTGCACCATCGAGCTGCGAGTGGACCCCCACCTCGGCACCCCCTCCCCCTGAGGGGGGAGGGGGTGCCGAGGTGAGGGGGCATGCCAGATAGATCTCTGGTCAGCTTGAAGCAAAATGTGATCAAAGTGACTGACTTTGAGCTCCTGTTTCTGGAGAACCACGTGGTGAAAACCAGCCCAAACTTTGCACACTTGTAGGGGAGACTCTTTAGCACCTATGGTGCAAATTTGGAGCCCCTATAACCTAAGGCCGACCTGTACTGACTCCCCAAAGATGGTACCCCTAGGACATCTAATTTTTACATTGGTGCCTATGTGAAAACTGGCCATGTTTGGGACCCGATAGCTCCCCCGTTTTAGGTCCTATGGGCCCCAAACTTTGCATGCATACTCCCAAGACCCTCGACTACATGGAGCCGAAAAAAGTGAATCAATACCATCTATGGTTCAGGAAATATGACCGTTTCAAGTTGAGCTCCAATTGAACCAACTTTTGAACTTTGAACTCCCATTACTGGGGAACCTTCCATACTGGTGCACCATCGAGCTGCGAGTGGACCCCCACCTCGGCACCCCCTCCCCCTGAGGGGGGAGGGGGTGCCGAGGTGAGGGGGCATGCCAGATAGATCTCTGGTCAGCTTGAAGCAAAATGTGATCAAAGTGACTGACTTTGAGCTCCTGTTTCTGGAGAACCACATGGTGAAAACCAGCCCAAACTTTGCACACTTGTAGGGGAGACTCTTTAGCACCTATGGTGCAAATTTGGAGCCCCTATAACCTAAGGCCGACCTGTACTGACTCCCCAAAGATGGTACCCCTAGGACATCTAATTTTTACATTGGTGCCTATGTGAAAACTGGCCATGTTTTGGACCCGATAGCTCCCCCGTTTTAGGTCCTATGGGCCCCAAACTTGGCATGCATACTCACAAGACCATGGGCTACGTGGGGCTGAAGAAAGTGAATCATTCCTATGTATGGTTCGGGAAATATGACCGTTTCAAGTTGAGCTCCAATTGAACCAACTTTTGAACTTTGAACTCCCATTACTGGGGAACCTTCCATACTGGTGCACCATCGAGCTGCGAGTGGACCCCCACCTCGGCACCCCCTCCCCCTGAGGGGGGAGGGGGTGCCGAGGTGAGGGGGCATGCCAGATAGATCTCTGGTCAGCTTGAAGCAAAATGTGATCAAAGTGACTGACTTTGAGCTCCTGTTTCTGGAGAACCACGTGGTGAAAACCAGCCCAAACTTTGCACACTTGTAGGGGAGACTCTTTAGCACCTATGGTGCAAATTTGGAGCCCCTATAACCTAAGGCCGACCTGTACTGACTCCCCAAAGATGGTACCCCTAGGACATCTAATTTTTACATTGGTGCCTATGTGAAAACTGGCCATGTTTGGGACCCGATAGCTCCCCCGTTTTAGGTCCTATGGGCCCCAAACTTGGCATGCATACTCACAAGACCATGGGCTACGTGGGGCTGAAGAAAGTGAATCATTCCTATGTATGGTTCGGGAAATATGACCGTTTCAAGTTGAGCTCCAATTGAACCAACTTTTGAACTTTGAACTCCCATTACTGGGGAACCTTCCATACTGGTGCACCATCGAGCTGCGAGTGGACCCCCACCTCGGCACCCCCTCCCCCTGAGGGGGGAGGGGGTGCCGAGGTGAGGGGGCATGCCAGATAGATCTCTGGTCAGCTTGAAGCAAAATGTGATCAAAGTGACTGACTTTGAGCTCCTGTTTCTGGAGAACCACGTGGTGAAAACCAGCCCAAACTTTGCACACTTGTAGGGGAGACTCTTTAGCACCTATGGTGCAAATTTGGAGCCCCTATAACCTAAGGCCGACCTGTACTGACTCCCCAAAGATGGTACCCCTAGGACATCTAATTTTTACATTGGTGCCTATGTGAAAACTGGCCATGTTTGGGACCCGATAGCTCCCCCGTTTTAGGTCCTATGGGCCCCAAACTTGGCATGCATACTCACAAGACCATGGGCTACGTGGGGCTGAAGAAAGTGAATCATTCCTATGTATGGTTCGGGAAATATGACCGTTTAAAGTTGAGCTCCAATTGAACCAACTTTGGAAATTTGAACTCCCATTACTGGGGAACCTTCCATACTGGTGCACCATCGAGCTGCGAGTGGACCCCCACCTCGGCACCCCCTCCCCCTGAGTAGTACCGTTTCAAGTTGAGCTCCAATTGAACCAACTTTTGAACTTTGAACTCCCATTACTGGGGAACCTTCCATACTGGTGCACCATCGAGCTGCGAGTGGACCCCCAGGTGAGGGGGCATGCCAGATAGATCTCTGGTCAGCTTGAAGCAAAATGTGATCAAAGTGACTGACTTTGAGCTCCTGTTTCTGGAGAACCACGTGGTGAAAACCAGCCCAAACTTTGCACACTTGTAGGGGAGACTCTTTAGCACCTATGGTGCAAATTCGGAGCCCCTATAACCTAAGGCCGACCTGTACTGACTCCCCAAACTTTGCATGCATACTCCCAAGACCCTCGACTACATGGAGCCGAAAAAAGTGAATCAATACCATCTATGGTTCAGGAAATATGACCGTTTCAAGTTGAGCTCAAATTGAACCAACTTTTGAACTTTGAACTCCCATTACTGGGGAACCTTCCATACTGGTGCACCATCGAGCTGCGAGTGGACCCCCACCTCGGCACCCCCTCCCCCGAGGTGAGGGGGCATGCCAGATAGATCTCTGGTCAGCTTGAAGCAAAATGTGATCAAAGTGACTGACTTTGAGCTCCTGTTTCTGGAGAACCACGTGGTGAAAACCAGCCCAAACTTTGCACACTTGTAGGGGAGACTCTTTAGCACCTATGGTGCAAATTTGGAGCCCCTATAACCTAAGGCCGACCTGTACTGACTCCCCAAACTTTGCATGCATACTCCCAAGACCCTCGACTACATGGAGCCGAAAAAAGTGAATCAATACCATCTATGGTTCAGGAAATATGACCGTTTCAAGTTGAGCTCCAATTGAACCAACTTTTGAACTTTGAACTCCCATTACTGGGGAACCTTCCATACTGGTGCACCATCGAGCTGCGAGTGGACCCCCACCTCGGCACCCCCTCCCCCTGAGGGGGGAGGGGGTGCCGAGGTGAGGGGGCATGCCAGATAGATCTCTGGTCAGCTTGAAGCAAAATGTGATCAAAGTGACAGACTTTGAGCTCCTGTTTCTGGAGAACCACGTGGTGAAAACCAGCCCAAACTTTGCACACTTGTAGGGGAGACTCTTTAGCACCTATGGTGCAAATTTGGAGCCCCTATAACCTAAGGCCGACCTGTACTGACTCCCCAAAGATGGTACCCCTAGGACATCTAATTTTTACATTGGTGCCTATGTGAAAACTGGCCATGTTTGGGACCCGATAGCTCCCCCGTTTTAGGTCCTATGGGCCCCAAACTTTGCATGCATACTCCCAAGACCCTCGACTACATGGAGCCGAAAAAAGTGAATCAATACCATCTATGGTTCAGGAAATATGACCGTTTCAAGTTGAGCTCCAATTGAACCAACTTTTGAACTTTGAACTCCCATTACTGGGGAACCTTCCATACTGGTGCACCATCGAGCTGCGAGTGGACCCCCAGGTGAGGGGGCATGCCAGATAGATCTCTGGTCAGCTTGAAGCAAAATGTGATCAAAGTGACTGACTTTGAGCTCCTGTTTCTGGAGAACCACGTGGTGAAAACCAGCCCAAACTTTGCACACTTGTAGGGGAGACTCTTTAGCACCTATGGTGCAAATTTGGAGCCCCTATAACCTAAGGCCGACCTGTACTGACTCCCCAAAGATGGTACCCCTAGGACATCTAATTTTTACATTGGTGCCTATGTGAAAACTGGCCATGTTTGGGACCCGATAGCTCCCCCGTTTTAGGTCCTATGGGCCCCAAACTTTGCATGCATACTCCCAAGACCCTCGACTACATGGAGCCGAAAAAAGTGAATCAATACCATCTATGGTTCAGGAAATATGACCGTTTCAAGTTGAGCTCCAATTGAACCAACTTTTGAACTTTGAACTCCCATTACTGGGGAACCTTCCATACTGGTGCACCATCGAGCTGCGAGTGGACCCCCAGGTGAGGGGGCATGCCAGATAGATCTCTGGTCAGCTTGAAGCAAAATGTGATCAAAGTGACTGACTTTGAGCTCCTGTTTCTGGAGAACCACGTGGTGAAAACCAGCCCAAACTTTGCACACTTGTAGGGGAGACTCTTTAGCACCTATGGTGCAAATTCGGAGCCCCTATAACCTAAGGCCGACCTGTACTGACTCCCCAAACTTTGCATGCATACTCCCAAGACCCTCGACTACATGGAGCCGAAAAAAGTGAATCAATACCATCTATGGTTCAGGAAATATGACCGTTTCAAGTTGAGCTCAAATTGAACCAACTTTTGAACTTTGAACTCCCATTACTGGGGAACCTTCCATACTGGTGCACCATCGAGCTGCGAGTGGACCCCCACCTCGGCACCCCCTCCCCCTGAGGGGGGAGGGGGTGCCGAGGTGAGGGGGCATGCCAGATAGATCTCTGGTCAGCTTGAAGCAAAATGTGATCAAAGTGACTGACTTTGAGCTCCTGTTTCTGGAGAACCACGTGGTGAAAACCAGCCCAAACTTTGCACACTTGTAGGGGAGACTCTTTAGCACCTATGGTGCAAATTTGGAGCCCCTATAACCTAAGGCCGACCTGTACTGACTCCCCAAAGATGGTACCCCTAGGACATCTAATTTTTACATTGGTGCCTATGTGAAAACTGGCCATGTTTGGGACCCGATAGCTCCCCCGTTTTAGGTCCTATGGGCCCCAAACTTGGCATGCATACTCACAAGACCATGGGCTACGTGGGGCTGAAGAAAGTGAATCATTCCTATGTATGGTTCGGGAAATATGACCGTTTAAAGTTGAGCTCCAATTGAACCAACTTTGGAAATTTGAACTCCCATTACTGGGGAACCTTCCATACTGGTGCACCATCGAGCTGCGATTGGACCCCCACCTCGGCACCCCCTCCCCCTGAGGGGGGAGGGGGTGCCGAGGTGAGGGGGCATGCCAGATAGCTCTCTGGTCAGCTTGAAGCAAAATGTGATCAAAGTGACTGACTTTGAGCTCCTGTTTCTGGAGAACCACGTGGTGAAAACCAGCCCAAACTTTGCACACTTGTAGGGGAGACTCTTTAGCACCTATGGTGCAAATTTGGAGCCCCTATAACCTAAGGCCGACCTGTACTGACTCCCCAAAGATGGTACCCCTAGGACATCTAATTTTTACATTGGTGCCTATGTGAAAACTGGCCATGTTTGGGACCCGATAGCTCCCCCGTTTTAGGTCCTATGGGCCCCAAACTTTGCCTGCATACTCCCAAGACCCTCGACTACATGGAGCCGAAAAAAGTGAATCAATACCATCTATGGTTCAGGAAATATGACCGTTTCAAGTTGAGCTCCAATTGAACCAACTTTTGAACTTTGAACTCCCATTACTGGGGAACCTTCCATACTGGTGCACCATCGAGCTGCGAGTGGACCCCCACCTCGGCACCCCCTCCCCCTGAGGGGGGAGGGGGTGCCGAGGTGAGGGGGCATGCCAGATAGATCTCTGGTCAGCTTGAAGCAAAATGTGATCAAAGTGACTGACTTTGAGCTCCTGTTTCTGGAGAACCACGTGGTGAAAACCAGCCCAAACTTTGCACACTTGTAGGGGAGACTCTTTAGCACCTATGGTGCAAATTTGGAGCCCCTATAACCTAAGGCCGACCTGTACTGACTCCCCAAAGATGGTACCCCTAGGACATCTAATTTTTACATTGGTGCCTATGTGAAAACTGGCCATGTTTGGGACCCGATAGCTCCCCCGTTTTAGGTCCTATGGGCCCCAAACTTTGCCTGCATACTCCCAAGACCCTCGACTACATGGAGCCGAAAAAAGTGAATCAATACCATCTATGGTTCAGGAAATATGACCGTTTCAAGTTGAGCTCCAATTGAACCAACTTTTGAACTTTGAACTCCCATTACTGGGGAACCTTCCATACTGGTGCACCATCGAGCTGCGAGTGGACCCCCAGGTGAGGGGGCATGCCAGATAGATCTCTGGTCAGCTTGAAGCAAAATGTGATCAAAGTGACTGACTTTGAGCTCCTGTTTCTGGAGAACCACGTGGTGAAAACCAGCCCAAACTTTGCACACTTGTAGGGGAGACTCTTTAGCACCTATGGTGCAAATTTGGAGCCCCTATAACCTAAGGCCGACCTGTACTGACTCCCCAAAGATGGTACCCCTAGGACATCTAATTTTTACATTGGTGCCTATGTGAAAACTGGCCATGTTTGGGACCCGATAGCTCCCCCGTTTTAGGTCCTATGGGCCCCAAACTTTGCATGCATACTCCCAAGACCCTCGACTACATGGAGCCGAAAAAAGTGAATCAATACCATCTATGGTTCAGGAAATATGACCGTTTCAAGTTGAGCTCCAATTGAACCAACTTTTGAACTTTGAACTCCCATTACTGGGGAACCTTCCATACTGGTGCACCATCGAGCTGCGAGTGGACCCCCACCTCGGCACCCCCTCCCCCTGAGGGGGGAGGGGGTGCCGAGGTGAGGGGGCATGCCAGATAGATCTCTGGTCAGCTTGAAGCAAAATGTGATCAAAGTGACTGACTTTGAGCTCCTGTTTCTGGAGAACCACGTGGTGAAAACCAGCCCAAACTTTGCACACTTGTAGGGGAGACTCTTTAGCACCTATGGTGCAAATTTGGAGCCCCTATAACCTAAGGCCGACCTGTACTGACTCCCCAAACTTTGCATGCATACTCCCAAGACCCTCGACTACATGGAGCCGAAAAAAGTGAATCAATACCATCTATGGTTCAGGAAATATGACCGTTTCAAGTTGAGCTCCAATTGAACCAACTTTTGAACTTTGAACTCCCATTACTGGGGAACCTTCCATACTGGTGCACCATCGAGCTGCGAGTGGACCCCCACCTCGGCACCCCCTCCCCCTGAGGGGGGAGGGGGTGCCGAGGTGAGGGGGCATGCCAGATAGATCTCTGGTCAGCTTGAAGCAAAATGTGATCAAAGTGACTGACTTTGAGCTCCTGTTTCTGGAGAACCACGTGGTGAAAACCAGCCCAAACTTTGCACACTTGTAGGGGAGACTCTTTAGCACCTATGGTGCAAATTTGGAGCCCCTATAACCTAAGGCCGACCTGTACTGACTCCCCAAAGATGGTACCCCTAGGACATCTAATTTTTACATTGGTGCCTATGTGAAAACTGGCCATGTTTGGGACCCGATAGCTCCCCCGTTTTAGGTCCTATGGGCCCCAAACTTGGCATGCATACTCACAAGACCATGGGCTACGTGGGGCTGAAGAAAGTGAATCATTCCTATGTATGGTTCGGGAAATATGACCGTTTAAAGTTGAGCTCCAATTGAACCAACTTTGGAAATTTGAACTCCCATTACTGGGGAACCTTCCATACTGGTGCACCATCGAGCTGCGAGTGGACCCCCACCTCGGCACCCCCTCCCCCTGAGGGGGGAGGGGGTGCCGAGGTGAGGGGGCATGCCAGATAGATCTCTGGTCAGCTTGAAGCAAAATGTGATCAAAGTGACTGACTTTGAGCTCCTGTTTCTGGAGAACCACGTGGTGAAAACCAGCCCAAACTTTGCACACTTGTAGGGGAGACTCTTTAGCACCTATGGTGCAAATTTGGAGCCCCTATAACCTAAGGCCGACCTGTACTGACTCCCCAAAGATGGTACCCCTAGGACATCTAATTTTTACATTGGTGCCTATGTGAAAACTGGCCATGTTTGGGACCCGATAGCTCCCCCGTTTTAGGTCCTATGGGCCCCAAACTTTGCCTGCATACTCCCAAGACCCTCGACTACATGGAGCCGAAAAAAGTGAATCAATACCATCTATGGTTCAGGAAATATGACCGTTTCAAGTTGAGCTCCAATTGAACCAACTTTTGAACTTTGAACTCCCATTACTGGGGAACCTTCCATACTGGTGCACCATCGAGCTGCGAGTGGACCCCCACCTCGGCACCCCCTCCCCCTGAGGGGGGAGGGGGTGCCGAGGTGAGGGGGCATGCCAGATAGATCTCTGGTCAGCTTGAAGCAAAATGTGATCAAAGTGACTGACTTTGAGCTCCTGTTTCTGGAGAACCACGTGGTGAAAACCAGCCCAAACTTTGCACACTTGTAGGGGAGACTCTTTAGCACCTATGGTGCAAATTTGGAGCCCCTATAACCTAAGGCCGACCTGTACTGACTCCCCAAAGATGGTACCCCTAGGACATCTAATTTTTACATTGGTGCCTATGTGAAAACTGGCCATGTTTGGGACCCGATAGCTCCCCCGTTTTAGGTCCTATGGGCCCCAAACTTTGCATGCATACTCCCAAGACCCTCGACTACATGGAGCCGAAAAAAGTGAATCAATACCATCTATGGTTCAGGAAATATGACCGTTTCAAGTTGAGCTCCAATTGAACCAACTTTTGAACTTTGAACTCCCATTACTGGGGAACCTTCCATACTGGTGCACCATCGAGCTGCGAGTGGACCCCCAGGTGAGGGGGCATGCCAGATAGATCTCTGGTCAGCTTGAAGCAAAATGTGATCAAAGTGACTGACTTTGAGCTCCTGTTTCTGGAGAACCACGTGGTGAAAACCAGCCCAAACTTTGCACACTTGTAGGGGAGACTCTTTAGCACCTATGGTGCAAATTTGGAGCCCCTATAACCTAAGGCCGACCTGAACTGACTCCCCAAAGATGGTACCCCTAGGACATCTAATTTTTACATTGGTGCCTATGTGAAAACTGGCCATGTTTGGGACCCGATAGCCCCCCCGTTTTAGGTCCTATGGGCCCCAAACTTTGCATGCATACTCCCAAGACCCTCGACTACATGGAGCCGAAAAAAGTGAATCAATACCATCTATGGTTCAGGAAATATGACCGTTTCAAGTTGAGCTCCAATTGAACCAACTTTTGAACTTTGAACTCCCATTACTGGGGAACCTTCCATACTGGTGCACCATCGAGCTGCGAGTGGACCCCCACCTCGGCACCCCCTCCCCCTGAGGGGGGAGGGGGTGCCGAGGTGAGGGGGCATGCCAGATAGATCTCTGGTCAGCTTGAAGCAAAATGTGATCAAAGTGACTGACTTTGAGCTCCTGTTTCTGGAGAACCACGTGGTGAAAACCAGCCCAAACTTTGCACACTTGTAGGGGAGACTCTTTAGCACCTATGGTGCAAATTTGGAGCCCCTATAACCTAAGGCCGACCTGTACTGACTCCCCAAAGATGGTACCCCTAGGACATCTAATTTTTACATTGGTGCCTATGTGAAAACTGGCCATGTTTGGGACCCGATAGCTCCCCCGTTTTAGGTCCTATGGGCCCCAAACTTTGCATGCATACTCCCAAGACCCTCGACTACATGGAGCCGAAAAAAGTGAATCAATACCATCTATGGTTCAGGAAATATGACCGTTTCAAGTTGAGCTCCAATTGAACCAACTTTTGAACTTTGAACTCCCATTACTGGGGAACCTTCCATACTGGTGCACCATCGAGCTGCGAGTGGACCCCCAGGTGAGGGGGCATGCCAGATAGATCTCTGGTCAGCTTGAAGCAAAATGTGATCAAAGTGACTGACTTTGAGCTCCTGTTTCTGGAGAACCACGTGGTGAAAACCAGCCCAAACTTTGCACACTTGTAGGGGAGACTCTTTAGCACCTATGGTGCAAATTTGGAGCCCCTATAACCTAAGGCCGACCTGTACTGACTCCCCAAATATGGTACCCCTAGGACATCTAATTTTTACATTGGTGCCTATGTGAAAACTGGCCATGTTTGGGACCCGATAGCTCCCCCGTTTTAGGTCCTATGGGCCCCAAACTTTGCATGCATACTCCCAAGACCCTCGACTACATGGAGCCGAAAAAAGTGAATCAATACCATCTATGGTTCAGGAAATATGACCGTTTCAAGTTGAGCTCCAATTGAACCAACTTTTGAACTTTGAACTCCCATTACTGGGGAACCTTCCATACTGGTGCACCATCGAGCTGCGAGTGGACCCCCACCTCGGCACCCCCTCCCCCTGAGGGGGGAGGGGGTGCCGAGGTGAGGGGGCATGCCAGATAGATCTCTGGTCAGCTTGAAGCAAAATGTGATCAAAGTGACTGACTTTGAGCTCCTGTTTCTGGAGAACCACGTGGTGAAAACCAGCCCAAACTTTGCACACTTGTAGGGGAGACTCTTTAGCACCTATGGTGCAAATTTGGAGCCCCTATAACCTAAGGCCGACCTGTACTGACTCCCCAAAGATGGTACCCCTAGGACATCTAATTTTTACATTGGTGCCTATGTGAAAACTGGCCATGTTTGGGACCCGATAGCTCCCCCGTTTTAGGTCCTATGGGCCCCAAACTTTGCATGCATACTCCCAAGACCCTCGACTACATGGAGCCGAAAAAAGTGAATCAATACCATCTATGGTTCAGGAAATATGACCGTTTCAAGTTGAGCTCCAATTGAACCAACTTTTGAACTTTGAACTCCCATTACTGGGGAACCTTCCATACTGGTGCACCATCGAGCTGCGAGTGGACCCCCAGGTGAGGGGGCATGCCAGATAGATCTCTGGTCAGCTTGAAGCAAAATGTGATCAAAGTGACTGACTTTGAGCTCCTGTTTCTGGAGAACCACGTGGTGAAAACCAGCCCAAACTTTGCACACTTGTAGGGGAGACTCTTTAGCACCTATGGTGCAAATTTGGAGCCCCTATAACCTAAGGCCGACCTGTACTGACTCCCCAAAGATGGTACCCCTAGGACATCTAATTTTTACATTGGTGCCTATGTGAAAACTGGCCATGTTTGGGACCCGATAGCTCCCCCGTTTTAGGTCCTATGGGCCCCAAACTTTGCATGCATACTCCCAAGACCCTCGACTACATGGAGCCGAAAAAAGTGAATCAATACCATCTATGGTTCAGGAAATATGACCGTTTCAAGTTGAGCTCCAATTGAACCAACTTTTGAACTTTGAACTCCCATTACTGGGGAACCTTCCATACTGGTGCACCATCGAGCTGCGAGTGGACCCCCACCTCGGCACCCCCTCCCCCTGAGGGGGGAGGGGGTGCCGAGGTGAGGGGGCATGCCAGATAGATCTCTGGTCAGCTTGAAGCAAAATGTGATCAAAGTGACTGACTTTGAGCTCCTGTTTCTGGAGAACCACGTGGTGAAAACCAGCCCAAACTTTGCACACTTGTAGGGGAGACTCTTTAGCACCTATGGTGCAAATTTGGAGCCCCTATAACCTAAGGCCGACCTGTACTGACTCCCCAAAGATGGTACCCCTAGGACATCTAATTTTTACATTGGTGCCTATGTGAAAACTGGCCATGTTTGGGACCCGATAGCTCCCCCGTTTTAGGTCCTATGGGCCCCAAACTTTGCATGCATACTCCCAAGACCCTCGACTACATGGAGCCGAAAAAAGTGAACCAATACCATCTATGGTTCAGGAAATATGACCGTTTCAAGTTGAGCTCCAATTGAACCAACTTTTGAACTTTGAACTCCCATTACTGGGGAACCTTCCATACTGGTGCACCATCGAGCTGCGAGTGGACCCCCAGGTGAGGGGGCATGCCAGATAGATCTCTGGTCAGCTTGAAGCAAAATGTGATCAAAGTGACTGACTTTGAGCTCCTGTTTCTGGAGAACCACGTGGTGAAAACCAGCCCAAACTTTGCACACTTGTAGGGGAGACTCTTTAGCACCTATGGTGCAAATTTGGAGCCCCTATAACCTAAGGCCGACCTGTACTGACTCCCCAAAGATGGTACCCCTAGGACATCTAATTTTTACATTGGTGCCTATGTGAAAACTGGCCATGTTTGGGACCCGATAGCTCCCCCGTTTTAGGTCCTATGGGCCCCAAACTTTGCATGCATACTCCCAAGACCCTCGACTACATGGAGCCGAAAAAAGTGAATCAATACCATCTATGGTTCAGGAAATATGACCGTTTCAAGTTGAGCTCCAATTGAACCAACTTTTGAACTTTGAACTCCCATTACTGGGGAACCTTCCATACTGGTGCACCATCGAGCTGCGAGTGGACCCCCAGGTGAGGGGGCATGCCAGATAGATCTCTGGTCAGCTTGAAGCAAAATGTGATCAAAGTGACTGACTTTGAGCTCCTGTTTCTGGAGAACCACGTGGTGAAAACCAGCCCAAACTTTGCACACTTGTAGGGGAGACTCTTTAGCACCTATGGTGCAAATTTGGAGCCCCTATAACCTAAGGCCGACCTGTACTGACTCCCCAAAGATGGTACCCCTAGGACATCTAATTTTTACATTGGTGCCTATGTGAAAACTGGCCATGTTTGGGACCCGATAGCTCCCCCGTTTTAGGTCCTATGGGCCCCAAACTTTGCATGCATACTCCCAAGACCCTCGACTACATGGAGCCGAAAAAAGTGAATCAATACCATCTATGGTTCAGGAAATATGACCGTTTCAAGTTGAGCTCCAATTGAACCAACTTTTGAACTTTGAACTCCCATTACTGGGGAACCTTCCATACTGGTGCACCATCGAGCTGCGAGTGGACCCCCAGGTGAGGGGGCATGCCAGATAGATCTCTGGTCAGCTTGAAGCAAAATGTGATCAAAGTGACTGACTTTGAGCTCCTGTTTCTGGAGAACCACGTGGTGAAAACCAGCCCAAACTTTGCACACTTGTAGGGGAGACTCTTTAGCACCTATGGTGCAAATTTGGAGCCCCTATAACCTAAGGCCGACCTGTACTGACTCCCCAAAGATGGTACCCCTAGGACATCTAATTTTTACATTGGTGCCTATGTGAAAACTGGCCATGTTTGGGACCCGATAGCTCCCCCGTTTTAGGTCCTATGGGCCCCAAACTTTGCATGCATACTCCCAAGACCCTCGACTACATGGAGCCGAAAAAAGTGAATCAATACCATCTATGGTTCAGGAAATATGACCGTTTCAAGTTGAGCTCCAATTGAACCAACTTTTGAACTTTGAACTCCCATTACTGGGGAACCTTCCATACTGGTGCACCATCGAGCTGCGAGTGGACCCCCAGGTGAGGGGGCATGCCAGATAGATCTCTGGTCAGCTTGAAGCAAAATGTGATCAAAGTGACTGACTTTGAGCTCCTGTTTCTGGAGAACCACGTGGTGAAAACCAGCCCAAACTTTGCACACTTGTAGGGGAGACTCTTTAGCACCTATGGTGCAAATTTGGAGCCCCTATAACCTAAGGCCGACCTGTACTGACTCCCCAAAGATGGTACCCCTAGGACATCTAATTTTTACATTGGTGCCTATGTGAAAACTGGCCATGTTTGGGACCCGATAGCTCCCCCGTTTTAGGTCCTATGGGCCCCAAACTTTGCATGCATACTCCCAAGACCCTCGACTACATGGAGCCGAAAAAAGTGAATCAATACCATCTATGGTTCAGGAAATATGACCGTTTCAAGTTGAGCTCCAATTGAACCAACTTTTGAACTTTGAACTCCCATTACTGGGGAACCTTCCATACTGGTGCACCATCGAGCTGCGAGTGGACCCCCAGGTGAGGGGGCATGCCAGATAGATCTCTGGTCAGCTTGAAGCAAAATGTGATCAAAGTGACTGACTTTGAGCTCCTGTTTCTGGAGAACCACGTGGTGAAAACCAGCCCAAACTTTGCACACTTGTAGGGGAGACTCTTTAGCACCTATGGTGCAAATTTGGAGCCCCTATAACCTAAGGCCGACCTGTACTGACTCCCCAAAGATGGTACCCCTAGGACATCTAATTTTTACATTGGTGCCTATGTGAAAACTGGCCATGTTTGGGACCCGATAGCTCCCCCGTTTTAGGTCCTATGGGCCCCAAACTTTGCATGCATACTCCCAAGACCCTCGACTACATGGAGCCGAAAAAAGTGAATCAATACCATCTATGGTTCAGGAAATATGACCGTTTCAAGTTGAGCTCCAATTGAACCAACTTTTGAACTTTGAACTCCCATTACTGGGGAACCTTCCATACTGGTGCACCATCGAGCTGCGAGTGGACCCCCAGGTGAGGGGGCATGCCAGATAGATCTCTGGTCAGCTTGAAGCAAAATGTGATCAAAGTGACTGACTTTGAGCTCCTGTTTCTGGAGAACCACGTGGTGAAAACCAGCCCAAACTTTGCACACTTGTAGGGGAGACTCTTTAGCACCTATGGTGCAAATTTGGAGCCCCTATAACCTAAGGCCGACCTGTACTGACTCCCCAAAGATGGTACCCCTAGGACATCTAATTTTTACATTGGTGCCTATGTGAAAACTGGCCATGTTTGGGACCCGATAGCTCCCCCGTTTTAGGTCCTATGGGCCCCAAACTTTGCATGCATACTCCCAAGACCCTCGACTACATGGAGCCGAAAAAAGTGAATCAATACCATCTATGGTTCAGGAAATATGACCGTTTCAAGTTGAGCTCCAATTGAACCAACTTTTGAACTTTGAACTCCCATTACTGGGGAACCTTCCATACTGGTGCACCATCGAGCTGCGAGTGGACCCCCACCTCGGCACCCCCTCCCCCTGAGGGGGGAGGGGGTGCCGAGGTGAGGGGGCATGCCAGATAGATCTCTGGTCAGCTTGAAGCAAAATGTGATCAAAGTGACTGACTTTGAGCTCCTGTTTCTGGAGAACCACGTGGTGAAAACCAGCCCAAACTTTGCACACTTGTAGGGGAGACTCTTTAGCACCTATGGTGCAAATTTGGAGCCCCTATAACCTAAGGCCGACCTGTACTGACTCCCCAAAGATGGTACCCCTAGGACATCTAATTTTTACATTGGTGCCTATGTGAAAACTGGCCATGTTTGGGACCCGATAGCTCCCCCGTTTTAGGTCCTATGGGCCCCAAACTTTGCATGCATACTCCCAAGACCCTCGACTACATGGAGCCGAAAAAAGTGAATCAATACCATCTATGGTTCAGGAAATATGACCGTTTCAAGTTGAGCTCCAATTGAACCAACTTTTGAACTTTGAACTCCCATTACTGGGGAACCTTCCATACTGGTGCACCATCGAGCTGCGAGTGGACCCCCACCTCGGCACCCCCTCCCCCTGAGGGGGGAGGGGGTGCCGAGGTGAGGGGGCATGCCAGATAGATCTCTGGTCAGCTTGAAGCAAAATGTGATCAAAGTGACTGACTTTGAGCTCCTGTTTCTGGAGAACCACGTGGTGAAAACCAGCCCAAACTTTGCACACTTGTAGGGGAGACTCTTTAGCACCTATGGTGCAAATTTGGAGCCCCTATAACCTAAGGCCGACCTGTACTGACTCCCCAAAGATGGTACCCCTAGGACATCTAATTTTTACATTGGTGCCTATGTGAAAACTGGCCATGTTTGGGACCCGATAGCTCCCCCGTTTTAGGTCCTATGGGCCCCAAACTTTGCATGCATACTCCCAAGACCCTCGACTACATGGAGCCGAAAAAAGTGAATCAATACCATCTATGGTTCAGGAAATATGACCGTTTCAAGTTGAGCTCCAATTGAACCAACTTTTGAACTTTGAACTCCCATTACTGGGGAACCTTCCATACTGGTGCACCATCGAGCTGCGAGTGGACCCCCACCTCGGCACCCCCTCCCCCTGAGGGGGCAGGGGGTGCCGAGGTGAGGGGGCATGCCAGATAGATCTCTGGTCAGCTTGAAGCAAAATGTGATCAAAGTGACTGACTTTGAGCTCCTGTTTCTGGAGAACCACGTGGTGAAAACCAGCCCAAACTTTGCACACTTGTAGGGGAGACTCTTTAGCACCTATGGTGCAAATTTGGAGCCCCTATAACCTAAGGCCGACCTGTACTGACTCCCCAAAGATGGTACCCCTAGGACATCTAATTTTTACATTGGTGCCTATGTGAAAACTGGCCATGTTTGGGACCCGATAGCTCCCCCGTTTTAGGTCCTATGGGCCCCAAACTTTGCATGCATACTCCCAAGACCCTCGACTACATGGAGCCGAAAAAAGTGAATCAATACCATCTATGGTTCAGGAAATATGACCGTTTCAAGTTGAGCTCCAATTGAACCAACTTTTGAACTTTGAACTCCCATTACTGGGGAACCTTCCATACTGGTGCACCATCGAGCTGCGAGTGGACCCCCACCTCGGCACCCCCTCCCCCTGAGGGGGGAGGGGGTGCCGAGGTGAGGGGGCATGCCAGATAGATCTCTGGTCAGCTTGAAGCAAAATGTGATCAAAGTGACTGACTTTGAGCTCCTGTTTCTGGAGAACCACGTGGTGAAAACCAGCCCAAACTTGGCACACTTGTAGGGGAGACTCTTTAGCACCTATGGTGCAAATTTGGAGCCCCTATAACCTAAGGCCGACCTGTACTGACTCCCCAAAGATGGTACCCCTAGGACATCTAATTTTTACATTGGTGCCTATGTGAAAACTGGCCATGTTTGGGACCCGATAGCTCCCCCGTTTTAGGTCCTATGGGCCCCAAACTTTGCATGCATACTCCCAAGACCCTCGACTACATGGAGCCGAAAAAAGTGAATCAATACCATCTATGGTTCAGGAAATATGACCGTTTCAAGTTGAGCTCCAATTGAACCAACTTTTGAACTTTGAACTCCCATTACTGGGGAACCTTCCATACTGGTGCACCATCGAGCTGCGAGTGGACCCCCAGGTGAGGGGGCATGCCAGATAGATCTCTGGTCAGCTTGAAGCAAAATGTGATCAAAGTGACTGACTTTGAGCTCCTGTTTCTGGAGAACCACGTGGTGAAAACCAGCCCAAACTTTGCACACTTGTAGGGGAGACTCTTTAGCACCTATGGTGCAAATTTGGAGCCCCTATAACCTAAGGCCGACCTGTACTGACTCCCCAAAGATGGTACCCCTAGGACATCTAATTTTTACATTGGTGCCTATGTGAAAACTGGCCATGTTTGGGACCCGATAGCTCCCCCGTTTTAGGTCCTATGGGCCCCAAACTTTGCATGCATACTCCCAAGACCCTCGACTACATGGAGCCGAAAAAAGTGAATCAATACCATCTATGGTTCAGGAAATATGACCGTTTCAAGTTGAGCTCCAATTGAACCAACTTTTGAACTTTGAACTCCCATTACTGGGGAACCTTCCATACTGGTGCACCATCGAGCTGCGAGTGGACCCCCACCTCGGCACCCCCTCCCCCTGAGGGGGGAGGGGGTGCCGAGGTGAGGGGGCATGCCAGATAGATCTCTGGTCAGCTTGAAGCAAAATGTGATCAAAGTGACTGACTTTGAGCTCCTGTTTCTGGAGAACCACGTGGTGAAAACCAGCCCAAACTTTGCACACTTGTAGGGGAGACTCTTTAGCACCTATGGTGCAAATTTGGAGCCCCTATAACCTAAGGCCGACCTGTACTGACTCCCCAAAGATGGTACCCCTAGGACATCTAATTTTTACATTGGTGCCTATGTGAAAACTGGCCATGTTTGGGACCCGATAGCTCCCCCGTTTTAGGTCCTATGGGCCCCAAACTTTGCATGCATACTCCCAAGACCCTCGACTACATGGAGCCGAAAAAAGTGAATCAATACCATCTATGGTTCAGGAAATATGACCGTTTCAAGTTGAGCTCCAATTGAACCAACTTTTGAACTTTGAACTCCCATTACTGGGGAACCTTCCATACTGGTGCACCATCGAGCTGCGAGTGGACCCCCACCTCGGCACCCCCTCCCCCTGAGGGGGGAGGGGGTGCCGAGGTGAGGGGGCATGCCAGATAGATCTCTGGTCAGCTTGAAGCAAAATGTGATCAAAGTGACTGACTTTGAGCTCCTGTTTCTGGAGAACCACGTGGTGAAAACCAGCCCAAACTTTGCACACTTGTAGGGGAGACTCTTTAGCACCTATGGTGCAAATTTGGAGCCCCTATAACCTAAGGCCGACCTGTACTGACTCCCCAAAGATGGTACCCCTAGGACATCTAATTTTTACATTGGTGCCTATGTGAAAACTGGCCATGTTTGGGACCCGATAGCTCCCCCGTTTTAGGTCCTATGGGCCCCAAACTTTGCATGCATACTCCCAAGACCCTCGACTACATGGAGCCGAAAAAAGTGAACCAATACCATCTATGGTTCAGGAAATATGACCGTTTCAAGTTGAGCTCCAATTGAACCAACTTTTGAACTTTGAACTCCCATTACTGGGGAACCTTCCATACTGGTGCACCATCGAGCTGCGAGTGGACCCCCAGGTGAGGGGGCATGCCAGATAGATCTCTGGTCAGCTTGAAGCAAAATGTGATCAAAGTGACTGACTTTGAGCTCCTGTTTCTGGAGAACCACGTGGTGAAAACCAGCCCAAACTTTGCACACTTGTAGGGGAGACTCTTTAGCACCTATGGTGCAAATTTGGAGCCCCTATAACCTAAGGCCGACCTGTACTGACTCCCCAAAGATGGTACCCCTAGGACATCTAATTTTTACATTGGTGCCTATGTGAAAACTGGCCATGTTTGGGACCCGATAGCTCCCCCGTTTTAGGTCCTATGGGCCCCAAACTTTGCATGCATACTCCCAAGACCCTCGACTACATGGAGCCGAAAAAAGTGAATCAATACCATCTATGGTTCAGGAAATATGACCGTTTCAAGTTGAGCTCCAATTGAACCAACTTTTGAACTTTGAACTCCCATTACTGGGGAACCTTCCATACTGGTGCACCATCGAGCTGCGAGTGGACCCCCAGGTGAGGGGGCATGCCAGATAGATCTCTGGTCAGCTTGAAGCAAAATGTGATCAAAGTGACTGACTTTGAGCTCCTGTTTCTGGAGAACCACGTGGTGAAAACCAGCCCAAACTTTGCACACTTGTAGGGGAGACTCTTTAGCACCTATGGTGCAAATTTGGAGCCCCTATAACCTAAGGCCGACCTGTACTGACTCCCCAAAGATGGTACCCCTAGGACATCTAATTTTTACATTGGTGCCTATGTGAAAACTGGCCATGTTTGGGACCCGATAGCTCCCCCGTTTTAGGTCCTATGGGCCCCAAACTTTGCATGCATACTCCCAAGACCCTCGACTACATGGAGCCGAAAAAAGTGAATCAATACCATCTATGGTTCAGGAAATATGACCGTTTCAAGTTGAGCTCCAATTGAACCAACTTTTGAACTTTGAACTCCCATTACTGGGGAACCTTCCATACTGGTGCACCATCGAGCTGCGAGTGGACCCCCAGGTGAGGGGGCATGCCAGATAGATCTCTGGTCAGCTTGAAGCAAAATGTGATCAAAGTGACTGACTTTGAGCTCCTGTTTCTGGAGAACCACGTGGTGAAAACCAGCCCAAACTTTGCACACTTGTAGGGGAGACTCTTTAGCACCTATGGTGCAAATTTGGAGCCCCTATAACCTAAGGCCGACCTGTACTGACTCCCCAAAGATGGTACCCCTAGGACATCTAATTTTTACATTGGTGCCTATGTGAAAACTGGCCATGTTTGGGACCCGATAGCTCCCCCGTTTTAGGTCCTATGGGCCCCAAACTTTGCATGCATACTCCCAAGACCCTCGACTACATGGAGCCGAAAAAAGTGAATCAATACCATCTATGGTTCAGGAAATATGACCGTTTCAAGTTGAGCTCCAATTGAACCAACTTTTGAACTTTGAACTCCCATTACTGGGGAACCTTCCATACTGGTGCACCATCGAGCTGCGAGTGGACCCCCACCTCGGCACCCCTTCCCCCTGAGGGGGGAGGGGGTGCCGAGGTGAGGGGGCATGCCAGATAGATCTCTGGTCAGCTTGAAGCAAAATGTGATCAAAGTGACTGACTTTGAGCTCCTGTTTCTGGAGAACCACGTGGTGAAAACCAGCCCAAACTTTGCACACTTGTAGGGGAGACTCTTTAGCACCTATGGTGCAAATTTGGAGCCCCTATAACCTAAGGCCGACCTGTACTGACTCCCCAAAGATGGTACCCCTAGGACATCTAATTTTTACATTGGTGCCTATGTGAAAACTGGCCATGTTTGGGACCCGATAGCTCCCCCGTTTTAGGTCCTATGGGCCCCAAACTTTGCATGCATACTCCCAAGACCCTCGACTACATGGAGCCGAAAAAAGTGAATCAATACCATCTATGGTTCAGGAAATATGACCGTTTCAAGTTGAGCTCCAATTGAACCAACTTTTGAACTTTGAACTCCCATTACTGGGGAACCTTCCATACTGGTGCACCATCGAGCTGCGAGTGGACCCCCAGGTGAGGGGGCATGCCAGATAGATCTCTGGTCAGCTTGAAGCAAAATGTGATCAAAGTGACTGACTTTGAGCTCCTGTTTCTGGAGAACCACGTGGTGAAAACCAGCCCAAACTTTGCACACTTGTAGGGGAGACTCTTTAGCACCTATGGTGCAAATTTGGAGCCCCTATAACCTAAGGCCGACCTGTACTGACTCCCCAAAGATGGTACCCCTAGGACATCTAATTTTTACATTGGTGCCTATGTGAAAACTGGCCATGTTTGGGACCCGATAGCTCCCCCGTTTTAGGTCCTATGGGCCCCAAACTTTGCATGCATACTCCCAAGACCCTCGACTACATGGAGCCGAAAAAAGTGAATCAATACCATCTATGGTTCAGGAAATATGACCGTTTCAAGTTGAGCTCCAATTGAACCAACTTTTGAACTTTGAACTCCCATTACTGGGGAACCTTCCATACTGGTGCACCATCGAGCTGCGAGTGGACCCCCAGGTGAGGGGGCATGCCAGATAGATCTCTGGTCAGCTTGAAGCAAAATGTGATCAAAGTGACTGACTTTGAGCTCCTGTTTCTGGAGAACCACGTGGTGAAAACCAGCCCAAACTTTGCACACTTGTAGGGGAGACTCTTTAGCACCTATGGTGCAAATTTGGAGCCCCTATAACCTAAGGCCGACCTGTACTGACTCCCCAAAGATGGTACCCCTAGGACATCTAATTTTTACATTGGTGCCTATGTGAAAACTGGCCATGTTTGGGACCCGATAGCTCCCCCGTTTTAGGTCCTATGGGCCCCAAACTTTGCATGCATACTCCCAAGACCCTCGACTACATGGAGCCAAAAAAAGTGAATCAATACCATCTATGGTTCAGGAAATATGACCGTTTCAAGTTGAGCTCCAATTGAACCAACTTTTGAACTTTGAACTCCCATTACTGGGGAACCTTCCATACTGGTGCACCATCGAGCTGCGAGTGGACCCCCAGGTGAGGGGGCATGCCAGATAGATCTCTGGTCAGCTTGAAGCAAAATGTGATCAAAGTGACTGACTTTGAGATCCTGTTTCTGGAGAACCACGTGGTGAAAACCAGCCCAAACTTTGCACACTTGTAGGGGAGACTCTTTAGCACCTATGGTGCAAATTTGGAGCCCCTATAACCTAAGGCCGACCTGTACTGACTCCCCAAAGATGGTACCCCTAGGACATCTAATTTTTACATTGGTGCCTATGTGAAAACTGGCCATGTTTGGGACCCGATAGCTCCCCCGTTTTAGGTCCTATGGGCCCCAAACTTTGCATGCATACTCCCAAGACCCTCGACTACATGGAGCCGAAAAAAGTGAATCAATACCATCTATGGTTCAGGAAATATGACCGTTTCAAGTTGAGCTCCAATTGAACCAACTTTTGAACTTTGAACTCCCATTACTGGGGAACCTTCCATACTGGTGCACCATCGAGCTGCGAGTGGACCCCCAGGTGAGGGGGCATGCCAGATAGATCTCTGGTCAGCTTGAAGCAAAATGTGATCAAAGTGACTGACTTTGAGCTCCTGTTTCTGGAGAACCACGTGGTGAAAACCAGCCCAAACTTTGCACACTTGTAGGGGAGACTCTTTAGCACCTATGGTGCAAATTTGGAGCCCCTATAACCTAAGGCCGACCTGTACTGACTCCCCAAAGATGGTACCCCTAGGACATCTAATTTTTACATTGGTGCCTATGTGAAAACTGGCCATGTTTGGGACCCGATAGCTCCCCCGTTTTAGGTCCAAACTGCCCCAAACTTTGCATGCATACTCCCAAGACCCTCGACTACATGGAGCCGAAAAAAGTGAATCAATACCATCTATGGTTCAGGAAATATGACCGTTTCAAGTTGAGCTCCAATTGAACCAACTTTTGAACTTTGAACTCCCATTACTGGGGAACCTTCCATACTGGTGCACCATCGAGCTGCGAGTGGACCCCCACCTCGGCACCCCCTCCCCCTGAGGGGGGAGGGGGTGCCGAGGTGAGGGGGCATGCCAGATAGATCTCTGGTCAGCTTGAAGCAAAATGTGAACAAAGTGACTGACTTTGAGCTCCTGTTTCTGGAGAACCACGTGGTGAAAACCAGCCCAAACTTTGCACACTTGTAGGGGAGACTCTTTAGCACCTATGGTGCAAATTTGGAGCCCCTATAACCTAAGGCCGACCTGTACTGACTCCCCAAAGATGGTACCCCTAGGACATCTAATTTTTACATTGGTGCCTATGTGAAAACTGGCCATGTTTGGGACCCGATAGCTCCCCCGTTTTAGGTCCTATGGGCCCCAAACTTGGCATGCATACTCACAAGACCATGGGCTACGTGGGGCTGAAGAAAGTGAATCATTCCTATGTATGGTTCGGGAAATATGACCGTTTAAAGTTGAGCTCCAATTGAACCAACTTTGGAAATTTGAACTCCCATTACTGGGGAACCTTCCATACTGGTGCACCATCGAGCTGCGAGTGGACCCCCACCTCGGCACCCCCTCCCCCTGAGGGGGGAGGGGGTGCCGAGGTGAAGGGGGCATGCCAGATAGATCTCTGGTCAGCTTGAAGCAAAATGTGATCAAAGTGACTGACTTTGAGCTCCTGTTTCTGGAGAACCACGTGGTGAAAACCAGCCCAAACTTTGCACACTTGTAGGGGAGACTCTTTAGCACCTATGGTGCAAATTTGGAGCCCCTATAACCTAAGGCCGACCTGTACTGACTCCCCAAAGATGGTACCCCTAGGACATCTAATTTTTACATTGGTGCCTATGTGAAAACTGGCCATGTTTGGGACCCGATAGCTCCCCCGTTTTAGGTCCTATGGGCCCCAAACTTTGCATGCATACTCCCAAGACCCTCGACTACATGGAGCCGAAAAAAGTGAATCAATACCATCTATGGTTCAGGAAATATGACCGTTTCAAGTTGAGCTCCAATTGAACCAACTTTTGAACTTTGAACTCCCATTACTGGGGAACCTTCCATACTGGTGCACCATCGAGCTGCGAGTGGACCCCCACCTCGGCACCCCCTCCCCCTGAGGGGGGAGGGGGTGCCGAGGTGAGGGGGCATGCCAGATAGATCTCTGGTCAGCTTGAAGCAAAATGTGATCAAAGTGACTGACTTTGAGCTCCTGTTTCTGGAGAACCACGTGGTGAAAACCAGCCCAAACTTTGCACACTTGTAGGGGAGACTCTTTAGCACCTATGGTGCAAATTTGGAGCCCCTATAACCTAAGGCCGACCTGTACTGACTCCCCAAAGATGGTACCCCTAGGACATCTAATTTTTACATTGGTGCCTATGTGAAAACTGGCCATGTTTGGGACCCGATAGCTCCCCCGTTTTAGGTCCTATGGGCCCCAAACTTTGCATGCATACTCCCAAGACCCTCGACTACATGGAGCCGAAAAAAGTGAATCAATACCATCTATTGTTCAGGAAATATGACCGTTTCAAGTTGAGCTCCAATTGAACCAACTTTTGAACTTTGAACTCCCATTACTGGGGAACCTTCCATACTGGTGCACCATCGAGCTGCGAGTGGACCCCCACCTCGGCACCCCCTCCCCCTGAGGGGGGAGGGGGTGCCGAGGTGAGGGGGCATGCCAGATAGATCTCTGGTCAGCTTGAAGCAAAATGTGATCAAAGTGACTGACTTTGAGCTCCTGTTTCTGGAGAACCACGTGGTGAAAACCAGCCCAAACTTTGCACACTTGTAGGGGAGACTCTTTAGCACCTATGGTGCAAATTTGGAGCCCCTATAACCTAAGGCCGACCTGTACTGACTCCCCAAAGATGGTACCCCTAGGACATCTAATTTTTACATTGGTGCCTATGTGAAAACTGGCCATGTTTGGGACCCGATAGCTCCCCCGTTTTAGGTCCTATGGGCCCCAAACTTTGCATGCATACTCCCAAGACCCTCGACTACATGGAGCCGAAAAAAGTGAATCAATACCATCTATGGTTCAGGAAATATGACCGTTTCAAGTTGAGCTCCAATTGAACCAACTTTTGAACTTTGAACTCCCATTACTGGGGAA
Source organism: Lithobates pipiens (assembly GCF_037356315.1). Classification (NCBI taxonomy): domain Eukaryota; kingdom Metazoa; phylum Chordata; class Amphibia; order Anura; family Ranidae; genus Lithobates; species Lithobates pipiens. Next base: position 259,911 of record NW_027507700.1, on the reverse strand, counting down.
CCTTCCATACTGGTGCACCATCGAGCTGCGAGTGGACCCCCACCTCGGCACCCCCTCCCCCTGAGGGGGCAGGGGGTGCCGAGGTGAGGGGGCATGCCAGATAGATCTCTGGTCAGCTTGAAGCAAAATGTGATCAAAGTGACTGACTTTGAGCTCCTGTTTCTGGAGAACCACGTGGTGAAAACCAGCCCAAACTTTGCACACTTGTAGGGGAGACTCTTTAGCACCTATGGTGCAAATTTGGAGCCCCTATAACCTAAGGCCGACCTGTACTGACTCCCCAAAGATGGTACCCCTAGGACATCTAATTTTTACATTGGTGCCTATGTGAAAACTGGCCATGTTTGGGACCCGATAGCTCCCCCGTTTTAGGTCCTATGGGCCCCAAACTTTGCATGCATACTCCCAAGACCCTCGACTACATGGAGCCGAAAAAAGTGAATCAATACCATCTATGGTTCAGGAAATATGACCGTTTCAAGTTGAGCTCCAATTGAACCAACTTTTGAACTTTGAACTCCCATTACTGGGGAACCTTCCATACTGGTGCACCATCGAGCTGCGAGTGGACCCCCACCTCGGCACCCCCTCCCCCTGAGGGGGGAGGGGGTGCCGAGGTGAGGGGGCATGCCAGATAGATCTCTGGTCAGCTTGAAGCAAAATGTGATCAAAGTGACTGACTTTGAGCTCCTGTTTCTGGAGAACCACGTGGTGAAAACCAGCCCAAACTTGGCACACTTGTAGGGGAGACTCTTTAGCACCTATGGTGCAAATTTGGAGCCCCTATAACCTAAGGCCGACCTGTACTGACTCCCCAAAGATGGTACCCCTAGGACATCTAATTTTTACATTGGTGCCTATGTGAAAACTGGCCATGTTTGGGACCCGATAGCTCCCCCGTTTTAGGTCCTATGGGCCCCAAACTTTGCATGCATACTCCCAAGACCCTCGACTACATGGAGCCGAAAAAAGTGAATCAATACCATCTATGGTTCAGGAAATATGACCGTTTCAAGTTGAGCTCCAATTGAACCAACTTTTGAACTTTGAACTCCCATTACTGGGGAACCTTCCATACTGGTGCACCATCGAGCTGCGAGTGGACCCCCAGGTGAGGGGGCATGCCAGATAGATCTCTGGTCAGCTTGAAGCAAAATGTGATCAAAGTGACTGACTTTGAGCTCCTGTTTCTGGAGAACCACGTGGTGAAAACCAGCCCAAACTTTGCACACTTGTAGGGGAGACTCTTTAGCACCTATGGTGCAAATTTGGAGCCCCTATAACCTAAGGCCGACCTGTACTGACTCCCCAAAGATGGTACCCCTAGGACATCTAATTTTTACATTGGTGCCTATGTGAAAACTGGCCATGTTTGGGACCCGATAGCTCCCCCGTTTTAGGTCCTATGGGCCCCAAACTTTGCATGCATACTCCCAAGACCCTCGACTACATGGAGCCGAAAAAAGTGAATCAATACCATCTATGGTTCAGGAAATATGACCGTTTCAAGTTGAGCTCCAATTGAACCAACTTTTGAACTTTGAACTCCCATTACTGGGGAACCTTCCATACTGGTGCACCATCGAGCTGCGAGTGGACCCCCAGGTGAGGGGGCATGCCAGATAGATCTCTGGTCAGCTTGAAGCAAAATGTGATCAAAGTGACTGACTTTGAGCTCCTGTTTCTGGAGAACCACGTGGTGAAAACCAGCCCAAACTTTGCACACTTGTAGGGGAGACTCTTTAGCACCTATGGTGCAAATTTGGAGCCCCTATAACCTAAGGCCGACCTGTACTGACTCCCCAAAGATGGTACCCCTAGGACATCTAATTTTTACATTGGTGCCTATGTGAAAACTGGCCATGTTTGGGACCCGATAGCTCCCCCGTTTTAGGTCCTATGGGCCCCAAACTTTGCATGCATACTCCCAAGACCCTCGACTACATGGAGCCGAAAAAAGTGAATCAATACCATCTATGGTTCAGGAAATATGACCGTTTCAAGTTGAGCTCCAATTGAACCAACTTTTGAACTTTGAACTCCCATTACTGGGGAACCTTCCATACTGGTGCACCATCGAGCTGCGAGTGGACCCCCACCTCGGCACCCCCTCCCCCTGAGGGGGGAGGGGGTGCCGAGGTGAGGGGGCATGCCAGATAGATCTCTGGTCAGCTTGAAGAAAAATGTGATCAAAGTGACTGACTTTGAGCTCCTGTTTCTGGAGAACCACGTGGTGAAAACCAGCCCAAACTTTGCACACTTGTAGGGGAGACTCTTTAGCACCTATGGTGCAAATTTGGAGCCCCTATAACCTAAGGCCGACCTGTACTGACTCCCCAAAGATGGTACCCCTAGGACATCTAATTTTTACATTGGTGCCTATGTGAAAACTGGCCATGTTTGGGACCCGATAGCTCCCCCGTTTTAGGTCCTATGGGCCCCAAACTTGGCATGCATACTCACAAGACCATGGGCTACGTGGGGCTGAAGAAAGTGAATCATTCCTATGTATGGTTCGGGAAATATGACCGTTTCAAGTTGAGCTCCAATTGAACCAACTTTTGAACTTTGAACTCCCATTACTGGGGAACCTTCCATACTGGTGCACCATCGAGCTGCGAGTGGACCCCCACCTCGGCACCCCCTCCCCCTGAGGGGGGAGGGGGTGCCGAGGTGAGGGGGCATGCCAGATAGATCTCTGGTCAGCTTGAAGCAAAATGTGATCAAAGTGACTGACTTTGAGCTCCTGTTTCTGGAGAACCACGTGGTGAAAACCAGCCCAAACTTTGCACACTTGTAGGGGAGACTCTTTAGCACCTATGGTGCAAATTTGGAGCCCCTATAACCTAAGGCCGACCTGTACTGACTCCCCAAAGATGGTACCCCTAGGACATCTAATTTTTACATTGGTGCCTATGTGAAAACTGGCCATGTTTGGGACCCGATAGCTCCCCCGTTTTAGGTCCTATGGGCCCCAAACTTTGCATGCATACTCCCAAGACCCTCGACTACATGGAGCCGAAAAAAGTGAATCAATACCATCTATGGTTCAGGAAATATGACCGTTTCAAGTTGAGCTCCAATTGAACCAACTTTTGAACTTTGAACTCCCATTACTGGGGAACCTTCCATACTGGTGCACCATCGAGCTGCGAGTGGACCCCCAGGTGAGGGGGCATGCCAGATAGATCTCTGGTCAGCTTGAAGCAAAATGTGATCAAAGTGACTGACTTTGAGCTCCTGTTTCTGGAGAACCACGTGGTGAAAACCAGCCCAAACTTTGCACACTTGTAGGGGAGACTCTTTAGCACCTATGGTGCAAATTTGGAGCCCCTATAACCTAAGGCCGACCTGTACTGACTCCCCAAAGATGGTACCCCTAGGACATCTAATTTTTACATTGGTGCCTATGTGAAAACTGGCCATGTTTGGGACCCGATAGCTCCCCCGTTTTAGGTCCTATGGGCCCCAAACTTTGCATGCATACTCCCAAGACCCTTGACTACATGGAGCCGAAAAAAGTGAATCAATACCATCTATGGTTCAGGAAATATGACCGTTTCAAGTTGAGCTCCAATTGAACCAACTTTTGAACTTTGAACTCCCATTACTGGGGAACCTTCCATACTGGTGCACCATCGAGCTGCGAGTGGACCCCCAGGTGAGGGGGCATGCCAGATAGATCTCTGGTCAGCTTGAAGCAAAATGTGATCAAAGTGACTGACTTTGAGCTCCTGTTTCTGGAGAACCACGTGGTGAAAACCAGCCCAAACTTTGCACACTTGTAGGGGAGACTCTTTAGCACCTATGGTGCAAATTTGGAGCCCCTATAACCTAAGGCCGACCTGTACTGACTCCCCAAAGATGGTACCCCTAGGACATCTAATTTTTACATTGGTGCCTATGTGAAAACTGGCCATGTTTTGGACCCGATAGCTCCCCCGTTTTAGGTCCTATGGGCCCCAAACTTTGCATGCATACTCCCAAGACCCTCGACTACATGGAGCCGAAAAAAGTGAATCAATACCATCTATGGTTCAGGAAATATGACCGTTTCAAGTTGAGCTCCAATTGAACCAACTTTTGAACTTTGAACTCCCATTACTGGGGAACCTTCCATACTGGTGCACCATCGAGCTGCGAGTGGACCCCCAGGTGAGGGGGCATGCCAGATAGATCTCTGGTCAGCTTGAAGCAAAATGTGATCAAAGTGACTGACTTTGAGCTCCTGTTTCTGGAGAACCACGTGGTGAAAACCAGCCCAAACTTTGCACACTTGTAGGGGAGACTCTTTAGCACCTATGGTGCAAATTTGGAGCCCCTATAACCTAAGGCCGACCTGTACTGACTCCCCAAAGATGGTACCCCTAGGACATCTAATTTTTACATTGGTGCCTATGTGAAAACTGGCCATGTTTGGGACCCGATAGCTCCCCCGTTTTAGGTCCTATGGGCCCCAAACTTTGCATGCATACTCCCAAGACCCTCGACTACATGGAGCCGAAAAAAGTGAATCAATACCATCTATGGTTCAGGAAATATGACCGTTTCAAGTTGAGCTCCAATTGAACCAACTTTTGAACTTTGAACTCCCATTACTGGGGAACCTTCCATACTGGTGCACCATCGAGCTGCGAGTGGACCCCCACCTCGGCACCCCCTCCCCCTGAGGGGGGAGGGGGTGCCGAGGTGAGGGGGCATGCCAGATAGATCTCTGGTCAGCTTGAAGAAAAATGTGATCAAAGTGACTGACTTTGAGCTCCTGTTTCTGGAGAACCACGTGGTGAAAACCAGCCCAAACTTTGCACACTTGTAGGGGAGACTCTTTAGCACCTATGGTGCAAATTTGGAGCCCCTATAACCTAAGGCCGACCTGTACTGACTCCCCAAAGATGGTACCCCTAGGACATCTAATTTTTACATTGGTGCCTATGTGAAAACTGGCCATGTTTGGGACCCGATAGCTCCCCCGTTTTAGGTCCTATGGGCCCCAAACTTGGCATGCATACTCACAAGACCATGGGCTACGTGGGGCTGAAGAAAGTGAATCATTCCTATGTATGGTTCGGGAAATATGACCGTTTCAAGTTGAGCTCCAATTGAACCAACTTTTGAACTTTGAACTCCCATTACTGGGGAACCTTCCATACTGGTGCACCATCGAGCTGCGAGTGGACCCCCACCTCGGCACCCCCTCCCCCTGAGGGGGGAGGGGGTGCCGAGGTGAGGGGGCATGCCAGATAGATCTCTGGTCAGCTTGAAGCAAAATGTGATCAAAGTGACTGACTTTGAGCTCCTGTTTCTGGAGAACCACGTGGTGAAAACCAGCCCAAACTTTGCACACTTGTAGGGGAGACTCTTTAGCACCTATGGTGCAAATTTGGAGCCCCTATAACCTAAGGCCGACCTGTACTGACTCCCCAAAGATGGTACCCCTAGGACATCTAATTTTTACATTGGTGCCTATGTGAAAACTGGCCATGTTTGGGACCCGATAGCTCCCCCGTTTTAGGTCCTATGGGCCCCAAACTTTGCATGCACACTCCCAAGACCCTCGACTACATGGAGCCGAAAAAAGTGAATCAATACCATCTATGGTTCAGGAAATATGACCGTTTCAAGTTGAGCTCCAATTGAACCAACTTTTGAACTTTGAACTCCCATTACTGGGGAACCTTCCATACTGGTGCACCATCGAGCTGCGAGTGGACCCCCAGGTGAGGGGGCATGCCAGATAGATCTCTGGTCAGCTTGAAGCAAAATGTGATCAAAGTGACTGACTTTGAGCTCCTGTTTCTGGAGAACCACGTGGTGAAAACCAGCCCAAACTTTGCACACTTGTAGGGGAGACTCTTTAGCACCTATGGTGCAAATTTGGAGCCCCTATAACCTAAGGCCGACCTGTACTGACTCCCCAAAGATGGTACCCCTAGGACATCTAATTTTTACATTGGTGCCTATGTGAAAACTGGCCATGTTTGGGACCCGATAGCTCCCCCGTTTTAGGTCCTATGGGCCCCAAACTTTGCATGCATACTCCCAAGACCCTCGACTACATGGAGCCGAAAAAAGTGAATCAATACCATCTATGGTTCAGGAAATATGACCGTTTCAAGTTGAGCTCCAATTGAACCAACTTTTGAACTTTGAACTCCCATTACTGGGGAACCTTCCATACTGGTGCACCATCGAGCTGCGAGTGGACCCCCAGGTGAGGGGGCATGCCAGATAGATCTCTGGTCAGCTTGAAGCAAAATGTGATCAAAGTGACTGACTTTGAGCTCCTGTTTCTGGAGAACCACGTGGTGAAAACCAGCCCAAACTTTGCACACTTGTAGGGGAGACTCTTTAGCACCTATGGTGCAAATTTGGAGCCCCTATAACCTAAGGCCGACCTGTACTGACTCCCCAAAGATGGTACCCCTAGGACATCTAATTTTTACATTGGTGCCTATGTGAAAACTGGCCATGTTTTGGACCCGATAGCTCCCCCGTTTTAGGTCCTATGGGCCCCAAACTTTGCATGCATACTCCCAAGACCCTCGACTACATGGAGCCGAAAAAAGTGAATCAATACCATCTATGGTTCAGGAAATATGACCGTTTCAAGTTGAGCTCCAATTGAACCAACTTTTGAACTTTGAACTCCCATTACTGGGGAACCTTCCATACTGGTGCACCATCGAGCTGCGAGTGGACCCCCAGGTGAGGGGGCATGCCAGATAGATCTCTGGTCAGCTTGAAGCAAAATGTGATCAAAGTGACTGACTTTGAGCTCCTGTTTCTGGAGAACCACGTGGTGAAAACCAGCCCAAACTTTGCACACTTGTAGGGGAGACTCTTTAGCACCTATGGTGCAAATTTGGAGCCCCTATAACCTAAGGCCGACCTGTACTGACTCCCCAAAGATGGTACCCCTAGGACATCTAATTTTTACATTGGTGCCTATGTGAAAACTGGCCATGTTTTGGACCCGATAGCTCCCCCGTTTTAGGTCCTATGGGCCCCAAACTTTGCATGCATACTCCCAAGACCCTCGACTACATGGAGCCGAAAAAAGTGAATCAATACCATCTATGGTTCAGGAAATATGACCGTTTCAAGTTGAGCTCCAATTGAACCAACTTTTGAACTTTGAACTCCCATTACTGGGGAACCTTCCATACTGGTGCACCATCGAGCTGCGAGTGGACCCCCAGGTGAGGGGGCATGCCAGATAGATCTCTGGTCAGCTTGAAGCAAAATGTGATCAAAGTGACTGACTTTGAGCTCCTGTTTCTGGAGAACCACGTGGTGAAAACCAGCCCAAACTTTGCACACTTGTAGGGGAGACTCTTTAGCACCTATGGTGCAAATTTGGAGCCCCTATAACCTAAGGCCGACCTGTACTGACTCCCCAAAGATGGTACCCCTAGGACATCTAATTTTTACATTGGTGCCTATGTGAAAACTGGCCATGTTTGGGACCCGATAGCTCCCCCGTTTTAGGTCCTATGGGCCCCAAACTTTGCATGCATACTCCCAAGACCCTCGACTACATGGAGCCGAAAAAAGTGAATCAATACCATCTATGGTTCAGGAAATATGACCGTTTCAAGTTGAGCTCCAATTGAACCAACTTTTGAACTTTGAACTCCCATTACTGGGGAACCTTCCATACTGGTGCACCATCGAGCTGCGAGTGGACCCCCAGGTGAGGGGGCATGCCAGATAGATCTCTGGTCAGCTTGAAGCAAAATGTGATCAAAGTGACTGACTTTGAGCTCCTGTTTCTGGAGAACCACGTGGTGAAAACCAGCCCAAACTTTGCACACTTGTAGGGGAGACTCTTTAGCACCTATGGTGCAAATTTGGAGCCCCTATAACCTAAGGCCGACCTGTACTGACTCCCCAAAGATGGTACCCCTAGGACATCTAATTTTTACATTGGTGCCTATGTGAAAACTGGCCATGTTTGGGACCCGATAGCTCCCCCGTTTTAGGTCCTATGGGCCCCAAACTTTGCATGCATACTCCCAAGACCCTCGACTACATGGAGCCGAAAAAAGTGAATCAATACCATCTATGGTTCAGGAAATATGACCGTTTCAAGTTGAGCTCCAATTGAACCAACTTTTGAACTTTGAACTCCCATTACTGGGGAACCTTCCATACTGGTGCACCATCGAGCTGCGAGTGGACCCCCACCTCGGCACCCCCTCCCCCTGAGGGGGGAGGGGGTGCCGAGGTGAGGGGGCATGCCAGATAGATCTCTGGTCAGCTTGAAGCAAAATGTGATCAAAGTGACTGACTTTGAGCTCCTGTTTCTGGAGAACCACGTGGTGAAAACCAGCCCAAACTTTGCACACTTGTAGGGGAGACTCTTTAGCACCTATGGTGCAAATTTGGAGCCCCTATAACCTAAGGCCGACCTGTACTGACTCCCCAAAGATGGTACCCCTAGGACATCTAATTTTTACATTGGTGCCTATGTGAAAACTGGCCATGTTTGGGACCCGATAGCTCCCCCGTTTTAGGTCCAAACTGCCCCAAACTTTGCATGCATACTCCCAAGACCCTGGACTACATGGAGCCGAAAAAAGTGAATCAATACCATCTATGGTTCAGGAAATATGACCGTTTCAAGTTGAGCTCCAATTGAACCAACTTTTGAACTTTGAACTCCCATTACTGGGGAACCTTCCATACTGGTGCACCATCGAGCTGCGAGTGGACCCCCAGGTGAGGGGGCATGCCAGATAGATCTCTGGTCAGCTTGAAGCAAAATGTGATCAAAGTGACTGACTTTGAGCTCCTGTTTCTGGAGAACCACGTGGTGAAAACCAGCCCAAACTTTGCACACTTGTAGGGGAGACTCTTTAGCACCTATGGTGCAAATTTGGAGCCCCTATAACCTAAGGCCGACCTGTACTGACTCCCCAAAGATGGTACCCCTAGGACATCTAATTTTTACATTGGTGCCTATGTGAAAACTGGCCATGTTTGGGACCCGATAGCTCCCCCGTTTTAGGTCCTATGGGCCCCAAACTTTGCATGCATACTCCCAAGACCCTCGACTACATGGAGCCGAAAAAAGTGAATCAATACCATCTATGGTTCAGGAAATATGACCGTTTCAAGTTGAGCTCCAATTGAACCAACTTTTGAACTTTGAACTCCCATTACTGGGGAACCTTCCATACTGGTGCACCATCGAGCTGCGAGTGGACCCCCACCTCGGCACCCCCTCCCCCTGAGGGGGGAGGGGGTGCCGAGGTGAGGGGGCATGCCAGATAGATCTCTGGTCAGCTTGAAGCAAAATGTGATCAAAGTGACTGACTTTGAGCTCCTGTTTCTGGAGAACCACGTGGTGAAAACCAGCCCAAACTTTGCACACTTGTAGGGGAGACTCTTTAGCACCTATGGTGCAAATTTGGAGCCCCTATAACCTAAGGCCGACCTGTACTGACTCCCCAAAGATGGTACCCCTAGGACATCTAATTTTTACATTGGTGCCTATGTGAAAACTGGCCATGTTTGGGACCCGATAGCTCCCCCGTTTTAGGTCCAAACTGCCCCAAACTTTGCATGCATACTCCCAAGACCCTCGACTACATGGAGCCGAAAAAAGTGAATCAATACCATCTATGGTTCAGGAAATATGACCGTTTCAAGTTGAGCTCCAATTGAACCAACTTTTGAACTTTGAACTCCCATTACTGGGGAACCTTCCATACTGGTGCACCATCGAGCTGCGAGTGGACCCCCACCTCGGCACCCCCTCCCCCTGAGGGGGGAGGGGGTGCCGAGGTGAGGGGGCATGCCAGATAGATCTCTGGTCAGCTTGAAGCAAAATGTGAACAAAGTGACTGACTTTGAGCTCCTGTTTCTGGAGAACCACGTGGTGAAAACCAGCCCAAACTTTGCACACTTGTAGGGGAGACTCTTTAGCACCTATGGTGCAAATTTGGAGCCCCTATAACCTAAGGCCGACCTGTACTGACTCCCCAAAGATGGTACCCCTAGGACATCTAATTTTTACATTGGTGCCTATGTGAAAACTGGCCATGTTTGGGACCCGATAGCTCCCCCGTTTTAGGTCCTATGGGCCCCAAACTTGGCATGCATACTCACAAGACCATGGGCTACGTGGGGCTGAAGAAAGTGAATCATTCCTATGTATGGTTCGGGAAATATGACCGTTTAAAGTTGAGCTCCAATTGAACCAACTTTGGAAATTTGAACTCCCATTACTGGGGAACCTTCCATACTGGTGCACCATCGAGCTGCGAGTGGACCCCCACCTCGGCACCCCCTCCCCCTGAGGGGGGAGGGGGTGCCGAGGTGAGGGGGCATGCCAGATAGATCTCTGGTCAGCTTGAAGCAAAATGTGATCAAAGTGACTGACTTTGAGCTCCTGTTTCTGGAGAACCACGTGGTGAAAACCAGCCCAAACTTTGCACACTTGTAGGGGAGACTCTTTAGCACCTATGGTGCAAATTTGGAGCCCCTATAACCTAAGGCTGACCTGTACTGACTCCCCAAAGATGGTACCCCTAGGACATCTAATTTTTACATTGGTGCCTATGTGAAAACTGGCCATGTTTGGGACCCGATAGCTCCCCCGTTTTAGGTCCAAACTGCCCCAAACTTTGCATGCATACTCCCAAGACCCTCGACTACATGGAGCCGAAAAAAGTGAATCAATACCATCTATGGTTCAGGAAATATGACCGTTTCAAGTTGAGCTCCAATTGAACCAACTTTTGAACTTTGAACTCCCATTACTGGGGAACCTTCCATACTGGTGCACCATCGAGCTGCGAGTGGACCCCCACCTCGGCACCCCCTCCCCCTGAGGGGGGAGGGGGTGCCGAGGTGAGGGGGCAGGCCAGATAGATCTCTGGTCAGCTTGAAGCAAAATGTGATCAAAGTGACTGACTTTGAGCTCCTGTTTCTGGAGAACCACGTGGTGAAAACCAGCCCAAACTTTGCACACTTGTAGGGGAGACTCTTTAGCACCTATGGTGCAAATTTGGAGCCCCTATAACCTAAGGCCGACCTGTACTGACTCCCCAAAGATGGTACCCCTAGGACATCTAATTTTTACATTGGTGCCTATGTGAAAACTGGCCATGTTTGGGACCCGATAGCTCCCCCGTTTTAGGTCCAAACTGCCCCAAACTTTGCATGCATACTCCCAAGACCCTCGACTACATGGAGCCGAAAAAAGTGAATCAATACCATCTATGGTTCAGGAAATATGACCGTTTCAAGTTGAGCTCCAATTGAACCAACTTTTGAACTTTGAACTCCCATTACTGGGGAACCTTCCATACTGGTGCACCATCGAGCTGCGAGTGGACCCCCACCTCGGCACCCCCTCCCCCTGAGGGGGGAGGGGGTGCCGAGGTGAGGGGGCATGCCAGATAGATCTCTGGTCAGCTTGAAGCAAAATGTGAACAAAGTGACTGACTTTGAGCTCCTGTTTCTGGAGAACCACGTGGTGAAAACCAGCCCAAACTTTGCACACTTGTAGGGGAGACTCTTTAGCACCTATGGTGCAAATTTGGAGCCCCTATAACCTAAGGCCGACCTGTACTGACTCCCCAAAGATGGTACCCCTAGGACATCTAATTTTTACATTGGTGCCTATGTGAAAACTGGCCATGTTTGGGACCCGATAGCTCCCCCGTTTTAGGTCCTATGGGCCCCAAACTTGGCATGCATACTCACAAGACCATGGGCTACGTGGGGCTGAAGAAAGTGAATCATTCCTATGTATGGTTCGGGAAATATGACCGTTTAAAGTTGAGCTCCAATTGAACCAACTTTGGAAATTTGAACTCCCATTACTGGGGAACCTTCCATACTGGTGCACCATCGAGCTGCGAGTGGACCCCCACCTCGGCACCCCCTCCCCCTGAGGGGGGAGGGGGTGCCGAGGTGAAGGGGGCATGCCAGATAGATCTCTGGTCAGCTTGAAGCAAAATGTGATCAAAGTGACTGACTTTGAGCTCCTGTTTCTGGAGAACCACGTGGTGAAAACCAGCCCAAACTTTGCACACTTGTAGGGGAGACTCTTTAGCACCTATGGTGCAAATTTGGAGCCCCTATAACCTAAGGCCGACCTGTACTGACTCCCCAAAGATGGTACCCCTAGGACATCTAATTTTTACATTGGTGCCTATGTGAAAACTGGCCATGTTTGGGACCCGATAGCTCCCCCGTTTTAGGTCCTATGGGCCCCAAACTTTGCATGCATACTCCCAAGACCCTCGACTACATGGAGCCGAAAAAAGTGAATCAATACCATCTATGGTTCAGGAAATATGACCGTTTCAAGTTGAGCTCCAATTGAACCAACTTTTGAACTTTGAACTCCCATTACTGGGGAACCTTCCATACTGGTGCACCATCGAGCTGCGAGTGGACCCCCACCTCGGCACCCCCTCCCCCTGAGGGGGGAGGGGGTGCCGAGGTGAGGGGGCATGCCAGATAGATCTCTGGTCAGCTTGAAGCAAAATGTGATCAAAGTGACTGACTTTGAGCTCCTGTTTCTGGAGAACCACGTGGTGAAAACCAGCCCAAACTTTGCACACTTGTAGGGGAGACTCTTTAGCACCTATGGTGCAAATTTGGAGCCCCTATAACCTAAGGCCGACCTGTACTGACTCCCCAAAGATGGTACCCCTAGGACATCTAATTTTTACATTGGTGCCTATGTGAAAACTGGCCATGTTTGGGACCCGATAGCTCCCCCGTTTTAGGTCCTATGGGCCCCAAACTTGGCATGCATACTCACAAGACCATGGGCTACGTGGGGCTGAAGAAAGTGAATCATTCCTATGTATGGTTCGGGAAATATGACCGTTTAAAGTTGAGCTCCAATTGAACCAACTTTGGAAATTTGAACTCCCATTACTGGGGAACCTTCCATACTGGTGCACCATCGAGCTGCGAGTGGACCCCCACCTCGGCACCCCCTCCCCCTGAGGGGGGAGGGGGTGCCGAGGTGAGGGGGCATGCCAGATAGATCTCTGGTCAGCTTGAAGCAAAATGTGATCAAAGTGACTGACTTTGAGCTCCTGTTTCTGGAGAACCACGTGGTGAAAACCAGCCCAAACTTTGCACACTTGTAGGGGAGACTCTTTAGCACCTATGGTGCAAATTTGGAGCCCCTATAACCTAAGGCCGACCTGTACTGACTCCCCAAAGATGGTACCCCTAGGACATCTAATTTTTACATTGGTGCCTATGTGAAAACTGGCCATGTTTGGGACCCGATAGCTCCCCCGTTTTAGGTCCTATGGGCCCCAAACTTTGCATGCATACTCCCAAGACCCTCGACTACATGGAGCCGAAAAAAAGTGAATCAATACCATCTATGGTTCAGGAAATATGACCGTTTAAAGTTGAGCTCCAATTGAACCAACTTTGGAACTTTGAACTCCCATTACTGGGGAACCTTCCATACTGGTGCACCATCGAGCTGCGAGTGGACCCCCACCTCGGCACCCCCTCCCCCTGAGGGGGGAGGGGGTGCCGAGGTGAGGGGGCATGCCAGATAGATCTCTGGTCAGCTTGAAGCAAAATGTGATCAAAGTGACTGACTTTGAGCTCCTGTTTCTGGAGAACCACGTGGTGAAAACCAGCCCAAACTTTGCACACTTGTAGGGGAGACTCTTTAGCACCTATGGTGCAAATTTGGAGCCCCTATAACCTAAGGCCGACCTGTACTGACTCCCCAAAGATGGTACCCCTAGGACATCTAATTTTTACATTGGTGCCTATGTGAAAACTGGCCATGTTTGGGACCCGATAGCTCCCCCGTTTTAGGTCCAAACTGCCCCAAACTTGGCATGCATACTCACAAGACCCTGGGCTACGTGGGGCTGAAGAAAGTGAATCATTCCCATGAATGGTTCGGGAAATATGACCGTTTAAAGTTGAGCTCCAATTGAACCAACTTTGGAACTTTGAACTCCCATTACTGGGGAACCTTCCATACTGGTGCACCATCGAGCTGCGAGTGGACCCCCACCTCGACACCCCCTCCCCCTGAGGGGGGAGGGGTGCCGAGGTGAGGGGGCATGCCAGATAGATCTCTGGTCAGCTTGAAGCAAAATGTGATCAAAGTGACTGACTTTGAGCTCCTGTTTCTGGAGAACCTCGTGGTGAAAACCAGCCCAAACTTTGCACACTTGTAGGGGAGACTCTTTAGCACCTATGGTGCAAATTTGGAGCCCCTATAACCTAAGGCCGACCTGTACTGACTCCCCAAAGATGGTACCCCTAGGACATCTAATTTTTACATTGGTGCCTATGTGAAAACTGGCCATGTTTGGGACCCGATAGCTCCCCTGTTGTAGGTCCTATGGGCCCCAAACTTTGCATGCATACTCCCAAGACCCTCGACTACATGGAGCCGAAAAAAGTGAATCAATACCATCTATGGTTCAGGAAATATGACCGTTTAAAGTTGAGCTCCAATTGAACCAACTTTTGAACTTTGAACTGCCATTACTGGGGAACCTTCCATACTGGTGCACCATCGAGCTGCGAGTTGACCCCCACCTCGGCACCCCCTCCCCCTGAGGGGGGAGGGGGTGCCGAGGTGAGGGGGCATGCCAGATAGATCTCTGGTCAGCTTGAAGCAAAATGTGATCAAAGTGACTGACTTTGAGCTCCTGTTTCTGGAGAACCACGTGGTGAAAACCAGCCCAAACTTTGCACACTTGTAGGGGAGACTCTTTAGCACCTATGGTGCAAATTTGGAGCCCCTATAACCTAAGGCCGACCTGTACTGACTCCCCAAAGATGGTACCCCTAGGACATCTAATTTTTACATTGGTGCCTATGTGAAAACTGGCCATGTTTGGGACCCGATTGCTCCCCTGTTTTAGGTCCTATGGGCCCCAAACTTTGCATGCATACTCCCAAGACCATCGACTACATGGAGCCGAAAAAAGTGAATCAATACCATCTATGGTTCAGGAAATATGACCGTTTCAAGTTGAGCTCCAATTGAACCAACTTTTGAACTTTGAAGTCCCATTACTGGGAAACCTTCCATACTGGTGCACCATCGAGCTGCGAGTGGACCCCCACCTCGGCACCCCCTCCCCCTGAGGGGGGAGGGGGTGCCGAGGTGAGGGGGCATGCCAGATAGATCTCTGGTCAGCTTGAAGCAAAATGTGATCAAAGTGACTGACTTTGAGCTCCTGTTTCTGGAGAACCACGTGGTGAAAACCAGCCCAAACTTTGCACACTTGTAGGGGAGACTCTTTAGCACCTATGGTGCAAATTTGGAGCCCCTATAACCTAAGGCCGACCTGTACTGACTCCCCAAAGATGGTACCCCTAGGACATCTAATTTTTACATTGGTGCCTATGTGAAAACTGGCCATGTTTGGGACCCGATAGCTCCCCCGTTTTAGGTCCTATGGGCCCCAAACTTTGCATGCATACTCCCAAGACCCTCGACTACATGGAGCCGAAAAAAGTGAATCAATACCATCTATGGTTCAGGAAATATGACCGTTTAAAGTTGAGCTCCAATTGAACCAACTTTTGAACTTTGAACTCCCATTACTGGGGAACCTTCCATACTGGTGCACCATCGAGCTGCGAGTTGACCCCCACCTCGGCACCCCCTCCCCCTGAGGGGGGAGGGGGTGCCGAGGTGAGGGGGCATGCCAGATAGATCTCTGGTCAGCTTGAAGCAAAATGTGATCAAAGTGACTGACTTTGAGCTCCTGTTTCTGGAGAACCACGTGGTGAAAACCAGCCCAAACTTGGCACACTTGTAGGGGAGACTCTTTAGCACATATGGTGCAAATTTGGAGCCCCTATAACCTAAGGCCGACCTGTACTGACTCCCCAAAGATGGTACCCCTAGGACATCTAATTTTTACATTGGTGCCTATGTGAAAACTGGCCATGTTTGGGACCCGATAGCTCCCCCGTTTTAGGTCCTATGGGCCCCAAACTTGGCATGCATACTCACAAGACCATGGGCTACGTGGGGCTGAAGAAAGTGAATCATTCCTATGTATGGTTCGGGAAATATGACCGTTTAAAGTTGAGCTCCAATTGAACCAACTTTGGAAATTTGAACTCCCATTACTGGGGAACCTTCCATACTGGTGCACCATCGAGCTGCGAGTGGACCCCCACCTCGGCACCCCCTCCCCCTGAGGGGGGAGGGGGTGCCGAGGTGAGGGGGCATGCCAGATAGATCTCTGGTCAGCTTGAAGCAAAATGTGATCAAAGTGACTGACTTTGAGCTCCTGTTTCTGGAGAACCACGTGGTGAAAACCAGCCCAAACTTTGCACACTTGTAGGGGAGACTCTTTAGCACCTATGGTGCAAATTTGGAGCCCCTATAACCTAAGGCTGACCTGTACTGACTCCCCAAAGATGGTACCCCTAGGACATCTAATTTTTACATTGGTGCTTATGTGAAAAGTGGCCATGTTTGGGACCCGATAGCTCCCCCGTTTTAGGTCCAAACTGCCCCAAACTTTGCATGCATACTCCCAAGACCCTCGACTACATGGAGCCGAAAAAAGTGAATCAATACCATCTATGGTTCAGGAAATATGACCGTTTCAAGTTGAGCTCCAATTGAACCAACTTTTGAACTTTGAACTCCCATTACTGGGGAACCTTCCATACTGGTGCACCATCGAGCTGCGAGTGGACCCCCACCTCGGCACCCCCTCCCCCTGAGGGGGGAGGGGGTGCCGAGGTGAGGGGGCAGGCCAGATAGATCTCTGGTCAGCTTGAAGCAAAATGTGATCAAAGTGACTGACTTTGAGCTCCTGTTTCTGGAGAACCACGTGGTGAAAACCAGCCCAAACTTTGCACACTTGTAGGGGAGACTCTTTAGCACCTATGGTGCAAATTTGGAGCCCCTATAACCTAAGGCCGACCTGTACTGACTCCCCAAAGATGGTACCCCTAGGACATCTAATTTTTACATTGGTGCCTATGTGAAAACTGGCCATGTTTGGGACCCGATAGCTCCCCCGTTTTAGGTCCAAACTGCCCCAAACTTTGCATGCATACTCCCAAGACCCTCGACTACATGGAGCCGAAAAAAGTGAATCAATACCATCTATGGTTCAGGAAATATGACCGTTTCAAGTTGAGCTCCAATTGAACCAACTTTTGAACTTTGAACTCCCATTACTGGGGAACCTTCCATACTGGTGCACCATCGAGCTGCGAGTGGACCCCCACCTCGGCACCCCCTCCCCCTGAGGGGGGAGGGGGTGCCGAGGTGAGGGGGCATGCCAGATAGATCTCTGGTCAGCTTGAAGCAAAATGTGAACAAAGTGACTGACTTTGAGCTCCTGTTTCTGGAGAACCACGTGGTGAAAACCAGCCCAAACTTTGCACACTTGTAGGGGAGACTCTTTAGCACCTATGGTGCAAATTTGGAGCCCCTATAACCTAAGGCCGACCTGTACTGACTCCCCAAAGATGGTACCCCTAGGACATCTAATTTTTACATTGGTGCCTATGTGAAAACTGGCCATGTTTGGGACCCGATAGCTCCCCCGTTTTAGGTCCTATGGGCCCCAAACTTGGCATGCATACTCACAAGACCATGGGCTACGTGGGGCTGAAGAAAGTGAATCATTCCTATGTATGGTTCGGGAAATATGACCGTTTAAAGTTGAGCTCCAATTGAACCAACTTTGGAAATTTGAACTCCCATTACTGGGGAACCTTCCATACTGGTGCACCATCGAGCTGCGAGTGGACCCCCACCTCGGCACCCCCTCCCCCTGAGGGGGGAGGGGGTGCCGAGGTGAAGGGGGCATGCCAGATAGATCTCTGGTCAGCTTGAAGCAAAATGTGATCAAAGTGACTGACTTTGAGCTCCTGTTTCTGGAGAACCACGTGGTGAAAACCAGCCCAAACTTTGCACACTTGTAGGGGAGACTCTTTAGCACCTATGGTGCAAATTTGGAGCCCCTATAACCTAAGGCCGACCTGTACTGACTCCCCAAAGATGGTACCCCTAGGACATCTAATTTTTACATTGGTGCCTATGTGAAAACTGGCCATGTTTGGGACCCGATAGCTCCCCCGTTTTAGGTCCTATGGGCCCCAAACTTTGCATGCATACTCCCAAGACCCTCGACTACATGGAGCCGAAAAAAGTGAATCAATACCATCTATGGTTCAGGAAATATGACCGTTTCAAGTTGAGCTCCAATTGAACCAACTTTTGAACTTTGAACTCCCATTACTGGGGAACCTTCCATACTGGTGCACCATCGAGCTGCGAGTGGACCCCCACCTCGGCACCCCCTCCCCCTGAGGGGGGAGGGGGTGCCGAGGTGAGGGGGCATGCCAGATAGATCTCTGGTCAGCTTGAAGCAAAATGTGATCAAAGTGACTGACTTTGAGCTCCTGTTTCTGGAGAACCACGTGGTGAAAACCAGCCCAAACTTTGCACACTTGTAGGGGAGACTCTTTAGCACCTATGGTGCAAATTTGGAGCCCCTATAACCTAAGGCCGACCTGTACTGACTCCCCAAAGATGGTACCCCTAGGACATCTAATTTTTACATTGGTGCCTATGTGAAAACTGGCCATGTTTGGGACCCGATAGCTCCCCCGTTTTAGGTCCTATGGGCCCCAAACTTGGCATGCATACTCACAAGACCATGGGCTACGTGGGGCTGAAGAAAGTGAATCATTCCTATGTATGGTTCGGGAAATATGACCGTTTAAAGTTGAGCTCCAATTGAACCAACTTTGGAAATTTGAACTCCCATTACTGGGGAACCTTCCATACTGGTGCACCATCGAGCTGCGAGTGGACCCCCACCTCGGCACCCCCTCCCCCTGAGGGGGGAGGGGGTGCCGAGGTGAGGGGGCATGCCAGATAGATCTCTGGTCAGCTTGAAGCAAAATGTGATCAAAGTGACTGACTTTGAGCTCCTGTTTCTGGAGAACCACGTGGTGAAAACCAGCCCAAACTTTGCACACTTGTAGGGGAGACTCTTTAGCACCTATGGTGCAAATTTGGAGCCCCTATAACCTAAGGCCGACCTGTACTGACTCCCCAAAGATGGTACCCCTAGGACATCTAATTTTTACATTGGTGCCTATGTGAAAACTGGCCATGTTTGGGACCCGATAGCTCCCCCGTTTTAGGTCCTATGGGCCCCAAACTTTGCATGCATACTCCCAAGACCCTCGACTACATGGAGCCGAAAAAAAGTGAATCAATACCATCTATGGTTCAGGAAATATGACCGTTTAAAGTTGAGCTCCAATTGAACCAACTTTGGAACTTTGAACTCCCATTACTGGGGAACCTTCCATACTGGTGCACCATCGAGCTGCGAGTGGACCCCCACCTCGGCACCCCCTCCCCCTGAGGGGGGAGGGGGTGCCGAGGTGAGGGGGCATGCCAGATAGATCTCTGGTCAGCTTGAAGCAAAATGTGATCAAAGTGACTGACTTTGAGCTCCTGTTTCTGGAGAACCACGTGGTGAAAACCAGCCCAAACTTTGCACACTTGTAGGGGAGACTCTTTAGCACCTATGGTGCAAATTTGGAGCCCCTATAACCTAAGGCCGACCTGTACTGACTCCCCAAAGATGGTACCCCTAGGACATCTAATTTTTACATTGGTGCCTATGTGAAAACTGGCCATGTTTGGGACCCGATAGCTCCCCCGTTTTAGGTCCAAACTGCCCCAAACTTGGCATGCATACTCACAAGACCCTGGGCTACGTGGGGCTGAAGAAAGTGAATCATTCCCATGAATGGTTCGGGAAATATGACCGTTTAAAGTTGAGCTCCAATTGAACCAACTTTGGAACTTTGAACTCCCATTACTGGGGAACCTTCCATACTGGTGCACCATCGAGCTGCGAGTGGACCCCCACCTCGACACCCCCTCCCCCTGAGGGGGGAGGGGTGCCGAGGTGAGGGGGCATGCCAGATAGATCTCTGGTCAGCTTGAAGCAAAATGTGATCAAAGTGACTGACTTTGAGCTCCTGTTTCTGGAGAACCTCGTGGTGAAAACCAGCCCAAACTTTGCACACTTGTAGGGGAGACTCTTTAGCACCTATGGTGCAAATTTGGAGCCCCTATAACCTAAGGCCGACCTGTACTGACTCCCCAAAGATGGTACCCCTAGGACATCTAATTTTTACATTGGTGCCTATGTGAAAACTGGCCATGTTTGGGACCCGATAGCTCCCCTGTTGTAGGTCCTATGGGCCCCAAACTTTGCATGCATACTCCCAAGACCCTCGACTACATGGAGCCGAAAAAAGTGAATCAATACCATCTATGGTTCAGGAAATATGACCGTTTAAAGTTGAGCTCCAATTGAACCAACTTTTGAACTTTGAACTGCCATTACTGGGGAACCTTCCATACTGGTGCACCATCGAGCTGCGAGTTGACCCCCACCTCGGCACCCCCTCCCCCTGAGGGGGGAGGGGGTGCCGAGGTGAGGGGGCATGCCAGATAGATCTCTGGTCAGCTTGAAGCAAAATGTGATCAAAGTGACTGACTTTGAGCTCCTGTTTCTGGAGAACCACGTGGTGAAAACCAGCCCAAACTTTGCACACTTGTAGCGGAGACTCTTTAGCACCTATGGTGCAAATTTGGAGCCCCTATAACCTAAGGCCGACCTGTACTGACTCCCCAAAGATGGTACCCCTAGGACATCTAATTTTTACATTGGTGCCTATGTGAAAACTGGCCATGTTTGGGACCCGATTGCTCCCCTGTTTTAGGTCCTATGGGCCCCAAACTTTGCATGCATACTCCCAAGACCATCGACTACATGGAGCCGAAAAAAGTGAATCAATACCATCTATGGTTCAGGAAATATGACCGTTTCAAGTTGAGCTCCAATTGAACCAACTTTTGAACTTTGAAGTCCCATTACTGGGAAACCTTCCATACTGGTGCACCATCGAGCTGCGAGTGGACCCCCACCTCGGCACCCCCTCCCCCTGAGGGGGGAGGGGGTGCCGAGGTGAGGGGGCATGCCAGATAGATCTCTGGTCAGCTTGAAGCAAAATGTGATCAAAGTGACTGACTTTGAGCTCCTGTTTCTGGAGAACCACGTGGTGAAAACCAGCCCAAACTTTGCACACTTGTAGGGGAGACTCTTTAGCACCTATGGTGCAAATTTGGAGCCCCTATAACCTAAGGCCGACCTGTACTGACTCCCCAAAGATGGTACCCCTAGGACATCTAATTTTTACATTGGTGCCTATGTGAAAACTGGCCATGTTTGGGACCCGATAGCTCCCCCGTTTTAGGTCCTATGGGCCCCAAACTTTGCATGCATACTCCCAAGACCCTCGACTACATGGAGCCGAAAAAAGTGAATCAATACCATCTATGGTTCAGGAAATATGACCGTTTAAAGTTGAGCTCCAATTGAACCAACTTTTGAACTTTGAACTCCCATTACTGGGGAACCTTCCATACTGGTGCACCATCGAGCTGCGAGTTGACCCCCACCTCGGCACCCCCTCCCCCTGAGGGGGGAGGGGGTGCCGAGGTGAGGGGGCATGCCAGATAGATCTCTGGTCAGCTTGAAGCAAAATGTGATCAAAGTGACTGACTTTGAGCTCCTGTTTCTGGAGAACCACGTGGTGAAAACCAGCCCAAACTTGGCACACTTGTAGGGGAGACTCTTTAGCACATATGGTGCAAATTTGGAGCCCCTATAACCTAAGGCCGACCTGTACTGACTCCCCAAAGATGGTACCCCTAGGACATCTAATTTTTACATTGGTGCCTATGTGAAAACTGGCCATGTTTGGGACCCGATAGCTCCCCTGTTTTAGGTCCTATGGGCCCCAAACTTTGCATGCATACTCCCAAGACCCTTGACTACATGGAGCCGAAAAAAGTGAATCAATACCATCTATGGTTCAGGAAATATGACCGTTTCAAGTTGAGCTCCAATTGAACCAACTTTTGAACTTTGAAGTCCCATTACTGGGAAACCTTCCATACTGGTGCACCATCGAGCTGCGAGTGGACCCCCACCTCGGCACCCCCTCCCCCTGAGGGGGGAGGGGGTGCCGAGGTGAGGGGGCATGCCAGATAGATCTCTGGTCAGCTTGAAGCAAAATGTGATCAAAGTGACTGACTTTGAGCTCCTGTTTCTGGAGAACCACGTGGTGAAAACCAGCCCAAACTTTGCACACTTGTAGGGGAGACTCTTTAGCACCTATGGTGCAAATTTGGAGCCCCTATAACCTAAGGCCGACCTGTACTGACTCCCCAAAGATGGTACCCCTAGGACATCTAATTTTTACATTGGTGCCTATGTGAAAACTGGCCATGTTTGGGACCCGATTGCTCCCCTGTTTTAGGTCCTATGGGCCCCAAACTTTGCATGCATACTCCCAAGACCATCGACTACATGGAGCCGAAAAAAGTGAATCAATACCATCTATGGTTCAGGAAATATGACCGTTTCAAGTTGAGCTCCAATTGAACCAACTTTTGAACTTTGAAGTCCCATTACTGGGAAACCTTCCATACTGGTGCACCATCGAGCTGCGAGTGGATCCCCACCTCGGCACCCCCTCCCCCTGAGGGGGGAGGGGGTGCCGAGGTGAGGGGGCATGCCAGATAGATCTCTGGTCAGCTTGAAGCAAAATGTGATCAAAGTGACTGACTTTGAGCTCCTGTTTCTGGAGAACCACGTGGTGAAAACCAGCCCAAACTTTGCACACTTGTAGGGGAGACTCTTTAGCACCTATGGTGCAAATTTGGAGCCCCTATAACCTAAGGCCGACCTGTACTGACTCCCCAAAGATGGTACCCCTAGGACATCTAATTTTTACATTGGTGCCTATGTGAAAACTGGCCATGTTTGGGACCCGATAGCTCCCCCGTTTTAGGTCCTATGGGCCCCAAACTTTGCATGCATACTCCCAAGACCCTCGACTACATGGAGCCGAAAAAAGTGAATCAATACCATCTATGGTTCAGGAAATATGACCGTTTAAAGTTGAGCTCCAATTGAACCAACTTTTGAACTTTGAACTCCCATTACTGGGGAACCTTCCATACTGGTGCACCATCGAGCTGCGAGTTGACCCCCACCTCGGCACCCCCTCCCCCTTAGGGGGGAGGGGGTGCCGAGGTGAGGGGGCATGCCAGATAGATCTCTGGTCAGCTTGAAGCAAAATGTGATCAAAGTGACTGACTTTGAGCTCCTGTTTCTGGAGAACCACGTGGTGAAAACCAGCCCAAACTTTGCACACTTGTAGGGGAGACTCTTTAGCACCTATGGTGCAAATTTGGAGCCCCTATAACCTAAGGCCGACCTGTACTGACTCCCCAAAGATGGTACCCCTAGGACATCTAATTTTTACATTGGTGCCTATGTGAAAACTGGCCATGTTTGGGACCCGATAGCTCCCCTGTTTTAGGTCCTATGGGCCCCAAACTTTGCATGCATACTCCCAAGACCCTCGACTACATGGAGCCGAAAAAAGTGAATCAATACCATCTATGGTTCAGGAAATATGACCGTTTCAAGTTGAGCTCCAATTGAACCAACTTTTGAACTTTGAAGTCCCATTACTGGGAAACCTTCCATACTGGTGCACCATCGAGCTGCGAGTGGATCCCCACCTCGGCACCCCCTCCCCCTGAGGGGGGAGGGGGTGCCGAGGTGAGGGGGCATGCCAGATAGATCTCTGGTCAGCTTGAAGCAAAATGTGATCAAAGTGACTGACTTTGAGCTCCTGTTTCTGGAGAACCACGTGGTGAAAACCAGCCCAAACTTTGCACACTTGTAGGGGAGACTCTTTAGCACCTATGGTGCAAATTTGGAGCCCCTATAACCTAAGGCCGACCTGTACTGACTCCCCAAAGATGGTACCCCTAGGACATCTAATTTTTACATTGGTGCCTATGTGAAAACTGGCCATGTTTGGGACCCGATAGCTCCCCCGTTTTAGGTCCTATGGGCCCCAAACTTTGCATGCATACTCCCAAGACCCTCGACTACATGGAGCCGAAAAAAGTGAATCAATACCATCTATGGTTCAGGAAATATGACCGTTTCAAGTTGAGCTCCAATTGAACCAACTTTTGAACTTTGAAGTCCCATTACTGGGAAACCTTCCATACTGGTGCACCATCGAGCTGCGAGTGGACCCCCACCTCGGCACCCCCTCCCCCTGAGGGGGGAGGGGGTGCCGAGGTGAGGGGGCATGCCAGATAGATCTCTGGTCAGCTTGAAGCAAAATGTGATCAAAGTGACTGACTTTGAGCTCCTGTTTCTGGAGAACCACGTGGTGAAAACCAGCCCAAACTTTGCACACTTGTAGGGGAGACTCTTTAGCACCTATGGTGCAAATTTGGAGCCCCTATAACCTAAGGCCGACCTGTACTGACTCCCCAAAGATGGTACCCCTAGGACATCTAATTTTTACATTGGTGCCTATGTGAAAACTGGCCATGTTTGGGACCCGATAGCTCCCCCGTTTTAGGTCCTATGGGCCCCAAACTTTGCATGCATACTCCCAAGACCCTCGACTACATGGAGCCGAAAAAAGTGAATCAATACCATCTATGGTTCAGGAAATATGACCGTTTCAAGTTGAGCTCCAATTGAACCAACTTTTGAACTTTGAACTCCCATTACTGGGAAACCTTCCATACTGGTGCACCATCGAGCTGCGAGTGGACCCCCACCTCGGCACCCCCTCCCCCTGAGGGGGAGGGGGTGCCGAGGTGAGGGGGCATGCCAGATAGATCTCTGGTCAGCTTGAAGCAAAATGTGATCAAAGTGACTGACTTTGAGCTCCTGTTTCTGGAGAACCACGTGGTGAAAACCAGCCCAAACTTTGCACACTTGTAGGGGAGACTCTTTAGCACCTATGGTGCAAATTTGGAGCCCCTATAACCTAAGGCCGACCTGTACTGACTCCCCAAAGATGGTACCCCTAGGACATCTAATTTTTACATTGGTGCCTATGTGAAAACTGGCCATGTTTGGGACCCGATAGCTCCCCCGTTTTAGGTCCTATGGGCCCCAAACTTTGCATGCATACTCCCAAGACCCTCGACTACATGGAGCCGAAAAAAGTGAATCAATACCATCTATGGTTCAGGAAATATGACCGTTTCAAATTGAGCTCCAATTGAACCAACTTTTGAACTTTGAACTCCCATTACTGGGGAACCTTCCATACTGGTGCACCATCGAGCTGCGAGTGGACCCCCACCTCGGCACCCCCTCCCCCTGAGGGGGGAGGGGGTGCCGAGGTGAGGGGGCATGCCAGATAGATCTCTGGTCAGCTTGAAGCAAAATGTGATCAAAGTGACTGACTTTGAGCTCCTGTTTCTGGAGAACCACGTGGTGAAAACCAGCCCAAACTTTGCACACTTGTAGGGGAGACTCTTTAGCACCTATGGTGCAAATTTGGAGCCCCTATAACCTAAGGCCGACCTGTACTGACTCCCCAAAGATGGTACCCCTAGGACATCTAATTTTTACATTGGTGCCTATGTGAAAACTGGCCATGTTTGGGACCCGATAGCTCCCCCGTTTTAGGTCCTATGGGCCCCAAACTTTGCATGCATACTCCCAAGACCCTCGACTACATGGAGCCGAAAAAAGTGAATCAATACCATCTATGGTTCAGGAAATATGACCGTTTCAAGTTGAGCTCCAATTGAACCAACTTTTGAACTTTGAACTCCCATTACTGGGAAACCTTCCATACTGGTGCACCATCGAGCTGCGAGTGGACCCCCACCTCGGCACCCCCTCCCCCTGAGGGGGGAGGGGGTGCCGAGGTGAGGGGGCATGCCAGATAGATCTCTGGTCAGCTTGAAGCAAAATGTGATCAAAGTGACTGACTTTGAGCTCCTGTTTCTGGAGAACCACGTGGTGAAAACCAGCCCAAACTTTGCACACTTGTAGGGGAGACTCTTTAGCACCTATGGTGCAAATTTGGAGCCCCTATAACCTAAGGCCGACCTGTACTGACTCCCCAAAGATGGTACCCCTAGGACATCTAATTTTTACATTGGTGCCTATGTGAAAACTGGCCATGTTTGGGACCCGATAGCTCCCCCGTTTTAGGTCCAAACTGCCCCAAACTTTGCATGCATACTCCCAAGACCCTCGACTACATGGAGCCGAAAAAAGTGAATCAATACCATCTATGGTTCAGGAAATATGACCGTTTAAAGTTGAGCTCCAATTGAACCAACTTTTGAACTTTGAACTCCCATTACTGGGGAACCTTCCATACTGGTGCACCATCGAGCTGCGAGTGGACCCCCACCTCGGCACCCCCTCCCCCTGAGGGGGGAGGGGGTGCCGAGGTGAGGGGGCATGCCAGATAGATCTCTGGTCAGCTTGAAGCAAAATGTGATCAAAGTGACTGACTTTGAGCTCCTGTTTCTGGAGAACCACGTGGTGAAAACCAGCCCAAACTTTGCACACTTGTAGGGGAGACTCTTTAGCACCTATGGTGCAAATTTGGAGCCCCTATAACCTAAGGCCGACCTGTACTGACTCCCCAAAGATGGTACCCCTAGGACATCTAATTTTTACATTGGTGCCTATGTGAAAACTGGCCATGTTTGGGACCCGATAGCTCCCCCGTTTTAGGTCCAAACTGCCCCAAACTTGGCATGCATACTCACAAGACCCTGGGCTACGTGGGGCTGAAGAAAGTGAATCATTCCCATGAATGGTTCGGGAAATATGACCGTTTAAAGTTGAGCTCCAATTGAACCAACTTTTGAACTTTGAACTCCCATTACTGGGGAACCTTCCATACTGGTGCACCATCGAGCTGCGAGTTGACCCCCACCTCGGCACCCCCTCCCCCTGAGCGGGGAGGGGGTGCCGAGGTGAGGGGGCATGCCAGATAGATCTCTGGTCAGCTTGAAGCAAAATGTGATCAAAGTGACTGACTTTGAGCTCCTGTTTCTGGAGAACCACGTGGTGAAAACCAGCCCAAACTTTGCACACTTGTAGGGGAGACTCTTTAGCACCTATGGTGCAAATTTGGAGCCCCTATAACCTAAGGCCGACCTGTACTGACTCCCCAAAGATGGTACCCCTAGGACATCTAATTTTTACATTGGTGCCTATGTGAAAACTGGCCATGTTTGGGACCCGATAGCTCCCCGTTTTAGGTCCAAACTGCCCCAAACTTTGCATGCATACTCACAAGACCCTGGGCTACGTGGGGCTGAAGAAAGTGAATCATTCCCATGTATGGTTCGGGAAATATGACCGTTTAAAGTTGAGCTCCAATTGAACCAACTTTGGAACTTTGAACTCCCATTACTGGGGAACCTTCTATACTGGTGCACCATCGAGCTGCGAGTGGACCCCCACCTCGGCACCCCCTCCCCCTTAGGGGGGAGGGGGTGCCGAGGTGAGGGGGCATGCCAGATAGATCTCTGGTCAGCTTGAAGCAAAATGTGATCAAAGTGACTGACTTTGAGCTCCTGTTTCTGGAGAACCACGTGGTGAAAACCAGCCCAAACTTTGCACACTTGTAGGGGAGACTCTTTAGCACCTATGGTGCAAATTTGGAGCCCCTATAACCTAAGGCCGACCTGTACTGACTCCCCAAAGATGGTACCCCTAGGACATCTAATTTTTACATTGGTGACTATGTGAAAACTGGCCATGTTTGGGACCCGATAGCTCCCCCGTTTTAGGTCCAAACTGCCCCAAACTTGGCATGCATACTCACAAGACCCTGGGCTACGTGGGGCTGAAGAAAGTGAATCAATACCATCTATGGTTCAGGAAATATGACCGTTTAAAGTTGAGCTCCAATTGAACCAACTTTGGAACTTTGAACTCCCATTACTGGGGAACCTTCCATACTGGTGCACCATCGAGCTGCGAGTGGACCCCCACCTCGACACCCCCTCCCCCTGAGGGGGGAGGGGGTGCCGAGGTGAGGGGGCATGCCAGATAGATCTCTGGTCAGCTTGAAGCAAAATGTGATCAAAGTGACTGACTTTGAGCTCCTGTTTCTGGAGAACCACGTGGTGAAAACCAGCCCAAACTTTGCACACTTGTAGGGGAGACTCTTTAGCACCTATGGTGCAAATTTGGAGCCCCTATAACCTAAGGCCGACCTGTACTGACTCCCCAAAGATGGTACCCCTAGGACATCTAATTTTTACATTGGTGCCTATGTGAAAACTGGCCATGTTTGGGACCCGATAGCTCCCCCGTTTTAGGTCCAAACTGCCCCAAACTTGGCATGCATACTCACAAGACCCTGGGCTACGTGGGGCTGAAGAAAGTGAATCATTCCCATGAATGGTTCGGGAAATATGACCGTTTAAAGTTGAGCTCCAATTGAACCAACTTTTGAACTTTGAACTCCCATTACTGGGGAACCTTCCATACTGGTGCACCATCGAGCTGCGAGTTGACCCCCACCTCGGCACCCCCTCCCCCTGAGCGGGGAGGGGGTGCCGAGGTGAGGGGGCATGCCAGATAGATCTCTGGTCAGCTTGAAGCAAAATGTGATCAAAGTGACTGACTTTGAGCTCCTGTTTCTGGAGAACCAAGTGGTGAAAACCAGCCCAAACTTTGCACACTTGTAGGGGAGACTCTTTAGCACCTATGGTGCAAATTTGGAGCCCCTATAACCTAAGGCCGACCTGTACTGACTCCCCAAAGATGGTACCCCTAGGACATCTAATTTTTACATTGGTGACTATGTGAAAACTGGCCATGTTTGGGACCCGATAGCTCCCCCGTTTTAGGTCCAAACTGCCCCAAACTTGGCATGCATACTCACAAGACCCTGGGCTACGTGGGGCTGAAGAAAGTGAATCAATACCATCTATGGTTCAGGAAATATGACCGTTTAAAGTTGAGCTCCAATTGAACCAACTTTGGAACTTTGAACTCCCATTACTGGGGAACCTTCCATACTGGTGCACCATCGAGCTGCGAGTGGACCCCCACCTCGACACCCCCTCCCCCTGAGGGGGGAGGGGGTGCCGAGGTGAGGGGGCATGCCAGATAGATCTCTGGTCAGCTTGAAGCAAAATGTGATCAAAGTGACTGACTTTGAGCTCCTGTTTCTGGAGAACCACGTGGTGAAAACCAGCCCAAACTTTGCACACTTGTAGGGGAGACTCTTTAGCACCTATGGTGCAAATTTGGAGCCCCTATAACCTAAGGCCGACCTGTACTGACTCCCCAAAGATGGTACCCCTAGGACATCTAATTTTTACATTGGTGCCTATGTGAAAACTGGCCATGTTTGGGACCCGATAGCTCCCCCGTTTTAGGTCCAAACTGCCCCAAACTTGGCATGCATACTCACAAGACCCTGGGCTACGTGGGGCTGAAGAAAGTGAATCATTCCCATGAATGGTTCGGGAAATATGACCGTTTAAAGTTGAGCTCCAATTGAACCAACTTTTGAACTTTGAACTCCCATTACTGGGGAACCTTCCATACTGGTGCACCATCGAGCTGCGAGTTGACCCCCACCTCGGCACCCCCTCCCCCTGAGCGGGGAGGGGGTGCCGAGGTGAGGGGGCATGCCAGATAGATCTCTGGTCAGCTTGAAGCAAAATGTGATCAAAGTGACTGACTTTGAGCTCCTGTTTCTGGAGAACCAAGTGGTGAAAACCAGCCCAAACTTTGCACACTTGTAGGGGAGACTCTTTAGCACCTATGGTGCAAATTTGGAGCCCCTATAACCTAAGGCCGACCTGTACTGACTCCCCAAAGATGGTACCCCTAGGACATCTAATTTTTACATTGGTGCCTATGTGAAAACTGGCCATGTTTGGGACCCGATAGCTCCCCCGTTTTAGGTCCAAACTGCCCCAAACTTGGCATGCATACTCACAAGACCCTGGGCTACGTGGGGCTGAAGAAAGTGAATCAATACCATCTATGGTTCAGGAAATATGACCGTTTAAAGTTGAGATCCAATTGAACCAACTTTGGAACTTTGAACTCCCATTACTGGGGAACCTTCCATACTGGTGCACCATCGAGCTGCGAGTGGACCCCCACCTCGACACCCCCTCCCCCTGAGGGGGGAGGGGGTGCCGAGGTGAGGGGGCATGCCAGATAGATCTCTGGTCAGCTTGAAGCAAAATGTGATCAAAGTGACTGACTTTGAGCTCCTGTTTCTGGAGAACCACGTGGTGAAAACCAGCCCAAACTTTGCACACTTGTAGGGGAGACTCTTTAGCACCTATGGTGCAAATTTGGAGCCCCTATAACCTAAGGCCGACCTGTACTGACTCCCCAAAGATGGTACCCCTAGGACATCTAATTTTTACATTGGTGACTATGTGAAAACTGGCCATGTTTGGGACCCGATAGCTCCCCCGTTTTAGGTCCAAACTGCCCCAAACTTGGCATGCATACTCACAAGACCCCGGGCTACGTGGGGCTGAAGAAAGTGAATCAATACCATCTATGGTTCAGGAAATATGACCGTTTAAAGTTGAGCTCCAATTGAACCAACTTTGGAACTTTGAACTCCCATTACTGGGGAACCTTCCATACTGGTGCACCATCGAGCTGCGAGTGGACCCCCACCTCGACACCCCCTCCCCCTGAGGGGGGAGGGGGTGCCGAGGTGAGGGGGCATGCCAGATAGATCTCTGGTCAGCTTGAAGCAAAATGTGATCAAAGTGACTGACTTTGAGCTCCTGTTTCTGGAGAACCACGTGGTGAAAACCAGCCCAAACTTTGCACACTTGTAGGGGAGACTCTTTAGCACCTATGGTGCAAATTTGGAGCCCCTATAACCTAAGGCCGACCTGTACTGACTCCCCAAAGATGGTACCCCTAGGACATCTAATTTTTACATTGGTGCCTATGTGAAAACTGGCCATGTTTGGGACCCGATAGCTCCCCCGTTTTAGGTCCTATGGGCCCCAAACTTTGCATGCATACTCCCAAGACCCTCGACTACATGGAGCCGAAAAAAGTGAATCAATACCATCTATGGTTCAGGAAATATGACCGTTTCAAGTTGAGCTCCAATTGAACCAACTTTTGAACTTTGAACTCCCATTACTGGGAAACCTTCCATACTGGTGCACCATCGAGCTGCGAGTGGACCCCCACCTCGGCACCCCCTCCCCCTGAGGGGGGAGGGGGTGCCGAGGTGAGGGGGCATGCCAGATAGATCTCTGGTCAGCTTGAAGCAAAATGTGATCAAAGTGACTGACTTTGAGCTCCTGTTTCTGGAGAACCACGTGGTGAAAACCAGCCCAAACTTTGCACACTTGTAGGGGAGACTCTTTAGCACCTATGGTGCAAATTTGGAGCCCCTATAACCTAAGGCCGACCTGTACTGACTCCCCAAAGATGGTACCCCTAGGACATCTAATTTTTACATTGGTGCCTATGTGAAAACTGGCCATGTTTGGGACCCGATAGCTCCCCGTTTTAGGTCCAAACTGCCCCAAACTTTGCATGCATACTCACAAGACCCTGGGCTACGTGGGGCTGAAGAAAGTGAATCATTCCCATGTATGGTTCGGGAAATATGACCGTTTAAAGTTGAGCTCCAATTGAACCAACTTTGGAACTTTGAACTCCCATTACTGGGGAACCTTCCATACTGGTGCACCATCGAGCTGCGAGTGGACCCCCACCTCGGCACCCCCTCCCCCTTAGGGGGAGGGGGTGCCGAGGTGAGGGGGCATGCCAGATAGATCTCTGGTCAGCTTGAAGCAAAATGTGATCAAAGTGACTGACTTTGAGCTCCTGTTTCTGGAGAACCACGTGGTGAAAACCAGCCCAAACTTTGCACACTTGTAGGGGAGACTCTTTAGCACCTATGGTGCAAATTTGGAGCCCCTATAACCTAAGGCCGACCTGTACTGACTCCCCAAAGATGGTACCCCTAGGACATCTAATTTTTACATTGGTGCCTATGTGAAAACTGGCCATGTTTGGGACCCGATAGCTCCCCCGTTTTAGGTCCTATGGGCCCCAAACTTTGCATGCATACTCCCAAGACCCTCGACTACATGGAGCCGAAAAAGGTGAATCAATACCATCTATGGTTCAGGAAATATGACCGTTTAAAGTTGAGCTCCAATTGAACCAACTTTTGAACTTTGAACTCCCATTACTGGGGAACCTTCCATACTGGTGCACCATCGAGCTGCGAGTGGACCCCCACCTCGGCACCCCCTCCCCCTGAGGGGGGAGGGGGTGCCGAGGTGAGGGGGCATGCCAGATAGATCTCTGGTCAGCTTGAAGCAAAATGTGATCAAAGTGACTGACTTTGAGCTCCTGTTTCTGGAGAACCACGTGGTGAAAACCAGCCCAAACTTTGCACACTTGTAGGGGAGACTCTTTAGCACCTATGGTGCAAATTTGGAGCCCCTATAACCTAAGGCCGACCTGTACTGACTCCCCAAAGATGGTACCCCTAGGACATCTAATTTTTACATTGGTGCCTATGTGAAAACTGGCCATGTTTGGGACCCGATAGCTCCCCCGTTTTAGGTCCTATGGGCCCCAAACTTTGCATGCATACTCCCAAGACCCTCGACTACATGGAGCCGAAAAAAGTGAATCAATACCATCTATGGTTCAGGAAATATGACCGTTTAAAGTTGAGCTCCAATTGAACCAACTTTTGAACTTTGAACTCCCATTACTGGGGAACCTTCCATACTGGTGCACCATCGAGCTGCGAGTGGACCCCCACCTCGGCACCCCCTCCCCCTGAGGGGGGAGGGGGTGCCGAGGTGAGGGGGCATGCCAGATAGATCTCTGGTCAGCTTGAAGCAAAATGTGATCAAAGTGACTGACTTTGAGCTCCTGCTTCTGGAGAACCACGTGGTGAAAACCAGCCCAAACTTTGCACACTTGTAGGGGAGACTCTTTAGCACCTATGGTGCAAATTTGGAGCCCCTATAACCTAAGGCCGACCTGTACTGACTCCCCAAAGATGGTACCCCTAGGACATCTAATTTTTACATTGGTGCCTATGTGAAAACTGGCCATGTTTGGGACCCGATAGCTCCACCGTTTTAGGTCCAAACTGCCCCAAACTGGCATGCATACTCACAAGACCCTGGGCTACGTGGGGCTGAAGAAAGTGAATCATCCCCATGTATGGTTCGGGAAATATGACCGTTTAAAGTTGAGCTCCAATTGAACCAACTTTGGAACTTTGAACTCCCATTACTGGGGAACCTTCCATACTGGTGCACCATCGAGCTGCGAGTGGACCCCCACCTCGGCACCCCCTCCCCCTGAGGGGGGAGGGGGTGCCGAGGTGAGGGGGCATGCCAGATAGATCTCTGGTCAGCTTGAAGCAAAATGTGATCAAAGTGACTGACTTTGAGCTCCTGTTTCTGGAGAACCACGTGGTGAAAACCAGCCCAAACTTTGCACACTTGTAGGGGAGACTCTTTAGCACCTATGGTGCAAATTTGGAGCCCCTATAACCTAAGGCCAACCTGTACTGACTCCCCAAAGATGGTACCCCTAGGACATCTAATTTTTACATTGGTGCCTATGTGAAAACTGGCCATGTTTGGGACCCGATAGCTCCCCGTTTTAGGTCCAAACTGCCCCAAACTTTGCATGCATACTCACAAGACCCTGGGCTACGTGGGGCTGAAGAAAGTGAATCATTCCCATGTATGGTTCGGGAAATATGACCGTTTAAAGTTGAGCTCCAATTGAACCAACTTTGGAACTTTGAACTCCCATTACTGGGGAACCTTCTATACTGGTGCACCATCGAGCTGCGAGTGGACCCCCACCTCGGCACCCCCTCCCCCTTAGGAGGGAGGGGGTGCCGAGGTGAGGGGGCATGCCAGATAGATCTCTGGTCAGCTTGAAGCAAAATGTGATCAAAGTGACTGACTTTGAGCTCCTGTTTCTGGAGAACCACGTGGTGAAAACCAGCCCAAACTTTGCACACTTGTAGGGGAGACTCTTTAGCACCTATGGTGCAAATTTGGAGCCCCTATAACCTAAGGCCGACCTGTACTGACTCCCCAAAGATGGTACCCCTAGGACATCTAATTTTTACATTGGTGCCTATGTGAAAACTGGCCATGTTTGGGACCCGATAGCTCCCCCGTTTTAGGTCCTATGGGCCCCAAACTTTGCATGCATACTCCCAAGACCCTCGACTACATGGAGCCGAAAAAAAGTGAATCAATACCATCTATGGTTCAGGAAATATGACCGTTTAAAGTTGAGCTCCAATTGAACCAACTTTGGAACTTTGAACTCCCATTACTGGGGAACCTTCCATACTGGTGCACCATCGAGCTGCGAGTGGACCCCCACCTCGGCACCCCCTCCCCCTGAGGGGGGAGGGGGTGCCGAGGTGAGGGGGCATGCCAGATAGATCTCTGGTCAGCTTGAAGCAAAATGTGATCAAAGTGACTGACTTTGAGCTCCTGTTTCTGGAGAACTACGTGGTGAAAACCAGCCCAAACTTTGCACACTTGTAGGGGAGACTCTTTAGCACCTATGGTGCAAATTTGGAGCCCCTATAACCTAAGGCCGACCTGTACTGACTCCCCAAAGATGGTACCCCTAGGACATCTAATTTTTACATTGGTGCCTATGTGAAAACTGGCCATGTTTGGGACCCGATAGCTCCCCCGTTTTAGGTCCAAACTGCCCCAAACTTTGCATGCATACTCCCAAGACCCTCGACTACATGGAGCCGAAAAAAGTGAATCAATACCATCTATGGTTCAGGAAATATGACCGTTTAAAGTTGAGCTCCAATTGAACCAACTTTTGAACTTTGAACTCCCATTACTGGGGAACCTTCCATACTGGTGCACCATCGAGCTGCGAGTGGACCCCCACCTCGGCACCCCCTCCCCCTGAGGGGGGAGGGGGTGCCGAGGTGAGGGGGCATGCCAGATAGATCTCTGGTCAGCTTGAAGCAAAATGTGATCAAAGTGACTGACTTTGAGCTCCTGTTTCTGGAGAACCACGTGGTGAAAACCAGCCCAAACTTTGCACACTTGTAGGGGAGACTCTTTAGCACCTATGGTGCAAATTTGGAGCCCCTATAACCTAAGGCCGACCTGTACTGACTCCCCAAAGATGGTACCCCTGGGACATCTAATTTTTACATTGGTGCCTATGTGAAAACTGGCCATGTTTGGGACCCGATAGCTCCCCGTTTTAGGTCCAAACTGCCCCAAACTTTGCATGCATACTCACAAGACCCTGGGCTACGTGGGGCTGAAGAAAGTGAATCATTCCCATGTATGGTTCGGGAAATATGACAGTTTAAAGTTGAGCTCCAATTGAACCAACTTTGGAACTTTGAACTCCCATTACTGGGGAACCTTCCATACTGGTGCACCATCGAGCTGCGAGTGGACCCCCACCTCGGCACCCCCTCCCCCTGAGGGGGGAGGGGGTGCCGAGGTGAGGGGGCATGCCAGATAGATCTCTGGTCAGCTTGAAGCAAAATGTGATCAAAGTGACTGACTTTGAGCTCCTGTTTCTGGAGAACCACGTGGTGAAAACCAGCCCAAACTTTGCACACTTGTAGGGGAGACTCTTTAGCACCTATGGTGCAAATTTGGAGCCCCTATAACCTAAGGCCGACCTGTACTGACTCCCCAAAGATGGTACCCCTAGGACATCTAATTTTTACATTGGTGCCTATGTGAAAACTGGCCATGTTTGGGACCCAATAGCTCCCCCGTTTTAGGTCCTATGGGCCCCAAACTTTGCATGCATACTCCCAAGACCCTCGACTACATGGAGCCGAAAAAAGTGAATCAATACCATCTATGGTTCAGGAAATATGACCGTTTCAAGTTGAGCTCCAATTGAACCAACTTTTGAACTTTGAACTCCCATTACTGGGGAACCTTCCATACTGGTGCACCATCGAGCTGCGAGTGGACCCCCACCTCGGCACCCCCTCCCCCTGAGGGGGGAGGGGGTGCCGAGGTGAGGGGGCATGCCAGATAGATCTCTGGTCAGCTTGAAGCAAAATGTGATCAAAGTGACTGACTTTGAGCTCCTGTTTCTGGAGAACCACGTGGTGAAAACCAGCCCAAACTTTGCACACTTGTAGGGGAGACTCTTTAGCACCTATGGTGCAAATTTGGAGCCCCTATAACCTAAGGCCGACCTGTACTGACTCCCCAAAGATGGTACCCCTAGGACATCTAATTTTTACATTGGTGCCTATGTGAAAACTGGCCATGTTTGGGACCCGATAGCTCCCCGTTTTAGGTCCAAACTGCCCCAAACTTTGCATGCATACTCACAAGACCCTCGACTACATGGAGCCGAAAAAAGTGAATCAATACCATCTATGGTTCAGGAAATATGACTGTTTCAAGTTGAGCTCCAATTGAACCAACTTTTGAACTTTGAACTCCCATTACTGGGGAACCTTCCATACTGGTGCACCATCGAGCTGCGAGTGGACCCCCACCTCGGCACCCCCTCCCCCTGAGGGGGGAGGGGGTGCCGAGGTGAGGGGGCATGCCAGATAGATCTCTGGTCAGCTTGAAGCAAAATGTGATCAAAGTGACTGACTTTGAGCTCCTGTTTCTGGAGAACCACGTGGTGAAAACCAGCCCAAACTTTGCACACTTGTAGGGGAGACTCTTTAGCACATATGGTGCAAATTTGGAGCCCCTATAACCTAAGGCCGACCTGTACTGACTCCCCAAAGATGGTACCCCTAGGACATCTAATTTTTACATTGGTGCCTATGTGAAAACTGGCCATGTTTGGGACCCGATAGCTCCCCCGTTTTAGGTCCTATGGGCCCCAAAACTTTGCATGCATACTCCCAAGACCCTCGACTACATGGAGCCGAAAAAAGTGAATCAATACCATCTATGGTTCAGGAAATATGACCGTTTCAAGTTGAGCTCCAATTGAACCAACTTTTGAACTTTGAACTCCCATTACTGGGGAACCTTCCATACTGGTGCACCATCGAGCTGCGAGTGGACCCCCACCTCGGCACCCCCTCCCCCTGAGGGGGGAGGGGGTGCCGAGGTGAGGGGGCATGCCAGATAGATCTCTGGTCAGCTTGAAGCAAAATGTGATCAAAGTGACTGACTTTGAGCTCCTGTTTCTGGAGAACCACGTGGTGAAAACCAGCCCAAACTTTGCACACTTGTAGGGGAGACTCTTTAGCACCTATGGTGCAAATTTGGAGCCCCTATAACCTAAGGCCGACCTGTACTGACTCCCCAAAGATGGTACCCCTAGGACATCTAATTTTTACATTGGTGCCTATGTGAAAACTGGCCATATTTGGGACCCGATAGCTCCCCCGTTTTAGGTCCTATGGGCCCCAAAACTTTGCATGCATACTCCCAAGACCCTCGACTACATGGAGCCGAAAAAAGTGAATCAATACCATCTATGGTTAAGGAAATATGACCGTTTCAAGTTGAGCTCCAATTGAACCAACTTTTGAACTTTGAACTCCCATTACTGGGGAACCTTCCATACTGGTGCACCATCGAGCTGCGAGTGGACCCCCACCTCAGGGGGAGGGGGTGCCGAGGTGAGGGGGCATGCCAGATAGATCTCTGGTCAGCTTGAAGCAAAATGTGATCAAAGTGACTGACTTTGAGCTCCTGTTTCTGGAGAACCACGTGGTGAAAACCAGCCCAAACTTTGCACACTTGTAGGGGAGACTCTTTAGCACATATGGTGCAAATTTGGAGCCCCTATAACCTAAGGCCGACCTGTACTGACTCCCCAAAGATGGTACCCCTAGGACATCTAATTTTTACATTGGTGCCTATGTGAAAACTGGCCATGTTTGGGACCCGATAGCTCCCCCGTTTTAGGTCCTATGGGCCCCAAACTTTGCATGCATACTCCCAAGACCCTCGACTACATGGAGCCGAAAAAAGTGAATCAATACCATCTATGGTTCAGGAAATATGACCGTTTCAAGTTGAGCTCCAATTGAACCAACTTTTGAACTTTGAACTCCCATTACTGGGGAACCTTCCATACTGGTGCACCATCGAGCTGCGAGTGGACCCCCACCTCGGCACCCCCTCCCCCTGAGGGGGGAGGGGGTGCCGAGGTGAGGGGGCATGCCAGATAGATCTCTGGTCAGCTTGAAGCAAAATGTGATCAAAGTGACTGACTTTGAGCTCCTGTTTCTGGAGAACCACGTGGTGAAAACCAGCCCAAACTTTGCACACTTGTAGGGGAGACTCTTTAGCACCTATGGTGCAAATTTGGAGCCCCTATAACCTAAGGCCGACCTGTACTGACTCCCCAAAGATGGTACCCCTAGGACATCTAATTTTTACATTGGTGCCTATGTGAAAACTGGCCATGTTTGGGACCCGATAGCTCCCCCGTTTTAGGTCCAAACTGCCCCAAACTTAGCATGCATACTCACAAGACCCTGGGATACGTGGGGCTGAAGAAAGTGAATCATTCCCATGAATGGTTCGGGAAATATGACCGTTTAAAGTTGAGCTCCAATTGAACCAACTTTGGAACTTTGAACTCCCATTACTGGGGAACCTTCCATACTGGTGCACCATCGAGCTGTGAGTGGACCCCCACCTCGGCACCCCCTCCCCCTGAGGGGGGAGGGGGTGCCGAGGTGAGGGGGCATGCCAGATAGATCTCTGGTCAGCTTGAAGCAAAATGTGATCAAAGTGACTGACTTTGAGCTCCTGTTTCTGGAGAACCACGTGGTGAAAACCAGCCCAAACTTTGCACACTTGTAGGGGAGACTCTTTAGCACCTATGGTGCAAATTTGGAGCCCCTATAACCTAAGGCCGACCTGTACTGACTCCCCAAAGATGGTACCCCTAGGACATCTAATTTTTACATTGGTGCCTATGTGAAAACTGGCCATGTTTGGGACCCGATAGCTCCCCCGTTTTAGGTCCTATGGGCCCCAAACTTGGCATGCATACTCACAAGACCATGGGCTACGTGGGGCTGAAGAAAGTGAATCATTCCTATGTATGGTTCGGGAAATATGACCATTTAAAGTTGAGCTCCAATTGAACCAACTTTGGAACTTTGAACTCCCATTACTGGGGAACCTTCCATACTGGTGCACCATCGAGCTGCGAGTGGACCCCCACCTCGGCACCCCCTCCCCCTGAGGGGGGAGGGGGTGCCGAGGTGAGGGGGCATGCCAGA
Source organism: Lithobates pipiens (assembly GCF_037356315.1). Taxonomy (NCBI): domain Eukaryota; kingdom Metazoa; phylum Chordata; class Amphibia; order Anura; family Ranidae; genus Lithobates; species Lithobates pipiens. The sequence continues at coordinate 220,755 of NW_027507700.1, read as the reverse complement.
TAGATCTCTGGTCAGCTTGAAGCAAAATGTGATCAAAGTGACTGACTTTGAGCTCCTGTTTCTGGAGAACCACGTGGTGAAAACCAGCCCAAACTTTGCACACTTGTAGGGGAGACTCTTTAGCACATATGGTGCAAATTTGGAGCCCCTATAACCTAAGGCCGACCTGTACTGACTCCCCAAAGATGGTACCCCTAGGACATCTAATTTTTACATTGGTGCCTATGTGAAAACTGGCCATGTTTGGGACCCGATAGCTCCCCCGTTTTAGGTCCTATGGGCCCCAAAACTTTGCATGCATACTCCCAAGACCCTCGACTACATGGAGCCGAAAAAAGTGAATCAATACCATCTATGGTTCAGGAAATATGACCGTTTCAAGTTGAGCTCCAATTGAACCAACTTTTGAACTTTGAACTCCCATTACTGGGGAACCTTCCATACTGGTGCACCATCGAGCTGCGAGTGGACCCCCACCTCGGCACCCCCTCCCCCTGAGGGGGGAGGGGGTGCCGAGGTGAGGGGGCATGCCAGATAGATCTCTGGTCAGCTTGAAGCAAAATGTGATCAAAGTGACTGACTTTGAGCTCCTGTTTCTGGAGAACCACGTGGTGAAAACCAGCCCAAACTTTGCACACTTGTAGGGGAGACTCTTTAGCACCTATGGTGCAAATTTGGAGCCCCTATAACCTAAGGCCGACCTGTACTGACTCCCCAAAGATGGTACCCCTAGGACATCTAATTTTTACATTGGTGCCTATGTGAAAACTGGCCATATTTGGGACCCGATAGCTCCCCGTTTTAGGTCCTATGGGCCCCAAAACTTTGCATGCATACTCCCAAGACCCTCGACTACATGGAGCCGAAAAAAGTGAATCAATACCATCTATGGTTCAGGAAATATGACCGTTTCAAGTTGAGCTCCAATTGAACCAACTTTTGAACTTTGAACTCCCATTACTGGGGAACCTTCCATACTGGTGCACCATCGAGCTGCGAGTGGACCCCCACCTCGGCACCCCCTCCCCCTGAGGGGGGAGGGGGTGCCGAGGTGAGGGGGCATGCCAGATAGATCTCTGGTCAGCTTGAAGCAAAATGTGATCAAAGTGACTGACTTTGAGCTCCTGTTTCTGGAGAACCACGTGGTGAAAACCAGCCCAAACTTTGCACACTTGTAGGGGAGACTCTTTAGCACCTATGGTGCAAATTTGGAGCCCCTATAACCTAAGGCCGACCTGTACTGACTCCCCAAAGATGGTACCCCTAGGACATCTAATTTTTACATTGGTGCCTATGTGAAAACTGGCCATATTTGGGACCCGATAGCTCCCCCGTTTTAGGTCCTATGGGCCCCAAAACTTTGCATGCATACTCCCAAGACCCTCGACTACATGGAGCCGAAAAAAGTGAATCAATACCATCTATGGTTAAGGAAATATGACCGTTTCAAGTTGAGCTCCAATTGAACCAACTTTTGAACTTTGAACTCCCATTACTGGGGAACCTTCCATACTGGTGCACCATCGAGCTGCGAGTGGACCCCCACCTCGGCACCCCCTCCCCCTGAGGGGGGAGGGGGTGCCGAGGTGAGGGGGCATGCCAGATAGATCTCTGGTCAGCTTGAAGCAAAATGTGATCAAAGTGACTGACTTTGAGCTCCTGTTTCTGGAGAACCACGTGGTGAAAACCAGCCCAAACTTTGCACACTTGTAGGGGAGACTCTTTAGCACATATGGTGCAAATTTGGAGCCCCTATAACCTAAGGCCGACCTGTACTGACTCCCCAAAGATGGTACCCCTAGGACATCTAATTTTTACATTGGTGCCTATGTGAAAACTGGCCATGTTTGGGACCCGATAGCTCCCCCGTTTTAGGTCCAAACTGCCCCAAACTTTGCATGCATACTCCCAAGACCCTCGACTACATGGAGCCAAAAAAAGTGAATCAATACCATCTATGGTTCAGGAAATATGACCGTTTCAAGTTGAGCTCCAATTGAACCAACTTTTGAACTTTGAACTCCCATTACTGGGGAACCTTCCATACTGGTGCACCATCGAGCTGAGGGGGGAGGGGGTGCCGAGGTGAGGGGGCATGCCAGATAGATCTCTGGTCAGCTTGAAGCAAAATGTGATCAAAGTGACTGACTTTGAGCTCCTGTTTCTGGAGAACCACGTGGTGAAAACCAGCCCAAACTTTGCACACTTGTAGGGGAGACTCTTTAGCACCTATGGTGCAAATTTGGAGCCCCTATAACCTAAGGCCGACCTGTACTGACTCCCCAAAGATGGTACCCCTAGGACATCTAATTTTTACATTGGTGCCTATGTGAAAACTGGCCATGTTTGGGACCCGATAGCTCCCCCGTTTTAGGTCCTATGGGCCCCAAACTTTGCATGCATACTCCCAAGACCCTCGACTACATGGAGCCGAAAAAAGTGAATCAATACCATCTATGGTTCAGGAAATATGACCGTTTCAAGTTGAGCTCCAATTGAACCAACTTTTGAACTTTGAACTCCCATTACTGGGGAACCTTCCATACTGGTGCACCATCGAGCTGCGAGTGGACCCCCACCTCGGCACCCCCTCCCCCTGAGGGGGGAGGGGTGCCGAGGTGAGGGGGCATGCCAGATAGATCTCTGGTCAGCTTGAAGCAAAATGTGATCAAAGTGACTGACTTTGAGCACCTGTTTCTGGAGAACCACGTGGTGAAAACCAGCCCAAACTTTGCACACTTGTAGGGGAGACTCTTTAGCACCTATGATGCAAATTTGGAGCCCCTATAACCTAAGGCCGACCTGTACTGACTCCCCAAAGATGGTACCCCTAGGACATCTAATTTTTACATTGGTGCCTATGTGAAAACTGGCCATGTTTGGGACCCGATAGCTCCCCCGTTTTAGGTCCTATGGGCCCCAAACTTTGCATGCATACTCCCAAGACCCTCGACTACATGGAGCAGAAAAAGTGAATCAATACCATCTATGGTTCAGGAAATATGACCGTTTCAAGTTGAGCTCCAATTGAACCAACTTTTGAACTTTGAACTCCCATTACTGGGGAACCTTCCATACTGGTGCACCATCGAGCTGCGAGTGGACCCCCACCTCGGCACCCCCTCCCCCTGAGGGGGGAGGGGGTGCCGAGGTGAGGGGGCATGCCAGATAGATCTCTGGTCAGCTTGAAGCAAAATGTGATCAAAGTGACTGACTTTGAGCTCCTGTTTCTGGAGAACCACGTGGTGAAAACCAGCCCAAACTTTGCACACTTGTAGGGGAGACTCTTTAGCACCTATGGTGCAAATTTGGAGCCCCTATAACCTAAGGCCGACCTGTACTGACTCCCCAAAGATGGAACCCCTAGGACATCTAATTTTTACATTGGTGCCTATGTGAAAACTGGCCATGTTTGGGACCCGATAGCTCCCCCGTTTTAGGTCCTATGGGCCCCAAACTTTGCATGCATACTCCCAAGACCCTCGACTACATGGAGCCGAAAAAAGTGAATCAATACCATCTATGGTTCAGGAAATATGACCGTTTCAAGTTGAGCTCCAATTGAACCAACTTTTGAACTTTGAACTCCCATTACTGGGGAACCTTCCATACTGGTGCACCATCGAGCTGCGAGTGGACCCCCACCTCGGCACCCCCTCCCCCTGAGGGGGGAGGGGGTGCCGAGGTGAGGGGGCATGCCAGATAGATCTCTGGTCAGCTTGAAGCAAAATGTGATCAAAGTGACTGACTTTGAGCTCCTGTTTCTGGAGAACCACGTGGTGAAAACCAGCCCAAACTTTGCACACTTGTAGGGGAGACTCTTTAGCACCTATGGTGCAAATTTGGAGCCCCTATAACCTAAGGCCGACCTGTACTGACTCCCCAAAGATGGTACCCCTAGGACATCTAATTTTTACATTGGTGCCTATGTGAAAACTGGCCATGTTTGGGACCCGATAGCTCCCCCGTTTTAGGTCCTATGGGCCCCAAACTTTGCATGCATACTCCCAAGACCCTCGACTACATGGAGCAGAAAAAAGTGAATCAATACCATCTATGGTTCAGGAAATATGACCGTTTCAAGTTGAGCTCCAATTGAACCAACTTTTGAACTTTGAACTCCCATTACTGGGGAACCTTCCATACTGGTGCACCATCGAGCTGCGAGTGGACCCCCACCTCGGCACCCCCTTCCCCTGAGGGGGGAGGGGGTGCCGAGGTGAGGGGGCATGCCAGATAGATCTCTGGTCACCTTGAAGCAAAATGTGATCAAAGTGACTGACTTTGAGCTCCTGTTTCTGGAGAACCACGTGGTGAAAACCAGCCCAAACTTTGCACACTTGTAGGGGAGACTCTTTAGCACCTATGGTGCAAATTTGGAGCCCCTATAACCTAAGGCCGACCTGTACTGACTCCCCAAAGATGGTACCCCTAGGACATCTAATTTTTACATTGGTGCCTATGTGAAAACTGGCCATGTTTGGGACCCGATAGCTCCCCCGTTTTAGGTCCTATGGGCCCCAAACTTTGCATGCATACTCCCAAGACCCTCGACTACATGGAGCCGAAAAAAGTGAATCAATACCATCTATGGTTCAGGAAATATGACCGTTTCAAGTTGAGCTCCAATTGAACCAACTTTTGAACTTTGAACTCCCATTACTGGGGAACCTTCCATACTGGTGCACCATCGAGCTGCGAGTGGACCCCCACCTCGGCACCCCCTCCCCCTGAGGGGGGAGGGGGTGCCGAGGTGAGGGGGCATGCCAGATAGATCTCTGGTCAGCTTGAAGCAAAATGTGATCAAAGTGACTGACTTTGAGCTCCTGTTTCTGGAGAACCACGTGGTGAAAACCAGCCCAAACTTTGCACACTTGTAGGGGAGACTCTTTAGCACCTATGGTGCAAATTTGGAGCCCCTATAACCTAAGGCCGACCTGTACTGACTCCCCAAAGATGGTACCCCTAGGACATCTAATTTTTACATTGGTGCCTATGTGAAAACTGGCCATGTTTGGGACCTGATAGCTCCCCCGTTTTAGGTCCTATGGGCCCCAAACTTTGCATGCATACTCCCAAGACCCTCGACTACATGGAGCCGAAAAAAGTGAATCAATACCATCTATGGTTCAGGAAATATGACCGTTTAAAGTTGAGCTCCAATTGAACCAACTTTGGAACTTTGAACTCCCATTACTGGGGAACCTTCCATACTGGTGCACCATCGAGCTGCGAGTGGACCCCCACCTCGGCACCCCCTCCCCCCTCAGGGGGAGGGGGTGCCGAGGTGAGGGGGCATGCCAGATAGATCTCTGGTCAGCTTGAAGCAAAATGTGATCAAAGTGACTGACTTTGAGCTCCTGTTTCTGGAGAACCACGTGGTGAAAACCAGCCCAAACTTTGCACACTTGTAGGGGAGACTCTTTAGCACCTATGATGCAAATTTGGAGCCCCTATAACCTAAGGCCGACCTGTACTGACTCCCCAAAGATGATACCCCTAGGACATCTAATTTTTACATTGGTGCCTATGTGAAAACTGGCCATGTTTGGGACCCGATAGCTCCCCCGTTTTAGGTCCTATGGGCCCCAAACTTTGCATGCATACTCCCAAGACCCTCGACTACATGGAGCAGAAAAAAGTGAATCAATACCATCTATGGTTCAGGAAATATGACCGTTTCAAGTTGAGCTCCAATTGAACCAACTTTTGAACTTTGAACTCCCATTACTGGGGAACCTTCCATACTGGTGCACCATCGAGCTGCGAGTGGACCCCCACCTCGGCACCCCCTCCCCCTGAGGGGGGAGGGGGTGCCGAGGTGAGGGGGCATGCCAGATAGATCTCTGGTCAGCTTGAAGCAAAATGTGATCAAAGTGACTGACTTTGAGCTCCTGTTTCTGGAGAACCACGTGGTGAAAACCAGCCCAAACTTTGCACACTTGTAGGGGAGACTCTTTAGCACCTATGGTGCAAATTTGGAGCCCCTATAACCTAAGGCCGACCTGTACTGACTCCCCAAAGATGGAACCCCTAGGACATCTAATTTTTACATTGGTGCCTATGTGAAAACTGGCCATGTTTGGGACCCGATAGCTCCCCCGTTTTAGGTCCTATGGGCCCCAAACTTTGCATGCATACTCCCAAGACCCTCGACTACATGGAGCCGAAAAAAGTGAATCAATACCATCTATGGTTCAGGAAATATGACCGTTTCAAGTTGAGCTCCAATTGAACCAACTTTTGAACTTTGAACTCCCATTACTGGGGAACCTTCCATACTGGTGCACCATCGAGCTGCGAGTGGACCCCCACCTCGGCACCCCCTCCCCCTGAGGGGGGAGGGGGTGCCGAGGTGAGGGGGCATGCCAGATAGATCTCTGGTCAGCTTGAAGCAAAATGTGATCAAAGTGACTGACTTTGAGCTCCTGTTTCTGGAGAACCACGTGGTGAAAACCAGCCCAAACTTTGCACACTTGTAGGGGAGACTCTTTAGCACCTATGGTGCAAATTTGGAGCCCCTATAACCTAAGGCCGACCTGTACTGACTCCCCAAAGATGGTACCCCTAGGACATCTAATTTTTACATTGGTGCCTATGTGAAAACTGGCCATGTTTGGGACCCGATAGCTCCCCCGTTTTAGGTCCTATGGGCCCCAAACTTTGCATGCATACTCCCAAGACCCTCGACTACATGGAGCCGAAAAAAGTGAATCAATACCATCTATGGTTCAGGAAATATGACCGTTTCAAGTTGAGCTCCAATTGAACCAACTTTTGAACTTTGAACTCCCATTACTGGGGAACCTTCCATACTGGTGCACCATCGAGCTGCGAGTGGACCCCCACCTCGGCACCCCCTCCCCCTGAGGGGGGAGGGGGTGCCGAGGTGAGGGGGCATGCCAGATAGATCTCTGGTCAGCTTGAAGCAAAATGTGATCAAAGTGACTGACTTTGAGCTCCTGTTTCTGGAGAACCACGTGGTGAAAACCAGCCCAAACTTTGCACACTTGTAGGGGAGACTCTTTAGCACCTATGGTGCAAATTTGGAGCCCCTATAACCTAAGGCCGACCTGTACTGACTCCCCAAAGATGGTACCCCTAGGACATCTAATTTTTACATTGGTGCCTATGTGAAAACTGGCCATGTTTGGGACCCGATAGCTCCCCCGTTTTAGGTCCTATGGGCCCCAAACTTTGCATGCATACTCCCAAGACCCTCGACTACATGGAGCCGAAAAAAGTGAATCAATACCATCTATGGTTCAGGAAATATGACCGTTTCAAGTTGAGCTCCAATTGAACCAACTTTGGAACTTTGAACTCCCATTACTGGGGAACCTTCCATACTGGTGCACCATCGAGCTGCGAGTGGACCCCCACCTCGGCACCCCCTCCCCCTGAGGGGGGAGGGGGTGCCGAGGTGAGGGGGCATGCCAGATAGATCTCTGGTCAGCTTGAAGCAAAATGTGATCAAAGTGACTGACTTTGAGCTCCTGTTTCTGGAGAACCACGTGGTGAAAACCAGCCCAAACTTTGCACACTTGTAGGGGAGACTCTTTAGCACCTATGGTGCAAATTTGGAGCCCCTATAACCTAAGGCCGACCTGTACTGACTCCCCAAAGATGGTACCCCTAGGACATCTAATTTTTACATTGGTGCCTATGTGAAAACTGGCCATGTTTGGGACCCGATAGCTCCCCCGTTTTAGGTCCTATGGGCCCCAAACTTTGCATGCATACTCCCAAGACCCTCGACTACATGGAGCCGAAAAAAGTGAATCAATACCATCTATGGTTCAGGAAATATGACCGTTTCAAGTTGAGCTCCAATTGAACCAACTTTTGAACTTTGAACTCCCATTACTGGGGAACCTTCCATACTGGTGCACCATCGAGCTGCGAGTGGACCCCCACCTCGGCACCCCCTCCCCCTGAGGGGGGAGGGGGTGCCGAGGTGAGGGGGCATGCCAGATAGATCTCTGGTCAGCTTGAAGCAAAATGTGATCAAAGTGACTGACTTTGAGCTCCTGTTTCTGGAGAACCACGTGGTGAAAACCAGCCCAAACTTTGCACACTTGTAGGGGAGACTCTTTAGCACCTATGGTGCAAATTTGGAGCCCCTATAACCTAAGGCCGACCTGTACTGACTCCCCAAAGATGGTACCCCCTAGGACATCTAATTTTTACATTGGTGCCTATGTGAAAACTGGCCATGTTTGGGACCCGATAGCTCCCCCGTTTTAGGTCCTATGGGCCCCAAACTTTGCATGCATACTCCCAAGACCCTCGACTACATGGAGCCGAAAAAAGTGAATCAATACCATCTATGGTTCAGGAAATATGACCGTTTCAAGTTGAGCTCCAATTGAACCAACTTTGGAACTTTGAACTCCCATTACTGGGGAACCTTCCATACTGGTGCACCATCGAGCTGCGAGTGGACCCCCACCTCGGCACCCCCTCCCCCTGAGGGGGGAGGGGGTGCCGAGGTGAGGGGGCATGTCAGATAGATCTCTGGTCAGCTTGAAGCAAAATGTGATCAAAGTGACTGACTTTGAGCTCCTGTTTCTGGAGAACCACGTGGTGAAAACCAGCCCAAACTTTGCACACTTGTAGGGGAGACTCTTTAGCACCTATGGTGCAAATTTGGAGCCCCTATAACCTAAGGCCGACCTGTACTGACTCCCCAAAGATGGTACCCCTAGGACATCTAATTTTTACATTGGTGCCTATGTGAAAACTGGCCATGTTTGGGACCCGATAGCTCCCCCGTTTTAGGTCCTATGGGCCCCAAACTTTGCATGCATACTCCCAAGACCCTCGACTACATGGAGCCGAAAAAAGTGAATCAATACCATCTATGGTTCAGGAAATATGACCGTTTCAAGTTGAGCTCCAATTGAACCAACTTTTGAACTTTGAACTCCCATTACTGGGGAACCTTCCATACTGGTGCACCATCGAGCTGCGAGTGGACCCCCACCTCGGCACCCCTTCCCCCTGAGGGGGGAGGGGGTGCCGAGGTGAGGGGGCATGCCAGATAGATCTCTGGTCAGCTTGAAGCAAAATGTGATCAAAGTGACTGACTTTGAGCTCCTGTTTCTGGAGAACCACGTGGTGAAAACCAGCCCAAACTTTGCACACTTGTAGGGGAGACTCTTTAGCACCTATGGTGCAAATTTGGAGCCCCTATAACCTAAGGCCGACCTGTACTGACTCCCCAAAGATGGTACCCCTAGGACATCTAATTTTTACATTGGTGCCTATGTGAAAACTGGCCATGTTTGGGACCCGATAGCTCCCCCGTTTTAGGTCCTATGGGCCCCAAACTTTGCATGCATACTCCCAAGACCCTCGACTACATGGAGCCGAAAAAAGTGAATCAATACCATCTATGGTTCAGGAAATATGACCGTTTCAAGTTGAGCTCCAATTGAACCAACTTTTGAACTCCCATTACTGGGGAACCTTCCATACTGGTGCACCATCGAGCTGCGAGTGGACCCCCACCTCGGCACCCCCTCCCCCTGAGGGGGGAGGGGGTGCCGAGGTGAGGGGGCATGCCAGATAGATCTCTGGTCAGCTTGAAGCAAAATGTGATCAAAGTGACTGACTTTGAGCTCCTGTTTCTGGAGACCCACGTGGTGAAAACCAGCCCAAACTTTGCACACTTGTAGGGGAGACTCTTTAGCACCTATGGTGCAAATTTGGAGCCCCTATAACCTAAGGCCGACCTGTACTGACTCCCCAAAGATGGTACCCCTAGGACATCTAATTTTTACATTGGTGCCTATGTGAAAACTGGCCATGTTTGGGACCCGATAGCTCCCCCGTTTTAGGTCCTATGGGCCCCAAACTTGGCATGCATACTCACAAGACCATGGGCTACGTGGGGCTGAAGAAAGTGAATCATTCCTATGTATGGTTCGGGAAATATGACCGTTTAAAGTTGAGCTCCAATTGAACCAACTTTTGAACTTTGAACTCCCATTACTGGGGAACCTTCCATACTGGTGCACCATCGAGCTGCGAGTGGACCCCCACCTCGGCACCCCTTCCCCCTGAGGGGGGAGGGGGTGCCGAGGTGAGGGGGCATGCCAGATAGATCTCTGGTCAGCTTGAAGCAAAATGTGATCAAAGTGACTGACTTTGAGCTCCTGTTTCTGGAGAACCACGTGGTGAAAACCAGCCCAAACTTTGCACACTTGTAGGGGAGACTCTTTAGCACCTATGGTGCAAATTTGGAGCCCCTATAACCTAAGGCCGACCTGTACTGACTCCCCAAAGATGGTACCCCTAGGACATCTAATTTTTACATTGGTGCCTATGTGAAAACTGGCCATGTTTGGGACCCGATAGCTCCCCCGTTTTAGGTCCAAACTGCCCCAAACTTTGCATGCATACTCCCAAGACCCTCGACTACATGGAGCCAAAAAAAGTGAATCAATACCATCTATGGTTCAGGAAATATGACCGTTTCAAGTTGAGCTCCAATTGAACCAACTTTTGAACTTTGAACTCCCATTACTGGGGAACCTTCCATACTGGTGCACCATCGAGCTGAGGGGGGAGGGGGTGCCGAGGTGAGGGGGCATGCCAGATAGATCTCTGGTCAGCTTGAAGCAAAATGTGATCAAAGTGACTGACTTTGAGCTCCTGTTTCTGGAGAACCACGTGGTGAAAACCAGCCCAAACTTTGCACACTTGTAGGGGAGACTCTTTAGCACCTATGGTGCAAATTTGGAGCCCCTATAACCTAAGGCCGACCTGTACTGACTCCCCAAAGATGGTACCCCTAGGACATCTAATTTTTACATTGGTGCCTATGTGAAAACTGGCCATGTTTGGGACCCGATAGCTCCCCCGTTTTAGGTCCTATGGGCCCCAAACTTTGCATGCATACTCCCAAGACCCTCGACTACATGGAGCCGAAAAAAGTGAATCAATACCATCTATGGTTCAGGAAATATGACCGTTTCAAGTTGAGCTCCAATTGAACCAACTTTTGAACTTTGAACTCCCATTACTGGGGAACCTTCCATACTGGTGCACCATCGAGCTGCGAGTGGACCCCCACCTCGGCACCCCCTCCCCCTGAGGGGGGAGGGGGTGCCGAGGTGAGGGGGCATGCCAGATAGATCTCTGGTCAGCTTGAAGCAAAATGTGATCAAAGTGACTGACTTTGAGCTCCTGTTTCTGGAGAACCACGTGGTGAAAACCAGCCCAAACTTTGCACACTTGTAGGGGAGACTCTTTAGCACCTATGGTGCAAATTTGGAGCCCCTATAACCTAAGGCCGACCTGTACTGACTCCCCAAAGATGGTACCCCTAGGACATCTAATTTTTACATTGGTGCCTATGTGAAAACTGGCCATGTTTGGGACCCGATAGCTCCCCCGTTTTAGGTCCAAACTGCCCCAAACTTTGCATGCATACTCCCAAGACCCTCGACTACATGGAGCCAAAAAAAGTGAATCAATACCATCTATGGTTCAGGAAATATGACCGTTTCAAGTTGAGCTCCAATTGAACCAACTTTTGAACTTTGAACTCCCATTACTGGGGAACCTTCCATACTGGTGCACCATCGAGCTGAGGGGGGAGGGGGTGCCGAGGTGAGGGGGCATGCCAGATAGATCTCTGGTCAGCTTGAAGCAAAATGTGATCAAAGTGACTGACTTTGAGCTCCTGTTTCTGGAGAACCACGTGGTGAAAACCAGCCCAAACTTTGCACACTTGTAGGGGAGACTCTTTAGCACCTATGGTGCAAATTTGGAGCCCCTATAACCTAAGGCCGACCTGTACTGACTCCCCAAAGATGGTACCCCTAGGACATCTAATTTTTACATTGGTGCCTATGTGAAAACTGGCCATGTTTGGGACCCGATAGCTCCCCCGTTTTAGGTCCTATGGGCCCCAAACTTTGCATGCATACTCCCAAGACCCTCGACTACATGGAGCCAAAAAAAGTGAATCAATACCATCTATGGTTCAGGAAATATGACCGTTTCAAGTTGAGCTCCAATTGAACCAACTTTTGAACTTTGAACTCCCATTACTGGGGAACCTTCCATACTGGTGCACCATCGAGCTGCGAGTGGACCCCCACCTCGGCACCCCCTCCCCCTGAGGGGGGAGGGGGTGCCGAGGTGAGGGGGCATGCCAGATAGATCTCTGGTCAGCTTGAAGCAAAATGTGATCAAAGTGACTGACTTTGAGCTCCTGTTTCTGGAGAACCACGTGGTGAAAACCAGCCCAAACTTTGCACACTTGTAGGGGAGACTCTTTAGCACCTATGGTGCAAATTTGGAGCCCCTATAACCTAAGGCCGACCTGTACTGACTCCCCAAAGATGGTACCCCTAGGACATCTAATTTTTACATTGGTGCCTATGTGAAAACTGGCCATGTTTGGGACCCGATAGCTCCCCCGTTTTAGGTCCTATGGGCCCCAAACTTTGCATGCATACTCCCAAGACCCTCGACTACATGGAGCCGAAAAAAGTGAATCAATACCATCTATGGTTCAGGAAATATGACCGTTTCAAGTTGAGCTCCAATTGAACCAACTTTTGAACTTTGAACTCCCATTACTGGGGAACCTTCCATACTGGTGCACCATCGAGCTGCGAGTGGACCCCCACCTCGGCACCCCTTCCCCCTGAGGGGGGAGGGGGTGCCGAGGTGAGGGGGCATGCCAGATAGATCTCTGGTCAGCTTGAAGCAAAATGTGATCAAAGTGACTGACTTTGAGCTCCTGTTTCTGGAGAACCACGTGGTGAAAACCAGCCCAAACTTTGCACACTTGTAGGGGAGACTCTTTAGCACCTATGGTGCAAATTTGGAGCCCCTATAACCTAAGGCCGACCTGTACTGACTCCCCAAAGATGGTACCCCTAGGACATCTAATTTTTACATTGGTGCCTATGTGAAAACTGGCCATGTTTGGGACCCGATAGCTCCCCCGTTTTAGGTCCTATGGGCCCCAAACTTTGCATGCATACTCCCAAGACCCTCGACTACATGGAGCCGAAAAAAGTGAATCAATACCATCTATGGTTCAGGAAATATGACCGTTTCAAGTTGAGCTCCAATTGAACCAACTTTTGAACTTTGAACTCCCATTACTGGGGAACCTTCCATACTGGTGCACCATCGAGCTGCGAGTGGACCCCCACCTCGGCACCCCCTCCCCCTAAGGGGGGAGGGGGTGCCGAGGTGAGGGGGCATGCCAGATAGATCTCTGGTCAGCTTGAAGCAAAATGTGATCAAAGTGACTGACTTTGAGCTCCTGTTTCTGGAGAACCACGTGGTGAAAACCAGCCCAAACTTTGCACACTTGTAGGGGAGACTCTTTAGCACCTATGGTGCAAATTTGGAGCCCCTATAACCTAAGGCCGACCTGTACTGACTCCCCAAAGATGGTACCCCTAGGACATCTAATTTTTACATTGGTGCCTATGTGAAAACTGGCCATGTTTGGGACCCGATAGCTCCCCCGTTTTAGGTCCTATGGGCCCCAAACTTTGCATGCATACTCCCAAGACCCTCGACTACATGGAGCCGAAAAAAAGTGAATCAATACCATCTATGGTTCAGGAAATATGACCGTTTCAAGTTGAGCTCCAATTGAACCAACTTTTGAACTTTGAACTCCCATTACTGGGGAACCTTCCATACTGGTGCACCATCGAGCTGCGAGTGGACCCCCACCTCGGCACCCCCTCCCCCTGAGGGGGGAGGGGGTGCCGAGGTGAGGGGGCATGCCAGATAGATCTCTGGTCAGCTTGAAGCAAAATGTGATCAAAGTGACTGACTTTGAGCTCCTGTTTCTGGAGAACCACGTGGTGAAAACCAGCCCAAACTTTGCACACTTGTAGGGGAGACTCTTTAGCACCTATGGTGCAAATTTGGAGCCCCTATAACCTAAGGCCGACCTGTACTGACTCCCCAAAGATGGTACCCCTAGGACATCTAATTTTTACATTGGTGCCTATGTGAAAACTGGCCATGTTTGGGACCCGATAGCTCCCCCGTTTTAGGTCCTATGGGCCCCAAACTTTGCATGCATACTCCCAAGACCCTCGACTACATGGAGCCAAAAAAAGTGAATCAATACCATCTATGGTTCAGGAAATATGACCGTTTCAAGTTGAGCTCCAATTGAACCAACTTTTGAACTTTGAACTCCCATTACTGGGGAACCTTCCATACTGGTGCACCATCGAGCTGCGAGTGGACCCCCACCTCGGCACCCCCTCCCCCTGAGGGGGGAGGGGGTGCCGAGGTGAGGGGGCATGCCAGATAGATCTCTGGTCAGCTTGAAGCAAAATGTGATCAAAGTGACTGACTTTGAGCTCCTGTTTCTGGAGAACCACGTGGTGAAAACCAGCCCAAACTTTGCACACTTGTAGGGGAGACTCTTTAGCACCTATGGTGCAAATTTGGAGCCCCTATAACCTAAGGCCGACCTGTACTGACTCCCCAAAGATGGTACCCCTAGGACATCTAATTTTTACATTGGTGCCTATGTGAAAACTGGCCATGTTTGGGACCCGATAGCTCCCCCGTTTTAGGTCCTATGGGCCCCAAACTTTGCATGCATACTCCCAAGACCCTCGACTACATGGAGCCGAAAAAAGTGAATCAATACCATCTATGGTTCAGGAAATATGACCGTTTCAAGTTGAGCTCCAATTGAACCAACTTTTGAACTTTGAACTCCCATTACTGGGGAACCTTCCATACTGGTGCACCATCGAGCTGCGAGTGGACCCCCACCTCGGCACCCCTGCCCCTGAGGGGGGAGGGGGTGCCGAGGTGAGGGGGCATGCCAGATAGATCTCTGGTCAGCTTGAAGCAAAATGTGATCAAAGTGACTGACTTTGAGCTCCTGTTTCTGGAGAACCACGTGGTGAAAACCAGCCCAAACTTTGCACACTTGTAGGGGAGACTCTTTAGCACCTATGGTGCAAATTTGGAGCCCCTATAACCTAAGGCCGACCTGTACTGACTCCCCAAAGATGGTACCCCTAGGACATCTAATTTTTACATTGGTGCCTATGTGAAAACTGGCCATGTTTGGGACCCGATAGCTCCCCCGTTTTAGGTCCTATGGGCCCCAAACTTTGCATGCATACTCCCAAGACCCTCGACTACATGGAGCCAAAAAAAGTGAATCAATACCATCTATGGTTCAGGAAATATGACCGTTTCAAGTTGAGCTCCAATTGAACCAACTTTTGAACTTTGAACTCCCATTACTGGGGAACCTTCCATACTGGTGCACCATCGAGCTGCGAGTGGACCCCCACCTCGGCACCCCCTCCCCCTGAGGGGGGAGGGGGTGCCGAGGTGAGGGGGCATGCCAGATAGATCTCTGGTCAGCTTGAAGCAAAATGTGATCAAAGTGACTGACTTTGAGCTCCTGTTTCTGGAGAACCACGTGGTGAAAACCAGCCCAAACTTTGCACACTTGTAGGGGAGACTCTTTAGCACCTATGGTGCAAATTTGGAGCCCCTATAACCTAAGGCCGACCTGTACTGACTCCCCAAAGATGGTACCCCTAGGACATCTAATTTTTACATTGGTGCCTATGTGAAAACTGGCCATGTTTGGGACCCGATAGCTCCCCCGTTTTAGGTCCTATGGGCCCCAAACTTTGCATGCATACTCCCAAGACCCTCGACTACATGGAGCCGAAAAAAGTGAATCAATACCATCTATGGTTCAGGAAATATGACCGTTTCAAGTTGAGCTCCAATTGAACCAACTTTTGAACTTTGAACTCCCATTACTGGGGAACCTTCCATACTGGTGCACCATCGAGCTGCGAGTGGACCCCCACCTCGGCACCCCTGCCCCTGAGGGGGGAGGGGGTGCCGAGGTGAGGGGGCATGCCAGATAGATCTCTGGTCAGCTTGAAGCAAAATGTGATCAAAGTGACTGACTTTGAGCTCCTGTTTCTGGAGAACCACGTGGTGAAAACCAGCCCAAACTTTGCACACTTGTAGGGGAGACTCTTTAGCACCTATGGTGCAAATTTGGAGCCCCTATAACCTAAGGCCGACCTGTACTGACTCCCCAAAGATGGTACCCCTAGGACATCTAATTTTTACATTGGTGCCTATGTGAAAACTGGCCATGTTTGGGACCCGATAGCTCCCCCGTTTTAGGTCCTATGGGCCCCAAACTTTGCATGCATACTCCCAAGACCCTCGACTACATGGAGCCGAAAAAAGTGAATCAATACCATCTATGGTTCAGGAAATATGACCGTTTCAAGTTGAGCTCCAATTGAACCAACTTTTGAACTCCCATTACTGGGGAACCTTCCATACTGGTGCACCATCGAGCTGCGAGTGGACCCCCACCTCGGCACCCCCTCCCCCTGAGGGGGGAGGGGGTGCCGAGGTGAGGGGGCATGCCAGATAGATCTCTGGTCAGCTTGAAGCAAAATGTGATCAAAGTGACTGACTTTGAGCTCCTGTTTCTGGAGAACCACGTGGTGAAAACCAGCCCAAACTTTGCACACTTGTAGGGGAGACTCTTTAGCACCTATGGTGCAAATTTGGAGCCCCTATAACCTAAGGCCGACCTGTACTGACTCCCCAAAGATGGTACCCCTAGGACATCTAATTTTTACATTGGTGCCTATGTGAAAACTGGCCATGTTTGGGACCCGATAGCTCCCCCGTTTTAGGTCCAAACTGCCCCAAACTTTGCATGCATACTCCCAAGACCCTCGACTACATGGAGCCAAAAAAAGTGAATCAATACCATCTATGGTTCAGGAAATATGACCGTTTCAAGTTGAGCTCCAATTGAACCAACTTTTGAACTTTGAACTCCCATTACTGGGGAACCTTCCATACTGGTGCACCATCGAGCTGCGAGTGGACCCCCACCTCGGCACCCCCTCCCCCTGAGGGGGGAGGGGGTGCCGAGGTGAGGGGGCATGCCAGATAGATCTCTGGTCAGCTTGAAGCAAAATGTGATCAAAGTGACTGACTTTGAGCTCCTGTTTCTGGAGAACCACGTGGTGAAAACCAGCCCAAACTTTGCACACTTGTAGGGGAGACTCTTTAGCACCTATGGTGCAAATTTGGAGCCCCTATAACCTAAGGCCGACCTGTACTGACTCCCCAAAGATGGTACCCCTAGGACATCTAATTTTTACATTGGTGCCTATGTGAAAACTGGCCATGTTTGGGACCCGATAGCTCCCCCGGTTTAGGTCCAAACTGCCCCAAACTTTGCATGCATACTCCCAAGACCCTCGACTACATGGAGCCAAAAAAAGTGAATCAATACCATCTATGGTTAAGGAAATATGACCGTTTCAAGTTGAGCTCCAATTGAACCAACTTTTGAACTTTGAACTCCCATTACTGGGGAACCTTCCATACTGGTGCACCATCGAGCTGCGAGTGGACCCCCACCTCGGCACCCCCTCCCCCTGAGGGGGGAGGGGGTGCCGAGGTGAGGGGGCATGCCAGATAGATCTCTGGTCAGCTTGAAGCAAAATGTGATCAAAGTGACTGACTTTGAGCTCCTGTTTCTGGAGAACCACGTGGTGAAAACCAGCCCAAACTTTGCACACTTGTAGGGGAGACTCTTTAGCACCTATGGTGCAAATTTGGAGCCCCTATAACCTAAGGCCGACCTGTACTGACTCCCCAAAGATGGTACCCCTAGGACATCTAATTTTTACATTGGTGCCTATGTGAAAACTGGCCATGTTTGGGACCCGATAGCTCCCCGTTTTAGGTCCTATGGGCCCCAAACTTTGCATGCATACTCCCAAGACCCTCGACTACATGGAGCCGAAAAAAGTGAATCAATACCATCTATGGTTCAGGAAATATGACCGTTTCAAGTTGAGCTCCAATTGAACCAACTTTGGAACTTTGAACTCCCATTACTGGGGAACCTTCCATACTGGTGCACCATCGAGCTGAGAGTGGACCCCCACCTCGGCACCCCCTCCCCCTGAGGGGGGAGGGGGTGCCGAGGTGAGGGGGCATGCCAGATAGATCTCTGGTCAGCTTGAAGCAAAATGTGATCAAAGTGACTGACTTTGAGCTCCTGTTTCTGGAGAACCACGTGGTGAAAACCAGCCCAAACTTTGCACACTTGTAGGGGAGACTCTTTAGCACCTATGGTGCAAATTTGGAGCCCCTATAACCTAAGGCCGACCTGTACTAACTCCCCAAAGATGGTACCCCTAGGACATCTAATTTTTACATTGGTGCCTATGTGAAAACTGGCCATGTTTGGGACCCGATAGCTCCCCCGTTTTAGATCCTATGGGCCCCAAACTTTGCATGCATACTCCCAAGACCCTCGACTACATGGAGCCGAAAAAAGTGAATCAATACCATCTATGGTTCAGGAAATATGACCGTTTCAAGTTGAGCTCCAATTGAACCAACTTTTGAACTTTGAACTCCCATTACTGGGGAACCTTCCATACTGGTGCACCATCGAGCTGCGAGTGGACCCCCACCTCGGCACCCCTTCCCCCTGAGGGGGGAGGGGGTGCCGAGGTGAGGGGGCATGCCAGATAGATCTCTGGTCAGCTTGAAGCAAAATGTGATCAAAGTGACTGACTTTGAGCTCCTGTTTCTGGAGAACCACGTGGTGAAAACCAGCCCAAACTTTGCACACTTGTAGGGGAGACTCTTTAGCACCCATGGTGCAAATTTGGAGCCCCTATAACCTAAGGCCGACCTGTACTGACTCCCCAAAGATGGTACCCCTAGGACATCTAATTTTTACATTGGTGCCTATGTGAAAACTGGCCATGTTTGGGACCCGATAGCTCCCCCGTTTTAGGTCCTATGGGCCCCAAACTTTGCATGCATACTCCCAAGACCCTCGACTACATGGAGCCGAAAAAAGTGAATCAATACCATCTATGGTTCAGGAAATATGACCGTTTCAAGTTGAGCTCCAATTGAACCAACTTTTGAACTTTGAACTCCCATTACTGGGAAACCTTCCATACTGGTGCACCATCGAGCTGCGAGTGGACCCCCACCTCGGCACCCCCTCCCCCTGAGGGGGGAGGGGGTGCCGAGGTGAGGGGGCATGCCAGATAGATCTCTGGTCAGCTTGAAGCAAAATGTGATCAAAGTGACTGACTTTGAGCTCCTGTTTCTGGAGAACCACGTGGTGAAAACCAGCCCAAACTTTGCACACTTGTAGGGGAGACTCTTTAGCACCTATGGTGCAAATTTGGAGCCCCTATAACCTAAGGCCGACCTGTACTGACTCCCCAAAGATGGTACCCCTAGGACATCTAATTTTTACATTGGTGCCTATGTGAAAACTGGCCATGTTTGGGACCCGATAGCTCCCCCGTTTTAGGTCCTATGGGCCCCAAACTTTGCATGCATACTCCCAAGACCCTCGACTACATGGAGCCGAAAAAAGTGAATCAATACCATCTATGGTTCAGGAAATATGACCGTTTCAAGTTGAGCTCCAATTGAACCAACTTTTGAACTTTGAACTCCCATTACTGGGGAACCTTCCATACTGGTGCACCATCGAGCTGCGAGTGGACCCCCACCTCGGCACCCCTTCCCCCTGAGGGGGGAGGGGGTGCCGAGGTGAGGGGGCATGCCAGATAGATCTCTGGTCAGCTTGAAGCAAAATGTGATCAAAGTGACTGACTTTGAGCTCCTGTTTCTGGAGAACCACGTGGTGAAAACCAGCCCAAACTTTGCACACTTGTAGGGGAGACTCTTTAGCACCTATGGTGCAAATTTGGAGCCCCTATAACCTAAGGCCGACCTGTACTGACTCCCCAAAGATGGTACCCCTAGGACATCTAATTTTTACATTGGTGCCTATGTGAAAACTGGCCATGTTTGGGACCCGATAGCTCCCCCGTTTTAGATCCTATGGGCCCCAAACTTTGCATGCATACTCCCAAGACCCTCGACTACATGGAGCCGAAAAAAGTGAATCAATACCATCTATGGTTCAGGAAATATGACCGTTTCAAGTTGAGCTCCAATTGAACCAACTTTTGAACTTTGAACTCCCATTACTGGGGAACCTTCCATACTGGTGCACCATCGAGCTGCGAGTGGACCCCCACCTCGGCACCCCCTCCCCCTGAGGGGGGAGGGGGTGCCGAGGTGAGGGGGCATGCCAGATAGATCTCTGGTCAGCTTGAAGCAAAATGTGATCAAAGTGACTGACTTTGAGCTCCTGTTTCTGGAGAACCACGTGGTGAAAACCAGCCCAAACTTTGCACACTTGTAGGGGAGACTCTTTAGCACCTATGGTGCAAATTTGGAGCCCCTATAACCTAAGGCCGACCTGTACTGACTCCCCAAAGATGGTACCCCTAGGACATCTAATTTTTACATTGGTGCCTATGTGAAAACTGGCCATGTTTGGGACCCGATAGCTCCCCGTTTTAGGTCCTATGGGCCCCAAACTTTGCATGCATACTCCCAAGACCCTCGACTACATGGAGCCGAAAAAAGTGAATCAATACCATCTATGGTTCAGGAAATATGACCGTTTCAAGTTGAGCTCCAATTGAACCAACTTTGGAACTTTGAACTCCCATTACTGGGGAACCTTCCATACTGGTGCACCATCGAGCTGAGAGTGGACCCCCACCTCGGCACCCCCTCCCCCTGAGGGGGGAGGGGGTGCCGAGGTGAGGGGGCATGCCAGATAGATCTCTGGTCAGCTTGAAGCAAAATGTGATCAAAGTGACTGACTTTGAGCTCCTGTTTCTGGAGAACCACGTGGTGAAAACCAGCCCAAACTTTGCACACTTGTAGGGGAGACTCTTTAGCACCTATGGTGCAAATTTGGAGCCCCTATAACCTAAGGCCGACCTGTACTAACTCCCCAAAGATGGTACCCCTAGGACATCTAATTTTTACATTGGTGCCTATGTGAAAACTGGCCATGTTTGGGACCCGATAGCTCCCCCGGATAGCTCCCCCGTTTTAGATCCTATGGGCCCCAAACTTTGCATGCATACTCCAAGACCCTCGACTACATGGAGCCGAAAAAGTGAATCAATACCATCTATGGTTCAGGAAATATGACCGTTTCAAGTTGAGCTCCAATTGAACCAACTTTTGAACTTTGAACTCCCATTACTGGGGAACCTTCCATACTGGTGCACCATCGAGCTGCGAGTGGACCCCCACCTCGGCACCCCTTCCCCCTGAGGGGGGAGGGGGTGCCGAGGTGAGGGGGCATGCCAGATAGATCTCTGGTCAGCTTGAAGCAAAATGTGATCAAAGTGACTGACTTTGAGCTCCTGTTTCTGGAGAACCACGTGGTGAAAACCAGCCCAAACTTTGCACACTTGTAGGGGAGACTCTTTAGCACCCATGGTGCAAATTTGGAGCCCCTATAACCTAAGGCCGACCTGTACTGACTCCCCAAAGATGGTACCCCTAGGACATCTAATTTTTACATTGGTGCCTATGTGAAAACTGGCCATGTTTGGGACCCGATAGCTCCCCCGTTTTAGGTCCTATGGGCCCCAAACTTTGCATGCATACTCCCAAGACCCTCGACTACATGGAGCCGAAAAAAGTGAATCAATACCATCTATGGTTCAGGAAATATGACCGTTTCAAGTTGAGCTCCAATTGAACCAACTTTTGAACTTTGAACTCCCATTACTGGGAAACCTTCCATACTGGTGCACCATCGAGCTGCGAGTGGACCCCCACCTCGGCACCCCCTCCCCCTGAGGGGGGAGGGGGGGTGCCGAGGTGAGGGGGCATGCCAGATAGATCTCTGGTCAGCTTGAAGCAAAATGTGATCAAAGTGACTGACTTTGAGCTCCTGTTTCTGGAGAACCACGTGGTGAAAACCAGCCCAAACTTTGCACACTTGTAGGGGAGACTCTTTAGCACCTATGGTGCAAATTTGGAGCCCCTATAACCTAAGGCCGACCTGTACTGACTCCCCAAAGATGGTACCCCTAGGACATCTAATTTTTACATTGGTGCCTATGTGAAAACTGGCCATGTTTGGGACCCGATAGCTCCCCGTTTTAGGTCCTATGGGCCCCAAACTTTGCATGCATACTCCCAAGACCCTCGACTACATGGAGCCGAAAAAAGTGAATCAATACCATCTATGGTTCAGGAAATATGACCGTTTCAAGTTGAGCTCCAATTGAACCAACTTTTGAACTTTGAACTCCCATTACTGGGGAACCTTCCATACTGGTGCACCATCGAGCTGCGAGTGGACCCCCACCTCGGCACCCCTTCCCCCTGAGGGGGGAGGGGGTGCCGAGGTGAGGGGGCATGCCAGATAGATCTCTGGTCAGCTTGAAGCAAAATGTGATCAAAGTGACTGACTTTGAGCTCCTGTTTCTGGAGAACCACGTGGTGAAAACCAGCCCAAACTTTGCACACTTGTAGGGGAGACTCTTTAGCACCTATGGTGCAAATTTGGAGCCCCTATAACCTAAGGCCGACCTGTACTGACTCCCCAAAGATGGTACCCCTAGGACATCTAATTTTTACATTGGTGCCTATGTGAAAACTGGCCATGTTTGGGACCCGATAGCTCCCCCGTTTTAGATCCTATGGGCCCCAAACTTTGCATGCATACTCCCAAGACCCTCGACTACATGGAGCCGAAAAAAGTGAATCAATACCATCTATGGTTCAGGAAATATGACCGTTTCAAGTTGAGCTCCAATTGAACCAACTTTTGAACTTTGAACTCCCATTACTGGGGAACCTTCCATACTGGTGCACCATCGAGCTGCGAGTGGACCCCCACCTCGGCACCCCCTCCCCCTGAGGGGGGAGGGGGTGCCGAGGTGAGGGGGCATGCCAGATAGATCTCTGGTCAGCTTGAAGCAAAATGTGATCAAAGTGACTGACTTTGAGCTCCTGTTTCTGGAGAACCACGTGGTGAAAACCAGCCCAAACTTTGCACACTTGTAGGGGAGACTCTTTAGCACCTATGGTGCAAATTTGGAGCCCCTATAACCTAAGGCCGACCTGTACTGACTCCCCAAAGATGGTACCCCTAGGACATCTAATTTTTACATTGGTGCCTATGTGAAAACTGGCCATGTTTGGGACCCGATAGCTCCCCCGTTTTAGGTCCAAACTGCCCCAAACTTTGCATGCATACTCCCAAGACCATCGACTACATGGAGCCAAAAAAAGTGAATCAATACCATCTATGGTTCAGGAAATATGACCGTTTCAAGTTGAGCTCCAATTGAACCAACTTTTGAACTTTGAACTCCCATTACTGGGGAACCTTCCATACTGGTGCACCATCGAGCTGCGAGTGGACCCCCACCTCGGCACCCCCTCCCCCTGAGTGGGGAGGGGGTGCCGAGGTGAGGGGGCATGCCAGATAGATCTCTGGTCAGCTTGAAGCAAAATGTGATCAAAGTGACTGACTTTGAGCTCCTGTTTCTGGGAGAACCACGTGGTGAAAACCAGCCCAAACTTTACACACTTGTAGGGGAGACTCTTTAGCACCTATGGTGCAAATTTGGAGCCCCTATAACCTAAGGCCGACCTGTACTGACTCCCAAAGATGGTACCCCTAGGACATCTAATTTTTACATTGGTGCCTATGTGAAAACTGGCCATGTTTGGGACCCGATAGCTCCCCCGTTTTAGGTCCTATGGGCCCCAAACTTTGCATGCATACTCCCAAGACCCTCGACTACATGGAGCCGAAAAAAGTGAATCAATACCATCTATGGTTCAGGAAATATGACCGTTTCAAGTTGAGCTCCAATTGAACCAACTTTTGAAACTTTGAACTCCCATTACTGGGAAACCTTCCATACTGGTGCACCATCGAGCTGCGAGTGGACCCCCACCTCGGCACCCCCTCCCCCTGAGGGGGGAGGGGGTGCCGAGGTGAGGGGGCATGCCAGATAGATCTCTGGTCAGCTTGAAGCAAAATGTGATCAAAGTGACTGACTTTGAGCTCCTGTTTCTGGAGAACCACGTGGTGAAAACCAGCCCAAACTTTGCACACTTGTAGGGGAGACTCTTTAGCACCTATGGTGCAAATTTGGAGCCCCTATAACCTAAGGCCGACCTGTACTGACTCCCCAAAGATGGTACCCCTAGGACATCTAATTTTTACATTGGTGCCTATGTGAAAACTGGCCATGTTTGGGACCCGATAGCTCCCCCGTTTTAGGTCCTATGGGCCCCAAACTTTGCATGCATACTCCGACCCTCGACTACATGGAGCCGAAAAAAGTGAATCAATACCATCTATGGTTCAGGAAATATGACCGTTTCAAGTTGAGCTCCAATTGAACCAACTTTTGAACTTTGAACTCCCATTACTGGGGAACCTTCCATACTGGTGCACCATCGAGCTGCGAGTGGACCCCCACCTCGGCACCCCTTCCCCCTGAGGGGGGAGGGGGTGCCGAGGTGAGGGGGCATGCCAGATAGATCTCTGGTCAGCTTGAAGCAAAATGTGATCAAAGTGACTGACTTTGAGCTCCTGTTTCTGGAGAACCACGTGGTGAAAACCAGCCCAAACTTTGCACACTTGTAGGGGAGACTCTTTAGCACCTATGGTGCAAATTTGGAGCCCCTATAACCTAAGGCCGACCTGTACTGACTCCCCAAAGATGGTACCCCTAGGACATCTAATTTTTACATTGGTGCCTATGTGAAAACTGGCCATGTTTGGGACCCGATAGCTCCCCCGTTTTAGATCCTATGGGCCCCAAACTTTGCATGCATACTCCCAAGACCCTCGACTACATGGAGCCGAAAAAAGTGAATCAATACCATCTATGGTTCAGGAAATATGACCGTTTCAAGTTGAGCTCCAATTGAACCAACTTTTGAACTTTGAACTCCCATTACTGGGGAACCTTCCATACTGGTGCACCATCGAGCTGCGAGTGGACCCCCACCTCGGCACCCCCTCCCCCTGAGGGGGGAGGGGGTGCCGAGGTGAGGGGGCATGCCAGATAGATCTCTGGTCAGCTTGAAGCAAAATGTGATCAAAGTGACTGACTTTGAGCTCCTGTTTCTGGAGAACCACGTGGTGAAAACCAGCCCAAACTTTGCACACTTGTAGGGGAGACTCTTTAGCACCTATGGTGCAAATTTGGAGCCCCTATAACCTAAGGCCGACCTGTACTGACTCCCCAAAGATGGTACCCCTAGGACATCTAATTTTTACATTGGTGCCTATGTGAAAACTGGCCATGTTTGGGACCCGATAGCTCCCCCGTTTTAGGTCCAAACTGCCCCAAACTTTGCATGCATACTCCCAAGACCATCGACTACATGGAGCCAAAAAAAGTGAATCAATACCATCTATGGTTCAGGAAATATGACCGTTTCAAGTTGAGCTCCAATTGAACCAACTTTTGAACTTTGAACTCCCATTACTGGGGAACCTTCCATACTGGTGCACCATCGAGCTGCGAGTGGACCCCCACCTCGGCACCCCCTCCCCCTGAGTGGGGAGGGGGTGCCGAGGTGAGGGGGCATGCCAGATAGATCTCTGGTCAGCTTGAAGCAAAATGTGATCAAAGTGACTGACTTTGAGCTCCTGTTTCTGGAGAACCACGTGGTGAAAACCAGCCCAAACTTTACACACTTGTAGGGGAGACTCTTTAGCACCTATGGTGCAAATTTGGAGCCCCTATAACCTAAGGCCGACCTGTACTGACTCCCCAAAGATGGTACCCCTAGGACATCTAATTTTTACATTGGTGCCTATGTGAAAACTGGCCATGTTTGGGACCCGATAGCTCCCCCGTTTTAGGTCCTATGGGCCCCAAACTTTGCATGCATACTCCCAAGACCCTCGACTACATGGAGCCGAAAAAAGTGAATCAATACCATCTATGGTTCAGGAAATATGACCGTTTCAAGTTGAGCTCCAATTGAACCAACTTTTGAACTTTGAACTCCCATTACTGGGGAACCTTCCATACTGGTGCACCATCGAGCTGCGAGTGGACCCCCACCTCGGCACCCCTTCCCCCTGAGGGGGGAGGGGGTGCCGAGGTGAGGGGGCATGCCAGATAGATCTCTGGTCAGCTTGAAGCAAAATGTGATCAAAGTGACTGACTTTGAGCTCCTGTTTCTGGAGAACCACGTGGTGAAAACCAGCCCAAACTTTGCACACTTGTAGGGGAGACTCTTTAGCACCTATGGTGCAAATTTGGAGCCCCTATAACCTAAGGCCGACCTGTACTGACTCCCCAAAGATGGTACCCCTAGGACATCTAATTTTTACATTGGTGCCTATGTGAAAACTGGCCATGTTTGGGACCCGATAGCTCCCCCGTTTTAGATCCTATGGGCCCCAAACTTTGCATGCATACTCCCAAGACCCTCGACTACATGGAGCCGAAAAAAGTGAATCAATACCATCTATGGTTCAGGAAATATGACCGTTTCAAGTTGAGCTCCAATTGAACCAACTTTTGAACTTTGAACTCCCATTACTGGGGAACCTTCCATACTGGTGCACCATCGAGCTGCGAGTGGACCCCCACCTCGGCACCCCCTCCCCCTGAGGGGGGAGGGGGTGCCGAGGTGAGGGGGCATGCCAGATAGATCTCTGGTCAGCTTGAAGCAAAATGTGATCAAAGTGACTGACTTTGAGCTCCTGTTTCTGGAGAACCACGTGGTGAAAACCAGCCCAAACTTTGCACACTTGTAGGGGAGACTCTTTAGCACCTATGGTGCAAATTTGGAGCCCCTATAACCTAAGGCCGACCTGTACTGACTCCCCAAAGATGGTACCCCTAGGACATCTAATTTTTACATTGGTGCCTATGTGAAAACTGGCCATGTTTGGGACCCGATAGCTCCCCCGTTTTAGGTCCTATGGGCCCCAAACTTTGCATGCATACTCCCAAGACCCTCGACTACATGGAGCCGAAAAAAGTGAATCAATACCATCTATGGTTCAGGAAATATGACCGTTTCAAGTTGAGCTCCAATTGAACCAACTTTTGAACTTTGAACTCCCATTACTGGGGAACCTTCCATACTGGTGCACCATCGAGCTGCGAGTGGACCCCCACCTCGGCACCCCTTCCCCCTGAGGGGGGAGGGGGTGCCGAGGTGAGGGGGCATGCCAGATAGATCTCTGGTCAGCTTGAAGCAAAATGTGATCAAAGTGACTGACTTTGAGCTCCTGTTTCTGGAGAACCACGTGGTGAAAACCAGCCCAAACTTTGCACACTTGTAGGGGAGACTCTTTAGCACCTATGGTGCAAATTTGGAGCCCCTATAACCTAAGGCCGACCTGTACTGACTCCCCAAAAATGGTACCCCTAGGACATCTAATTTTTACATTGGTGCCTATGTGAAAACTGGCCATGTTTGGGACCCGATAGCTCCCCCGTTTTAGGTCCTATGGGCCCCAAACTTTGCATGCATACTCCCAAGACCCTCGACTACATGGAGCCGAAAAAAGTGAATCAATACCATCTATGGTTCAGGAAATATGACCGTTTCAAGTTGAGCTCCAATTGAACCAACTTTTGAACTTTGAACTCCCATTACTGGGGAACCTTCCATACTGGTGCACCATCGAGCTGCGAGTGGACCCCCACCTCGGCACCCCCTCCCCCTGAGGGGGGAGGGGGTGCCGAGGTGAGGGGGCATGCCAGATAGATCTCTGGTCAGCTTGAAGCAAAATGTGATTAAAGTGACTGACTTTGAGCTCCTGTTTCTGGAGAACCACGTGGTGAAAACCAGCCCAAACTTTGCACACTTGTAGGGAGACTCTTTAGCACCTATGGTGCAAATTTGGAGCCCCTATAACCTAAGGCCGACCTGTACTGACTCCCCAAAGATGGTACCCCTAGGACATCTAATTTTTACATTGGTGCCTATGTGAAAACTGGCCATGTTTGGGACCCAATAGCTCCCCCGTTTTAGGTCCTATGGGCCCCAAACTTGGCATGCATACTCACAAGACCATGGGCTACGTGGGGCTGAAGAAAGTGAATCATTCCTATGTATGGTTCGGGAAATATGACCGTTTAAAGTTGAGCTCCAATTGAACCAACTTTGGAACTTTGAACTCCCATTACTGGGGAACCTTCCATACTGGTGCACCATCGAGCTGAGAGTGGACCCCCACCTCGGCACCCCCTCCCCCTGAGGGGGGAGGGGTTGCCAAGGTGAGGGGGCATGCCAGATAGATCTCTGGTCAGCTTGAAGCAAAATGTGATCAAAGTGACTGACTTTGAGCTCCTGTTTCTGGAGAACCACGTGGTGAAAACCAGCCCAAACTTTGCACACTTGTAGGGGAGACTCTTTAGCACCTATGGTGCAAATTTGGAGCCCCTATAACCTAAGGCCGACCTGTACTGACTCCCCAAAGATGGTACCCCTAGGACATCTAATTTTTACATTGGTGCCTATGTGAAAACTGGCCATGTTTGGGACCCGATAGCTCCCCCGTTTTAGATCCTATGGGCCCCAAACTTTGCATGCATACTCCCAAGACCCTCGACTACATGGAGCCGAAAAAAGTGAATCAATACCATCTATGGTTCAGGAAATATGACCGTTTCAAGTTGAGCTCCAATTGAACCAACTTTTGAACTTTGAACTCCCATTACTGGGGAACCTTCCATACTGGTGCACCATCGAGCTGCGAGTGGACCCCCACCTCGGCACCCCCTCCCCCTGAGGGGGGAGGGGGTGCCGAGGTGAGGGGGCATGCCAGATAGATCTCTGGTCAGCTTGAAGCAAAATGTGATCAAAGTGACTGACTTTGAGCTCCTGTTTCTGGAGAACCACGTGGTGAAAACCAGCCCAAACTTTGCACACTTGTAGGGGAGACTCTTTAGCACCTATGGTGCAAATTTGGAGCCCCTATAACCTAAGGCCGACCTGTACTGACTCCCCAAAGATGGTACCCCTAGGACATCTAATTTTTACATTGGTGCCTATGTGAAAACTGGCCATGTTTGGGACCCGATAGCTCCCCCGTTTTAGGTCCAAACTGCCCCAAACTTTGCATGCATACTCCCAAGACCATCGACTACATGGAGCCAAAAAAAGTGAATCAATACCATCTATGGTTCAGGAAATATGACCGTTTCAAGTTGAGCTCCAATTGAACCAACTTTTGAACTTTGAACTCCCATTACTGGGGAACCTTCCATACTGGTGCACCATCGAGCTGCGAGTGGACCCCCACCTCGGCACCCCCTCCCCCTGAGTGGGGAGGGGGTGCCGAGGTGAGGGGGCATGCCAGATAGATCTCTGGTCAGCTTGAAGCAAAATGTGATCAAAGTGACTGACTTTGAGCTCCTGTTTCTGGAGAACCACGTGGTGAAAACCAGCCCAAACTTTACACACTTGTAGGGGAGACTCTTTAGCACCTATGGTGCAAATTTGGAGCCCCTATAACCTAAGGCCGACCTGTACTGACTCCCCAAAGATGGTACCCCTAGGACATCTAATTTTTACATTGGTGCCTATGTGAAAACTGGCCATGTTTGGGACCCGATAGCTCCCCCGTTTTAGGTCCTATGGGCCCCAAACTTTGCATGCATACTCCCAAGACCCTCGACTACATGGAGCCGAAAAAAGTGAATCAATACCATCTATGGTTCAGGAAATATGACCGTTTCAAGTTGAGCTCCAATTGAACCAACTTTTGAACTTTGAACTCCCATTACTGGGGAACCTTCCATACTGGTGCACCATCGAGCTGCGAGTGGACCCCCACCTCGGCACCCCTTCCCCCTGAGGGGGGAGGGGGTGCCGAGGTGAGGGGGCATGCCAGATAGATCTCTGGTCAGCTTGAAGCAAAATGTGATCAAAGTGACTGACTTTGAGCTCCTGTTTCTGGAGAACCACGTGGTGAAAACCAGCCCAAACTTTGCACACTTGTAGGGGAGACTCTTTAGCACCTATGGTGCAAATTTGGAGCCCCTATAACCTAAGGCCGACCTGTACTGACTCCCCAAAAATGGTACCCCTAGGACATCTAATTTTTACATTGGTGCCTATGTGAAAACTGGCCATGTTTGGGACCCGATAGCTCCCCCGTTTTAGGTCCTATGGGCCCCAAACTTTGCATGCATACTCCCAAGACCCTCGACTACATGGAGCCGAAAAAAGTGAATCAATACCATCTATGGTTCAGGAAATATGACCGTTTCAAGTTGAGCTCCAATTGAACCAACTTTTGAACTTTGAACTCCCATTACTGGGGAACCTT
The DNA here is from genome assembly GCF_037356315.1 of Lithobates pipiens. Lineage (NCBI taxonomy): Eukaryota > Metazoa > Chordata > Amphibia > Anura > Ranidae > Lithobates > Lithobates pipiens. Next base: position 190,526 of record NW_027507700.1, on the reverse strand, counting down.
CCATACTGGTGCACCATCGAGCTGCGAGTGGACCCCCACCTCGGCACCCCCTCCCCCTGAGGGGGGAGGGGGTGCCGAGGTGAGGGGGCATGCCAGATAGATCTCTGGTCAGCTTGAAGCAAAATGTGATTAAAGTGACTGACTTTGAGCTCCTGTTTCTGGAGAACCACGTGGTGAAAACCAGCCCAAACTTTGCACACTTGTAGGGGAGACTCTTTAGCACCTATGGTGCAAATTTGGAGCCCCTATAACCTAAGGCCGAACCTGTACTGACTCCCCAAAGATGGTACCCCTAGGACATCTAATTTTTTACATTGGTGCCTATGTGAAAACTGGCCATGTTTCGGACCCGATAGCTCCCCCGTTTTAGGTCCTATGGGCCCCAAACTTGGCATGCATACTCACAAGACCATGGGCTACGTGGGGCTGAAGAAAGTGAATCATTCCTATGTATGGTTCGGGAAATATGACCGTTTAAAGTTGAGCTCCAATTGAACCAACTTTGGAACTTTGAACTCCCATTACTGGGGAACCTTCCATACTGGTGCACCATCGAGCTGCGAGTGGACCCCCACCTCGGCACCCCCTCCCCCTGAGGGGGGAGGGGGTGCCGAGGTGAGGGGGCATGCCAGATAGATCTCTGGTCAGCTTGAAGCAAAATGTGATCAAAGTGACTGACTTTGAGCTCCTGTTTCTGGAGAACCACGTGGTGAAAACCAGCCCAAACTTTGCACACTTGTAGGGGAGACTCTTTAGCACATATGGTGCAAATTTGGAGCCCCTATAACCTAAGGCCGACCTGTACTGACTCCCCAAAGATGGTACCCCTAGGACATCTAATTTTTACATTGGTGCCTATGTGAAAACTGGCCATGTTTGGGACCCGATAGCTCCCCCGTTTTAGGTCCTATGGGCCCCAAACTTTGCATGCATACTCCCAAGACCCTCGACTACATGGAGCCGAAAAAAGTGAATCAATACCATCTATGGTTCAGGAAATATGACCGTTTCAAGTTGAGCTCCAATTGAACCAACTTTTGAACTTTGAACTCCCATTACTGGGGAACCTTCCATACTGGTGCACCATCGAGCTGCGAGTGGACCCCCACCTCGGCACCCCTTCCCCCTGAGGGGGGAGGGGGTGCCGAGGTGAGGGGGCATGCCAGATAGATCTCTGGTCAGCTTGAAGCAAATGTGATCAAAGTGACTGACTTTGAGCTCCTGTTTCTGGAGAACCACGTGGTGAAAACCAGCCCAAACTTTGCACACTTGTAGGGGAGACTCTTTAGCACCTATGGTGCAAATTTGGAGCCCCTATAACCTAAGGCCGACCTGTACTGACTCCCCAAAGATGGTACCCCTAGGACATCTAATTTTTACATTGGTGCCTATGTGAAAACTGGCCATGTTTGGGACCCGATAGCTCCCCCGTTTTAGGTCCTATGGGCCCCAAACTTTGCATGCATACTCCCAAGACCCTCGACTACATGGAGCCGAAAAAAGTGAATCAATACCATCTATGGTTCAGGAAATATGACCGTTTCAAGTTGAGCTCCAATTGAACCAACTTTTGAACTTTGAACTCCCATTACTGGGGAACCTTCCATACTGGTGCACCATCGAGCTGCGAGTGGACTCCCACCTCGGCACCCCTTCCCCCTGAGGGGGGAGGGGGTGCCGAGGTGAGGGGGCATGCCAGATAGATCTCTGGTCAGCTTGAAGCAAAATGTGATCAAAGTGACTGACTTTGAGCTCCTGTTTCTGGAGAACCACGTGGTGAAAACCAGCCCAAACTTTGCACACTTGTAGGGGAGACTCTTTAGCACCTATGGTGCAAATTTGGAGCCCCTATAACCTAAGGCCGACCTGTACTGACTCCCCAAAGATGGTACCCCTAGGACATCTAATTTTTACATTGGTGCCTATGTGAAAACTGGCCATGTTTGGGACCCAATAGCTCCCCCGTTTTAGGTCCAAACTGCCCCAAACTTTGCATGCATACTCCCAAGACCCTCGACTACATGGAGCCAAAAAAAGTGAATCAATACCATCTATGGTTCAGGAAATATGACCGTTTCAAGTTGAGCTCCAATTGAACCAACTTTTGAACTTTGAACTCCCATTACTGGGGAACCTTCCATACTGGTGCACCATCGAGCTGCGAGTGGACCCCCACCTCGGCACCCCCTCCCCCTGAGGGGGAGGGGGTGCCGAGGTGAGGGGGCATGCCAGATAGATCTCTGGTCAGCTTGAAGCAAAATGTGATCAAAGTGACTGACTTTGAGCTCCTGTTTCTGGAGAACCACGTGGTGAAAACCAGCCCAAACTTTGCACACTTGTAGGGGAGACTCTTTAGCACCTATGGTGCAAATTTGGAGCCCCTATAACCTAAGGCCGACCTGTACTGACTCCCCAAAAATGGTACCCCTAGGACATCTAATTTTTACATTGGTGCCTATGTGAAAACTGGCCATGTTTGGGACCCGATAGCTCCCCCGTTTTAGGTCCTATGGGCCCCAAACTTTGCATGCATACTCCCAAGACCCTCGACTACATGGAGCCGAAAAAGTGAATCAATACCATCTATGGTTCAGGAAATATGACCGTTTCAAGTTGAGCTCCAATTGAACCAACTTTTGAACTTTGAACTCCCATTACTGGGGAACCTTCCATACTGGTGCACCATCGAGCTGCGAGTGGACCCCCCACCTCGGCACCCCCTCCCCCTGAGGGGGGAGGGGGTGCCGAGGTGAGGGGGCATGCCAGATAGATCTCTGGTCAGCTTGAAGCAAAATGTGATCAAAGTGACTGACTTTGAGCTCCTGTTTCTGGAGAACCACGTGGTGAAAACCAGCCCAAACTTTGCACACTTGTAGGGGAGACTCTTTAGCACCTATGGTGCAAATTTGGAGCCCCTATAACCTAAGGCCGACCTGTACTGACTCCCCAAAGATGGTACCCCTAGGACATCTAATTTTTACATTGGTGCCTATGTGAAAACTGGCCATGTTTGGGACCCGATAGCTCCCCCGTTTTAGGTCCTATGGGCCCCAAACTTTGCATGCATACTCCCAAGACCCTCGACTACATGGAGCCGAAAAAAGTGAATCAATACCATCTATGGTTCAGGAAATATGACCGTTTCAAGTTGAGCTCCAATTGAACCAACTTTTGAACTTTGAACTCCCATTACTGGGGAACCTTCCATACTGGTGCACCATCGAGCTGCGAGTGGACCCCCACCTCGGCACCCCCTCCCCCTGAGGGGGGAGGGGGTGCCGAGGTGAGGGGGCATGCCAGATAGATCTCTGGTCAGCTTGAAGCAAAATGTGATCAAAGTGACTGACTTTGAGCTCCTGTTTCTGGAGAACCACGTGGTGAAAACCAGCCCAAACTTTGCACACTTGTAGGGGAGACTCTTTAGCACCTATGGTGCAAATTTGGAGCCCCTATAACCTAAGGCCGACCTGTACTGACTCCCCAAAGATGGTACCCCTAGGACATCTAATTTTTACATTGGTGCCTATGTGAAAACTGGCCATGTTTGGGACCCGATAGCTCCCCCGTTTTAGGTCCAAACTGCCCCAAACTTTGCATGCATACTCCCAAGACCATCGACTACATGGAGCCAAAAAAAGTGAATCAATACCATCTATGGTTCAGGAAATATGACCGTTTCAAGTTGAGCTCCAATTGAACCAACTTTTGAACTTTGAACTCCCATTACTGGGGAACCTTCCATACTGGTGCACCATCGAGCTGCGAGTGGACCCCCACCTCGGCACCCCCTCCCCCTGAGTGGGGAGGGGGTGCCGAGGTGAGGGGGCATGCCAGATAGATCTCTGGTCAGCTTGAAGCAAAATGTGATCAAAGTGACTGACTTTGAGCTCCTGTTTCTGGAGAACCACGTGGTAAAAACCAGCCCAAACTTTGCACACTTGTAGGGGAGACTCTTTAGCACCTATGGTGCAAATTTGGAGCCCCTATAACCTAAGGCCGACCTGTACTGACTCCCCAAAGATGGTACCCCTAGGACATCTAATTTTTACATTGGTGCCTATGTGAAAACTGGCCATGTTTGGGACCCGATAGCTCCCCCGTTTTAGGTCCTATGGGCCCCAAACTTTGCATGCATACTCCCAAGACCCTCGACTACATGGAGCCGAAAAAGTGAATCAATACCATCTATGGTTCAGGAAATATGACCGTTTCAAGTTGAGCTCCAATTGAACCAACTTTTGAACTTTGAACTCCCATTACTGGGGAACCTTCCATACTGGTGCACCATCGAGCTGCGAGTGGACCCCCACCTCGGCACCCCTTCCCCCTGAGGGGGGAGGGGGTGCCGAGGTGAGGGGGCATGCCAGATAGATCTCTGGTCAGCTTGAAGCAAAATGTGATCAAAGTGACTGACTTTGAGCTCCTGTTTCTGGAGAACCACGTGGTGAAAACCAGCCCAAACTTTGCACACTTGTAGGGGAGACTCTTTAGCACCTATGGTGCAAATTTGGAGCCCCTATAACCTAAGGCCGACCTGTACTGACTCCCCAAAGATGGTACCCCTAGGACATCTAATTTTTACATTGGTGCCTATGTGAAAACTGGCCATGTTTGGGACCCGATAGCTCCCCCGTTTTAGGTCCTATGGGCCCCAAACTTTGCATGCATACTTCCAAGACCCTCGACTACATGGAGCCGAAAAAAGTGAATCAATACCATCTATGGTTCAGGAAATATGACCGTTTCAAGTTGAGCTCCAATTGAACCAACTTTTGAACTTTGAACTCCCATTACTGGGGAACCTTCCATACTGGTGCACCATCGAGCTGCGAGTGGACCCCCACCTCGGCACCCCTTCCCCCTGAGGGGGGAGGGGGTGCCGAGGTGAGGGGGCATGCCAGATAGATCTCTGGTCAGCTTGAAGCAAAATGTGATCAAAGTGACTGACTTTGAGCTCCTGTTTCTGGAGAACCACGTGGTGAAAACCAGCCCAAACTTTGCACACTTGTAGGGGAGACTCTTTAGCACCTATGGTGCAAATTTGGAGCCCCTATAACCTAAGGCCGACCTGTACTGACTCCCCAAAAATGGTACCCCTAGGACATCTAATTTTTACATTGGTGCCTATGTGAAAACTGGCCATGTTTGGGACCCGATAGCTCCCCCGTTTTAGGTCCTATGGGCCCCAAACTTTGCATGCATACTCCCAAGACCCTCGACTACATGGAGCCGAAAAAAGTGAATCAATACCATCTATGGTTCAGGAAATATGACCGTTTCAAGTTGAGCTCCAATTGAACCAACTTTTGAACTTTGAACTCCCATTACTGGGGAACCTTCCATACTGGTGCACCATCGAGCTGCGAGTGGACCCCCACCTCGGCACCCCCTCCCCCTGAGGGGGGAGGGGGTGCCGAGGTGAGGGGGCATGCCAGATAGATCTCTGGTCAGCTTGAAGCAAAATGTGATCAAAGTGACTGACTTTGAGCTCCTGTTTCTGGAGAACCACGTGGTGAAAACCAGCCCAAACTTTGCACACTTGTAGGGGAGACTCTTTAGCACCTATGGTGCAAATTTGGAGCCCCTATAACCTAAGGCCGACCTGTACTGACTCCCCAAAGATGGTACCCCTAGGACATCTAATTTTTACATTGGTGCCTATGTGAAAACTGGCCATGTTTGGGACCCGATAGCTCCCCCGTTTTAGGTCCTATGGGCCCCAAACTTGGCATGCATACTCACAAGACCATGGGCTACGTGGGGCTGAAGAAAGTGAATCATTCCTATGTATGGTTCGGGAAATATGACCGTTTAAAGTTGAGCTCCAATTGAACCAACTTTGGAACTTTGAACTCCCATTACTGGGGAACCTTCCATACTGGTGCACCATCGAGCTGAGAGTGGACCCCCACCTCGGCACCCCCTCCCCCTGAGGGGGGAGGGGTTGCCGAGGTGAGGGGGCATGCCAGATAGATCTCTGGTCAGCTTGAAGCAAAATGTGATCAAAGTGACTGACTTTGAGCTCCTGTTTCTGGAGAACCACGTGGTGAAAACCAGCCCAAACTTTGCACACTTGTAGGGGAGACTCTTTAGCACCTATGGTGCAAATTTGGAGCCCCTATAACCTAAGGCCGACCTGTACTAACTCCCCAAAGATGGTACCCCTAGGACATCTAATTTTTACATTGGTGCCTATGTGAAAACTGGCCATGTTTGGGACCCGATAGCTCCCCCGTTTTAGATCCTATGGGCCCCAAACTTTGCATGCATACTCCCAAGACCCTCGACTACATGGAGCCGAAAAAAGTGAATCAATACCATCTATGGTTCAGGAAATATGACCGTTTCAAGTTGAGCTCCAATTGAACCAACTTTTGAACTTTGAACTCCCATTACTGGGGAACCTTCCATACTGGTGCACCATCGAGCTGCGAGTGGACCCCCACCTCGGCACCCCCTCCCCCTGAGGGGGGAGGGGGTGCCGAGGTGAGGGGGCATGCCAGATAGATCTCTGGTCAGCTTGAAGCAAAATGTGATCAAAGTGACTGACTTTGAGCTCCTGTTTCTGGAGAACCACGTGGTGAAAACCAGCCCAAACCTTGCACACTTGTAGGGGAGACTCTTTAGCACCTATGGTGCAAATTTGGAGCCCCTATAACCTAAGGCCGACCTGTACTAACTCCCCAAAGATGGTACCCCTAGGACATCTAATTTTTACATTGGTGCCTATGTGAAAACTGGCCATGTTTGGGACCCGATAGCTCCCCCGTTTTAGGTCCTATGGGCCCCAAACTTTGCATGCATACTCCCAAGACCCTCGACTACATGGAGCCGAAAAAAGTGAATCAATACCATCTATGGTTCGGGAAATATGACCGTTTAAAGTTGAGCTCCAATTGAACCAACTTTGGAACTTTGAACTCCCATTACTGGGGAACCTTCCATACTGGTGCACCATCGAGCTGAGAGTGGACCCCCACCTCGGCACCCCCTCCCCCTGAGGGGGGAGGGGTTGCCGAGGTGAGGGGGCATGCCAGATAGATCTCTGGTCAGCTTGAAGCAAAATGTGATCAAAGTGACTGACTTTGAGCTCCTGTTTCTGGAGAACCACGTGGTGAAAACCAGCCCAAACTTTGCACACTTGTAGGGGAGACTCTTTAGCACCTATGGTGCAAATTTGGAGCCCCTATAACCTAAGGCCGACCTGTACTAACTCCCCAAAGATGGTACCCCTAGGACATCTAATTTTTACATTGGTGCCTATGTGAAAACTGGCCATGTTTGGGACCCGATAGCTCCCCCGTTTTAGATCCTATGGGCCCCAAACTTTGCATGCATACTCCCAAGACCCTCGACTACATGGAGCCGAAAAAAGTGAATCAATACCATCTATGGTTCAGGAAATATGACCGTTTCAAGTTGAGCTCCAATTGAACCAACTTTTGAACTTTGAACTCCCATTACTGGGGAACCTTCCATACTGGTGCACCATCGAGCTGCGAGTGGACCCCCACCTCGGCACCCCCTCCCCCTGAGGGGGGAGGGGGTGCCGAGGTGAGGGGGCATGCCAGATAGATCTCTGGTCAGCTTGAAGCAAAATGTGATCAAAGTGACTGACTTTGAGCTCCTGTTTCTGGAGAACCACGTGGTGAAAACCAGCCCAAACCTTGCACACTTGTAGGGGAGACTCTTTAGCACCTATGGTGCAAATTTGGAGCCCCTATAACCTAAGGCCGACCTGTACTAACTCCCCAAAGATGGTACCCCTAGGACATCTAATTTTTACATTGGTGCCTATGTGAAAACTGGCCATGTTTGGGACCCGATAGCTCCCCCGTTTTAGGTCCTATGGGCCCCAAACTTTGCATGCATACTCCCAAGACCCTCGACTACATGGAGCCGAAAAAAGTGAATCAATACCATCTATGGTTCAGGAAATATGACCGTTTCAAGTTGAGCTCCAATTGAACCAACTTTTGAACTTTGAACTCCCATTACTGGGGAACCTTCCATACTGGTGCACCATCGAGCTGCGAGTGGACCCCCACCTCGGCACCCCCTCCCCCTGAGGGGGGAGGGGGTGCCGAGGTGAGGGGGCATGCCAGATAGATCTCTGGTCAGCTTGAAGCAAAATGTGATCAAAGTGACTGACTTTGAGCTCCTGTTTCTGGAGAACCACGTGGTGAAAACCAGCCCAAACTTTGCACACTTGTAGGGGAGACTCTTTAGCACCTATGGTGCAAATTTGGAGCCCCTATAACCTAAGGCCGACCTGTACTGACTCCCCAAAGATGGTACCCCTAGGACATCTAATTTTTACATTGGTGCCTATGTGAAAACTGGCCATGTTTGGGACCCGATAGCTCCCCCGTTTTAGGTCCTATGGGCCCCAAACTTTGCATGCATACTCCCAAGACCCTCGACTACATGGAGCCGAAAAAAGTGAATCAATACCATCTATGGTTCAGGAAATATGACCGTTTCAAGTTGAGCTCCAATTGAACCAACTTTTGAACTTTGAACTCCCATTACTGGGGAACCTTCCATACTGGTGCACCATCGAGCTGCGAGTGGACCCCCACCTCGGCACCCCTTCCCCCTGAGGGGGGAGGGGGTGCCGAGGTGAGGGGGCATGCCAGATAGATCTCTGGTCAGCTTGAAGCAAAATGTGATCAAAGTGACTGACTTTGAGCTCCTGTTTCTGGAGAACCACGTGGTGAAAACCAGCCCAAACTTTGCACACTTGTAGGGGAGACTCTTTAGCACCTATGGTGCAAATTTGGAGCCCCTATAACCTAAGGCCGACCTGTACTGACTCCCCAAAGATGGTACCCCTAGGACATCTAATTTTTACATTGGTGCCTATGTGAAAACTGGCCATGTTTGGGACCCGATAGCTCCCCCGTTTTAGGTCCAAACTGCCCCAAACTTTGCATGCATACTCCCAAGACCATCGACTACATGGAGCCAAAAAAAGTGAATCAATACCATCTATGGTTCAGGAAATATGACCGTTTCAAGTTGAGCTCCAATTGAACCAACTTTTGAACTCTGAACTCCCATTACTGGGGAACCTTCCATACTGGTGCACCATCGAGCTGCGAGTGGACCCCCACCTCGGCACCCCCTCCCCCTGAGTGGGGAGGGGGTGCCGAGGTGAGGGGGCATGCCAGATAGATCTCTGGTCAGCTTGAAGCAAAATGTGATCAAAGTGACTGACTTTGAGCTCCTGTTTCTGGAGAACCACGTGGTGAAAACCAGCCCAAACTTTGCACACTTGTAGGGGAGACTCTTTAGCACCTATGGTGCAAATTTGGAGCCCCTATAACCTAAGGCCGACCTGTACTGACTCCCCAAAGATGGTACCCCTAGGACATCTAATTTTTACATTGGTGCCTATGTGAAAACTGGCCATGTTTGGGACCCGATAGCTCCCCCGTTTTAGGTCCTATGGGCCCCAAACTTTGCATGCATACTCCCAAGACCCTCGACTACATGGAGCCGAAAAAAGTGAATCAATACCATCTATGGTTCAGGAAATATGACCGTTTCAAGTTGAGCTCCAATTGAACCAACTTTTGAACTTTGAACTCCCATTACTGGGGAACCTTCCATACTGGTGCACCATCGAGCTGCGAGTGGACCCCCACCTCGGCACCCCTTCCCCCTGAGGGGGGAGGGGGTGCCGAGGTGAGGGGGCATGCCAGATAGATCTCTGGTCAGCTTGAAGCAAAATGTGATCAAAGTGACTGACTTTGAGCTCCTGTTTCTGGAGAACCACGTGGTGAAAACCAGCCCAAACTTTGCACACTTGTAGGGGAGACTCTTTAGCACCTATGGTGCAAATTTGGAGCCCCTATAACCTAAGGCCGACCTGTACTGACTCCCCAAAGATGGTACCCCTAGGACATCTAATTTTTACATTGGTGCCTATGTGAAAACTGGCCATGTTTGGGACCCGATAGCTCCCCCGTTTTAGGTCCTATGGGCCCCAAACTTTGCATGCATACTTCCAAGACCCTCGACTACATGGAGCCGAAAAAAGTGAATCAATACCATCTATGGTTCAGGAAATATGACCGTTTCAAGTTGAGCTCCAATTGAACCAACTTTTGAACTTTGAACTCCCATTACTGGGGAACCTTCCATACTGGTGCACCATCGAGCTGCGAGTGGACCCCCACCTCGGCACCCCTTCCCCCTGAGGGGGGAGGGGGTGCCGAGGTGAGGGGGCATGCCAGATAGATCTCTGGTCAGCTTGAAGCAAAATGTGATCAAAGTGACTGACTTTGAGCTCCTGTTTCTGGAGAACCACGTGGTGAAAACCAGCCCAAACTTTGCACACTTGTAGGGGAGACTCTTTAGCACCTATGGTGCAAATTTGGAGCCCCTATAACCTAAGGCCGACCTGTACTGACTCCCCAAAAATGGTACCCCTAGGACATCTAATTTTTACATTGGTGCCTATGTGAAAACTGGCCATGTTTGGGACCCGATAGCTCCCCCGTTTTAGGTCCTATGGGCCCCAAACTTTGCATGCATACTCCCAAGACCCTCGACTACATGGAGCCGAAAAAAGTGAATCAATACCATCTATGGTTCAGGAAATATGACCGTTTCAAGTTGAGCTCCAATTGAACCAACTTTTGAACTTTGAACTCCCATTACTGGGGAACCTTCCATACTGGTGCACCATCGAGCTGCGAGTGGACCCCCACCTCGGCACCCCCTCCCCCTGAGGGGGGAGGGGGTGCCGAGGTGAGGGGGCATGCCAGATAGATCTCTGGTCAGCTTGAAGCAAAATGTGATCAAAGTGACTGACTTTGAGCTCCTGTTTCTGGAGAACCACGTGGTGAAAACCAGCCCAAACTTTGCACACTTGTAGGGGAGACTCTTTAGCACCTATGGTGCAAATTTGGAGCCCCTATAACCTAAGGCCGACCTGTACTGACTCCCCAAAGATGGTACCCCTAGGACATCTAATTTTTACATTGGTGCCTATGTGAAAACTGGCCATGTTTGGGACCCGATAGCTCCCCCGTTTTAGGTCCTATGGGCCCCAAACTTGGCATGCATACTCACAAGACCATGGGCTACGTGGGGCTGAAGAAAGTGAATCATTCCTATGTATGGTTCGGGAAATATGACCGTTTAAAGTTGAGCTCCAATTGAACCAACTTTGGAACTTTGAACTCCCATTACTGGGGAACCTTCCATACTGGTGCACCATCGAGCTGAGAGTGGACCCCCACCTCGGCACCCCCTCCCCCTGAGGGGGGAGGGGTTGCCGAGGTGAGGGGGCATGCCAGATAGATCTCTGGTCAGCTTGAAGCAAAATGTGATCAAAGTGACTGACTTTGAGCTCCTGTTTCTGGAGAACCACGTGGTGAAAACCAGCCCAAACTTTGCACACTTGTAGGGGAGACTCTTTAGCACCTATGGTGCAAATTTGGAGCCCCTATAACCTAAGGCCGACCTGTACTAACTCCCCAAAGATGGTACCCCTAGGACATCTAATTTTTACATTGGTGCCTATGTGAAAACTGGCCATGTTTGGGACCCGATAGCTCCCCCGTTTTAGATCCTATGGGCCCCAAACTTTGCATGCATACTCCCAAGACCCTCGACTACATGGAGCCGAAAAAAGTGAATCAATACCATCTATGGTTCAGGAAATATGACCGTTTCAAGTTGAGCTCCAATTGAACCAACTTTTGAACTTTGAACTCCCATTACTGGGGAACCTTCCATACTGGTGCACCATCGAGCTGCGAGTGGACCCCCACCTCGGCACCCCCTCCCCCTGAGGGGGGAGGGGGTGCCGAGGTGAGGGGGCATGCCAGATAGATCTCTGGTCAGCTTGAAGCAAAATGTGATCAAAGTGACTGACTTTGAGCTCCTGTTTCTGGAGAACCACGTGGTGAAAACCAGCCCAAACCTTGCACACTTGTAGGGGAGACTCTTTAGCACCTATGGTGCAAATTTGGAGCCCCTATAACCTAAGGCCGACCTGTACTAACTCCCCAAAGATGGTACCCCTAGGACATCTAATTTTTACATTGGTGCCTATGTGAAAACTGGCCATGTTTGGGACCCGATAGCTCCCCCGTTTTAGGTCCTATGGGCCCCAAACTTTGCATGCATACTCCCAAGACCCTCGACTACATGGAGCCGAAAAAAGTGAATCAATACCATCTATGGTTCAGGAAATATGACCGTTTCAAGTTGAGCTCCAATTGAACCAACTTTTGAACTTTGAACTCCCATTACTGGGGAACCTTCCATACTGGTGCACCATCGAGCTGCGAGTGGACCCCCACCTCGGCACCCCCTCCCCCTGAGGGGGGAGGGGGTGCCGAGGTGAGGGGGCATGCCAGATAGATCTCTGGTCAGCTTGAAGCAAAATGTGATCAAAGTGACTGACTTTGAGCTCCTGTTTCTGGAGAACCACGTGGTGAAAACCAGCCCAAACTTTGCACACTTGTAGGGGAGACTCTTTAGCACCTATGGTGCAAATTTGGAGCCCCTATAACCTAAGGCCGACCTGTACTGACTCCCCAAAGATGGTACCCCTAGGACATCTAATTTTTACATTGGTGCCTATGTGAAAACTGGCCATGTTTGGGACCCGATAGCTCCCCCGTTTTAGGTCCTATGGGCCCCAAACTTTGCATGCATACTCCCAAGACCCTCGACTACATGGAGCCGAAAAAAGTGAATCAATACCATCTATGGTTCAGGAAATATGACCGTTTCAAGTTGAGCTCCAATTGAACCAACTTTTGAACTTTGAACTCCCATTACTGGGGAACCTTCCATACTGGTGCACCATCGAGCTGCGAGTGGACCCCCACCTCGGCACCCCTTCCCCCTGAGGGGGGAGGGGGTGCCGAGGTGAGGGGGCATGCCAGATAGATCTCTGGTCAGCTTGAAGCAAAATGTGATCAAAGTGACTGACTTTGAGCTCCTGTTTCTGGAGAACCACGTGGTGAAAACCAGCCCAAACTTTGCACACTTGTAGGGGAGACTCTTTAGCACCTATGGTGCAAATTTGGAGCCCCTATAACCTAAGGCCGACCTGTACTGACTCCCCAAAGATGGTACCCCTAGGACATCTAATTTTTACATTGGTGCCTATGTGAAAACTGGCCATGTTTGGGACCCGATAGCTCCCCCGTTTTAGGTCCTATGGGCCCCAAACTTTGCATGCATACTCCCAAGACCCTCGACTACATGGAGCCGAAAAAAGTGAATCAATACCATCTATGGTTCAGGAAATATGACCGTTTCAAGTTGAGCTCCAATTGAACCAACTTTTGAACTTTGAACTCCCATTACTGGGGAACCTTCCATACTGGTGCACCATCGAGCTGCGAGTGGACCCCCACCTCGGCACCTGAGGGGGGAGGGGGTGCCGAGGTGAGGGGGCATGCCAGATAGATCTCTGGTCAGCTTGAAGCAAAATGTGATCAAAGTGACTGACTTTGAGCTCCTGTTTCTGGAGAACCACGTGGTGAAAACCAGCCCAAACTTTGCACACTTGTAGGGGAGACTCTTTAGCACCTATGGTGCAAATTTGGAGCCCCTATAACCTAAGGCCGACCTGTACTGACTCCCCAAAGATGGTACCCCTAGGACATCTAATTTTTACATTGGTGCCTATGTGAAAACTGGCCATGTTTGGGACCCAATAGCTCCCCCGTTTTAGGTCCAAACTGCCCCAAACTTTGCATGCATACTCCCAAGACCCTCGACTACATGGAGCCAAAAAAAGTGAATCAATACCATCTATGGTTCAGGAAATATGACCGTTTCAAGTTGAGCTCCAATTGAACCAACTTTTGAACTTTGAACTCCCATTACTGGGGAACCTTCCATACTGGTGCACCATCGAGCTGCGAGTGGACCCCCACCTCGGCACCCCCTCCCCCTGAGGGGGGAGGGGGTGCCGAGGTGAGGGGGCATGCCAGATAGATCTCTGGTCAGCTTGAAGCAAAATGTGATCAAAGTGACTGACTTTGAGCTCCTGTTTCTGGAGAACCACGTGGTGAAAACCAGCCCAAACTTTGCACACTTGTAGGGGAGACTCTTTAGCACCTATGGTGCAAATTTGGAGCCCCTATAACCTAAGGCCGACCTGTACTGACTCCCCAAAGATGGTACCCCTAGGACATCTAATTTTTACATTGGTGCCTATGTGAAAACTGGCCATGTTTGGGACCCGATAGCTCCCCCGTTTTAGGTCCAAACTGCCCCAAACTTGGCATGCATACTCCCAAGACCCTCGACTACATGGAGCCAAAAAAAGTGAATCAATACCATCTATGGTTCAGGAAATATGACCGTTTCAAGTTGAGCTCCAATTGAACCAACTTTTGAACTTTGAACTCCCATTACTGGGGAACCTTCCATACTGGTGCACCATCGAGCTGCGAGTGGACCCCCACCTCGGCACCCCCTCCCCCTGAGGGGGGAGGGGGTGCCGAGGTGAGGGGGCATGCCAGATAGATCTCTGGTCAGCTTGAAGCAAAATGTGATCAAAGTGACTGACTTTGAGCTCCTGTTTCTGGAGAACCACGTGGTGAAAACCAGCCCAAACTTTGCACACTTGTAGGGGAGACTCTTTAGCACCTATGGTGCAAATTTGGAGCCCCTATAACCTAAGGCCGACCTGTACTGACTCCCCAAAGATGGTACCCCTAGGACATCTAATTTTTACATTGGTGCCTATGTGAAAACTGGCCATGTTTGGGACCCGATAGCTCCCCCGTTTTAGGTCCAAACTGCCCCAAACTTTGCATGCATACTCCCAAGACCCTCGACTACATGGAGCCGAAAAAAGTGAATCAATACCATCTATGGTTCAGGAAATATGACCGTTTCAAGTTGAGCTCCAATTGAACCAACTTTTGAACTTTGAACTCCCATTACTGGGGAACCTTCCATACTGGTGCACCATCTAGCTGCGAGTGGACCCCCACCTCGGCACCCCTTCCCCCTGAGGGGGGAGGGGGTGCCGAGGTGAGGGGGCATGCCAGATAGATCTCTGGTCAGCTTGAAGCAAAATGTGATCAAAGTGACTGACTTTGAGCTCCTGTTTCTGGAGAACCACGTGGTGAAAACCAGCCCAAACTTTGCACACTTGTAGGGGAGACTCTTTAGCACCTATGGTGCAAATTTGGAGCCCCTATAACCTAAGGCCGACCTGTACTGACTCCCCAAAGATGGTACCCCTAGGACATCTAATTTTTACATTGGTGCCTATGTGAAAACTGGCCATGTTTGGGACCCGATAGCTCCCCCGTTTTAGGTCCTATGGGCCCCAAACTTTGCATGCATACTCCCAAGACCCTCGACTACATGGAGCCGAAAAAAGTGAATCAATACCATCTATGGTTCAGGAAATATGACCGTTTCAAGTTGAGCTCCAATTGAACCAACTTTTGAACTTTGAACTCCCATTACTGGGGAACCTTCCATACTGGTGCACCATCGAGCTGCGAGTGGACCCCCACCTCGGCACCCCCTCCCCCTGAGGGGGGAGGGGGTGCCGAGGTGAGGGGGCATGCCAGATAGATCTCTGGTCAGCTTGAAGCAAAATGTGATCAAAGTGACTGACTTTGAGCTCCTGTTTCTGGAGAACCACGTGGTGAAAACCAGCCCAAACTTTGCACACTTGTAGGGGAGACTCTTTAGCACCTATGGTGCAAATTTGGAGCCCCTATAACCTAAGGCCGACCTGTACTGACTCCCCAAAGATGGTACCCCTAGGACATCTAATTTTTACATTGGTGCCTATGTGAAAACTGGCCATGTTTGGGACCCGATAGCTCCCCCGTTTTAGGTCCAAACTGCCCCAAACTTTGCATGCATACTCCCAAGACCATCGACTACATGGAGCCAAAAAAAGTGAATCAATACCATCTATGGTTCAGGAAATATGACCGTTTCAAGTTGAGCTCCAATTGAACCAACTTTTGAACTTTGAACTCCCATTACTGGGGAACCTTCCATACTGGTGCACCATCGAGCTGCGAGTGGACCCCCACCTCGGCACCCCTTCCCCCTGAGGGGGGAGGGGGTGCCGAGGTGAGGGGGCATGCCAGATAGATCTCTGGTCAGCTTGAAGCAAAATGTGATCAAAGTGACTGACTTTGAGCTCCTGTTTCTGGAGAACCACGTGGTGAAAACCAGCCCAAACTTTGCACACTTGTAGGGGAGACTCTTTAGCACCTATGGTGCAAATTTGGAGCCCCTATAACCTAAGGCCGACCTGTACTGACTCCCCAAAAATGGTACCCCTAGGACATCTAATTTTTACATTGGTGCCTATGTGAAAACTGGCCATGTTTGGGACCCGATAGCTCCCCCGTTTTAGGTCCTATGGGCCCCAAACTTTGCATGCATACTCCCAAGACCCTCGACTACATGGAGCCGAAAAAAGTGAATCAATACCATCTATGGTTCAGGAAATATGACCGTTTCAAGTTGAGCTCCAATTGAACCAACTTTTGAACTTTGAACTCCCATTACTGGGGAACCTTCCATACTGGTGCACCATCGAGCTGCGAGTGGACCCCCACCTCGGCACCCCCTCCCCCTGAGGGGGGAGGGGGTGCCGAGGTGAGGGGGCATGCCAGATAGATCTCTGGTCAGCTTGAAGCAAAATGTGATCAAAGTGACTGACTTTGAGCTCCTGTTTCTGGAGAACCACGTGGTGAAAACCAGCCCAAACTTTGCACACTTGTAGGGGAGACTCTTTAGCACCTATGGTGCAAATTTGGAGCCCCTATAACCTAAGGCCGACCTGTACTGACTCCCCAAAGATGGTACCCCTAGGACATCTAATTTTTACATTGGTGCCTATGTGAAAACTGGCCATGTTTGGGACCCGATAGCTCCCCCGTTTTAGGTCCTATGGGCCCCAAACTTGGCATGCATACTCACAAGACCATGGGCTACGTGGGGCTGAAGAAAGTGAATCATTCCTATGTATGGTTCGGGAAATATGACCGTTTAAAGTTGAGCTCCAATTGAACCAACTTTGGAACTTTGAACTCCCATTACTGGGGAACCTTCCATACTGGTGCACCATCGAGCTGAGAGTGGACCCCCACCTCGGCACCCCCTCCCCCTGAGGGGGGAGGGGTTGCCGAGGTGAGGGGGCATGCCAGATAGATCTCTGGTCAGCTTGAAGCAAAATGTGATCAAAGTGACTGACTTTGAGCTCCTGTTTCTGGAGAACCACGTGGTGAAAACCAGCCCAAACTTTGCACACTTGTAGGGGAGACTCTTTAGCACCTATGGTGCAAATTTGGAGCCCCTATAACCTAAGGCCGACCTGTACTAACTCCCCAAAGATGGTACCCCTAGGACATCTAATTTTTACATTGGTGCCTATGTGAAAACTGGCCATGTTTGGGACCCGATAGCTCCCCCGTTTTAGATCCTATGGGCCCCAAACTTTGCATGCATACTCCCAAGACCCTCGACTACATGGAGCCGAAAAAAGTGAATCAATACCATCTATGGTTCAGGAAATATGACCGTTTCAAGTTGAGCTCCAATTGAACCAACTTTTGAACTTTGAACTCCCATTACTGGGGAACCTTCCATACTGGTGCACCATCGAGCTGCGAGTGGACCCCCACCTCGGCACCCCCTCCCCCTGAGGGGGGAGGGGGTGCCGAGGTGAGGGGGCATGCCAGATAGATCTCTGGTCAGCTTGAAGCAAAATGTGATCAAAGTGACTGACTTTGAGCTCCTGTTTCTGGAGAACCACGTGGTGAAAACCAGCCCAAACCTTGCACACTTGTAGGGGAGACTCTTTAGCACCTATGGTGCAAATTTGGAGCCCCTATAACCTAAGGCCGACCTGTACTAACTCCCCAAAGATGGTACCCCTAGGACATCTAATTTTTACATTGGTGCCTATGTGAAAACTGGCCATGTTTGGGACCCGATAGCTCCCCCGTTTTAGGTCCTATGGGCCCCAAACTTTGCATGCATACTCCCAAGACCCTCGACTACATGGAGCCGAAAAAAGTGAATCAATACCATCTATGGTTCAGGAAATATGACCGTTTCAAGTTGAGCTCCAATTGAACCAACTTTTGAACTCCCATTACTGGGGAACCTTCCATACTGGTGCACCATCGAGCTGCGAGTGGACCCCCACCTCGGCACCCCCTCCCCCTGAGGGGGGAGGGGGTGCCGAGGTGAGGGGGCATGCCAGATAGATCTCTGGTCAGCTTGAAGCAAAATGTGATCAAAGTGACTGACTTTGAGCTCCTGTTTCTGGAGAACCACGTGGTGAAAACCAGCCCAAACTTTGCACACTTGTAGGGGAGACTCTTTAGCACCTATGGTGCAAATTTGGAGCCCCTATAACCTAAGGCCGACCTGTACTGACTCCCCAAAGATGGTACCCCTAGGACATCTAATTTTTACATTGGTGCCTATGTGAAAACTGGCCATGTTTGGGACCCGATAGCTCCCCCGTTTTAGGTCCTATGGGCCCCAAACTTTGCATGCATACTCCCAAGACCCTCGACTACATGGAGCCGAAAAAAGTGAATCAATACCATCTATGGTTCAGGAAATATGACCATTTCAAGTTGAGCTCCAATTGAACCAACTTTTGAAATTTGAACTCCCATTACTGGGGAACCTTCCATACTGGTGCACCATCGAGCTGCGAGTGGACCCCCACCTCGGCACCCCCTCCCCCTGAGGGGGGAGGGGGTGCCGAGGTGAGGGGGCATGCCAGATAGATCTCTGGTCAGCTTGAAGCAAAATGTGATCAAAGTGACTGACTTTGAGCTCCTGTTTCTGGAGAACCACATGGTGAAAACCAGCCCAAACTTTGCACACTTGTAGGGGAGACTCTTTAGCACCTATGGTGCAAATTTGGAGCCCCTATAACCTAAGGCCGACCTGTACTGACTCCCCAAAGATGGTACCCCTAGGACATCTAATTTTTACATTGGTGCCTATGTGAAAACTGGCCATGTTTGGGACCCGATAGCTCCCCCGTTTTAGGTCCTATGGGCCCCAAACTTGGCATGCATACTCACAAGACCATGGGCTACGTGGGGCTGAAGAAAGTGAATCATTCCTATGTATGGTTCAGGAAATATGACCGTTTCAAGTTGAGCTCCAATTGAACCAACTTTTGAACTTTGAACTCCCATTACTGGGGAACCTTCCATACTGGTGCACCATCGAGCTGCGAGTGGACCCCCACCTCGGCACCCCCTCCCCCTGAGGGGGGAGGGGGTGCCGAGGTGAGGGGGCATGCCAGATAGATCTCTGGTCAGCTTGAAGCAAAATGTGATCAAAGTGACTGACTTTGAGCTCCTGTTTCTGGAGAACCACGTGGTGAAAACCAGCCCAAACTTTGCACACTTGTAGGGGAGACTCTTTAGCACCTATGGTGCAAATTTGGAGCCCCTATAACCTAAGGCCGACCTGTACTGACTCCCCAAAGATGGTACCCCTAGGACATCTAATTTTTACATTGGTGCCTATGTGAAAACTGGCCATGTTTGGGACCCGATAGCTCCCCCGTTTTAGGTCCAAACTGCCCCAAACTTTGCATGCATACTCCCAAGACCCTCGACTACATGGAGCCAAAAAAAGTGAATCAATACCATCTATGGTTCAGGAAATATGACCGTTTCAAGTTGAGCTCCAATTGAACCAACTTTTGAACTTTGAACTCCCATTACTGGGGAACCTTCCATACTGGTGCACCATCGAGCTGCGAGTGGACCCCCACCTCGGCACCCCCTCCCCCTGAGGGGGGAGGGGGTGCCGAGGTGAGGGGGCATGCCAGATAGATCTCTGGTCAGCTTGAAGCAAAATGTGATCAAAGTGACTGACTTTGAGCTCCTGTTTCTGGAGAACCACGTGGTGAAAACCAGCCCAAACTTTGCACACTTGTAGGGGAGACTCTTTAGCACCTATGGTGCAAATTTGGAGCCCCTATAACCTAAGGCCGACCTGTACTGACTCCCCAAAGATGGTACCCCTAGGACATCTAATTTTTACATTGGTGCCTATGTGAAAACTGGCCATGTTTGGGACCCGATAGCTCCCCCGTTTTAGGTCCTATGGGCCCCAAACTTTGCATGCATACTCCCAAGACCCTCGACTACATGGAGCCGAAAAAAGTGAATCAATACCATCTATGGTTCAGGAAATATGACCGTTTCAAGTTGAGCTCCAATTGAACCAACTTTTGAACTTTGAACTCCCATTACTGGGGAACCTTCCATACTGGTGCACCATCGAGCTGCGAGTGGACCCCCACCTCGGCACCCCTTCCCCCTGAGGGGGGAGGGGGTGCCGAGGTGAGGGGGCATGCCAGATAGATCTCTGGTCAGCTTGAAGCAAAATGTGATCAAAGTGACTGACTTTGAGCTCCTGTTTCTGGAGAACCACGTGGTGAAAACCAGCCCAAACTTTGCACACTTGTAGGGGAGACTCTTTAGCACCTATGGTGCAAATTTGGAGCCCCTATAACCTAAGGCCGACCTGTACTGACTCCCCAAAGATGGTACCCCTAGGACATCTAATTTTTACATTGGTGCCTATGTGAAAACTGGCCATGTTTGGGACCCAATAGCTCCCCCGTTTTAGGTCCAAACTGCCCCAAACTTTGCATGCATACTCCCAAGACCCTCGACTACATGGAGCCAAAAAAAGTGAATCAATACCATCTATGGTTCAGGAAATATGACCGTTTCAAGTTGAGCTCCAATTGAACCAACTTTTGAACTTTGAACTCCCATTACTGGGGAACCTTCCATACTGGTGCACCATCGAGCTGCGAGTGGACCCCCACCTCGGCACCCCCTCCCCCTGAGGGGGGAGGGGGTGCCGAGGTGAGGGGGCATGCCAGATAGATCTCTGGTCAGCTTGAAGCAAAATGTGATCAAAGTGACTGACTTTGAGCTCCTGTTTCTGGAGAACCACGTGGTGAAAACCAGCCCAAACTTTGCACACTTGTAGGGGTGACTCTTTAGCACCTATGGTGCAAATTTGGAGCCCCTATAACCTAAGGCCGACCTGTACTGACTCCCCAAAGATGGTACCCCTAGGACATCTAATTTTTACATTGGTGCCTATGTGAAAACTGGCCATGTTTGGGACCCAATAGCTCCCCCGTTTTAGGTCCAAACTGCCCCAAACTTTGCATGCATACTCCCAAGACCCTCGACTACATGGAGCCAAAAAAAGTGAATCAATACCATCTATGGTTCAGGAAATATGACCGTTTCAAGTTGAGCTCCAATTGAACCAACTTTTGAACTTTGAACTCCCATTACTGGGGAACCTTCCATACTGGTGCACCATCGAGCTGCGAGTGGACCCCCACCTCGGCACCCCCTCCCCCTGAGGGGGGAGGGGGTGCCGAGGTGAGGGGGCATGCCAGATAGATCTCTGGTCAGCTTGAAGCAAAATGTGATCAAAGTGACTGACTTTGAGCTCCTGTTTCTGGAGAACCACGTGGTGAAAACCAGCCCAAACTTTGCACACTTGTAGGGGAGACTCTTTAGCACCTATGGTGCAAATTTGGAGCCCCTATAACCTAAGGCCGACCTGTACTGACTCCCCAAAGATGGTACCCCTAGGACATCTAATTTTTACATTGGTGCCTATGTGAAAACTGGCCATGTTTGGGACCCGATAGCTCCCCCGTTTTAGGTCCAAACTGCCCCAAACTTTGCATGCATACTCCCAAGACCCTCGACTACATGGAGCCGAAAAAAGTGAATCAATACCATCTATGGTTCAGGAAATATGACCGTTTCAAGTTGAGCTCCAATTGAACCAACTTTTGAACTTTGAACTCCCATTACTGGGGAACCTTCCATACTGGTGCACCATCGAGCTGCGAGTGGACCCCCACCTCGGCACCCCTTCCCCCTGAGGGGGGAGGGGGTGCCGAGGTGAGGGGGCATGCCAGATAGATCTCTGGTCAGCTTGAAGTAAAATGTGATCAAAGTGACTGACTTTGAGCTCCTGTTTCTGGAGAACCACGTGGTGAAAACCAGCCCAAACTTTGCACACTTGTAGGGGAGACTCTTTAGCACCTATGGTGCAAATTTGGAGCCCCTATAACCTAAGGCCGACCTGTACTGACTCCCCAAAGATGGTACCCCTAGGACATCTAATTTTTACATTGGTGCCTATGTGAAAACTGGCCATGTTTGGGACCCGATAGCTCCCCCGTTTTAGGTCCTATGGGCCCCAAACTTTGCATGCATACTCCCAAGACCCTCGACTACATGGAGCCGAAAAAAGTGAATCAATACCATCTATGGTTCAGGAAATATGACCGTTTCAAGTTGAGCTCCAATTGAACCAACTTTTGAACTTTGAACTCCCATTACTGGGGAACCTTCCATACTGGTGCACCATCGAGCTGCGAGTGGACCCCCACCTCGGCACCCCTTCCCCCTGAGGGGGGAGGGGGTGCCGAGGTGAGGGGGCATGCCAGATAGATCTCTGGTCAGCTTGAAGCAAAATGTGATCAAAGTGACTGACTTTGAGCTCCTGTTTCTGGAGAACCACGTGGTGAAAACCAGCCCAAACTTTGCACACTTGTAGGGGAGACTCTTTAGCACCTATGGTGCAAATTTGGAGCCCCTATAACCTAAGGCCGACCTGTACTGACTCCCCAAAAATGGTACCCCTAGGACATCTAATTTTTACATTGGTGCCTATGTGAAAACTGGCCATGTTTGGGACCCGATAGCTCCCCCGTTTTAGGTCCTATGGGCCCCAAACTTTGCATGCATACTCCCAAGACCCTCGACTACATGGAGCCGAAAAAAGTGAATCAATACCATCTATGGTTCAGGAAATATGACCGTTTCAAGTTGAGCTCCAATTGAACCAACTTTTGAACTTTGAACTCCCATTACTGGGGAACCTTCCATACTGGTGCACCATCGAGCTGCGAGTGGACCCCCACCTCGGCACCCCTTCCCCCTGAGGGGGGAGGGGGTGCCGAGGTGAGGGGGCATGCCAGATAGATCTCTGGTCAGCTTGAAGCAAAATGTGATCAAAGTGACTGACTTTGAGCTCCTGTTTCTGGAGAACCACGTGGTGAAAACCAGCCCAAACTTTGCACACTTGTAGGGGAGACTCTTTAGCACCTATGGTGCAAATTTGGAGCCCCTATAACCTAAGGCCGACCTGTACTGACTCCCCAAAGATGGTACCCCTAGGACATCTAATTTTTACATTGGTGCCTATGTGAAAACTGGCCATGTTTGGGACCCAATAGCTCCCCCGTTTTAGGTCCAAACTGCCCCAAACTTTGCATGCATACTCCCAAGACCCTCGACTACATGGAGCCAAAAAAAGTGAATCAATACCATCTATGGTTCAGGAAATATGACCGTTTCAAGTTGAGCTCCAATTGAACCAACTTTTGAACTTTGAACTCCCATTACTGGGGAACCTTCCATACTGGTGCACCATCGAGCTGCGAGTGGACCCCCACCTCGGCACCCCCTCCCCCTGAGGGGGGAGGGGGTGCCGAGGTGAGGGGGCATGCCAGATAGATCTCTGGTCAGCTTGAAGCAAAATGTGATCAAAGTGACTGACTTTGAGCTCCTGTTTCTGGAGAACCACGTGGTGAAAACCAGCCCAAACTTTGCACACTTGTAGGGGTGACTCTTTAGCACCTATGGTGCAAATTTGGAGCCCCTATAACCTAAGGCCGACCTGTACTGACTCCCCAAAGATGGTACCCCTAGGACATCTAATTTTTACATTGGTGCCTATGTGAAAACTGGCCATGTTTGGGACCCAATAGCTCCCCCGTTTTAGGTCCAAACTGCCCCAAACTTTGCATGCATACTCCCAAGACCCTCGACTACATGGAGCCAAAAAAAGTGAATCAATACCATCTATGGTTCAGGAAATATGACCGTTTCAAGTTGAGCTCCAATTGAACCAACTTTTGAACTTTGAACTCCCATTACTGGGGAACCTTCCATACTGGTGCACCATCGAGCTGCGAGTGGACCCCCACCTCGGCACCCCCTCCCCCTGAGGGGGGAGGGGGTGCCGAGGTGAGGGGGCATGCCAGATAGATCTCTGGTCAGCTTGAAGCAAAATGTGATCAAAGTGACTGACTTTGAGCTCCTGTTTCTGGAGAACCACGTGGTGAAAACCAGCCCAAACTTTGCACACTTGTAGGGGAGACTCTTTAGCACCTATGGTGCAAATTTGGAGCCCCTATAACCTAAGGCCGACCTGTACTGACTCCCCAAAGATGGTACCCCTAGGACATCTAATTTTTACATTGGTGCCTATGTGAAAACTGGCCATGTTTGGGACCCGATAGCTCCCCCGTTTTAGGTCCAAACTGCCCCAAACTTTGCATGCATACTCCCAAGACCCTCGACTACATGGAGCCGAAAAAAGTGAATCAATACCATCTATGGTTCAGGAAATATGACCGTTTCAAGTTGAGCTCCAATTGAACCAACTTTTGAACTTTGAACTCCCATTACTGGGGAACCTTCCATACTGGTGCACCATCGAGCTGCGAGTGGACCCCCACCTCGGCACCCCTTCCCCCTGAGGGGGGAGGGGGTGCCGAGGTGAGGGGGCATGCCAGATAGATCTCTGGTCAGCTTGAAGTAAAATGTGATCAAAGTGACTGACTTTGAGCTCCTGTTTCTGGAGAACCACGTGGTGAAAACCAGCCCAAACTTTGCACACTTGTAGGGGAGACTCTTTAGCACCTATGGTGCAAATTTGGAGCCCCTATAACCTAAGGCCGACCTGTACTGACTCCCCAAAGATGGTACCCCTAGGACATCTAATTTTTACATTGGTGCCTATGTGAAAACTGGCCATGTTTGGGACCCGATAGCTCCCCCGTTTTAGGTCCTATGGGCCCCAAACTTTGCATGCATACTCCCAAGACCCTCGACTACATGGAGCCGAAAAAAGTGAATCAATACCATCTATGGTTCAGGAAATATGACCGTTTCAAGTTGAGCTCCAATTGAACCAACTTTTGAACTTTGAACTCCCATTACTGGGGAACCTTCCATACTGGTGCACCATCGAGCTGCGAGTGGACCCCCACCTCGGCACCCCCTCCCCCAGAGGGGGGAGGGGGTGCCGAGGTGAGGGGGCATGCCAGATAGATCTCTGGTCAGCTTGAAGCAAAATGTGATCAAAGTGACTGACTTTGAGCTCCTGTTTCTGGAGAACCACGTGGTGAAAACCAGCCCAAACTTTGCACACTTGTAGGGGAGACTCTTTAGCACCTATGGTGCAAATTTGGAGCCCCTATAACCTAAGGCCGACCTGTACTGACTCCCCAAAAATGGTACCCCTAGGACATCTAATTTTTACATTGGTGCCTATGTGAAAACTGGCCATGTTTGGGACCCGATAGCTCCCCCGTTTTAGGTCCTATGGGCCCCAAACTTTGCATGCATACTCCCAAGACCCTCGACTACATGGAGCCGAAAAAAGTGAATCAATACCATCTATGGTTCAGGAAATATGACCGTTTCAAGTTGAGCTCCAATTGAACCAACTTTTGAACTTTGAACTCCCATTACTGGGGAACCTTCCATACTGGTGCACCATCGAGCTGCGAGTGGACCCCCACCTCGGCACCCCCTCCCCCTGAGGGGGGAGGGGGTGCCGAGGTGAGGGGGCATGCCAGATAGATCTCTGGTCAGCTTGAAGCAAAATGTGATCAAAGTGACTGACTTTGAGCTCCTGTTTCTGGAGAACCACGTGGTGAAAACCAGCCCAAACTTTGCACACTTGTAGGGGAGACTCTTTAGCACCTATGGTGCAAATTTGGAGCCCCTATAACCTAAGGCCGACCTGTACTGACTCCCCAAAGATGGTACCCCTAGGACATCTAATTTTTACATTGGTGCCTATGTGAAAACTGGCCATGTTTGGGACCCGATAGCTCCCCCGTTTTAGGTCCTATGGGCCCCAAACTTGGCATGCATACTCACAAGACCATGGGCTACGTGGGGCTGAAGAAAGTGAATCATTCCTATGTATGGTTCGGGAAATATGACCGTTTAAAGTTGAGCTCCAATTGAACCAACTTTTGAACTTTGAACTCCCATTACTGGGGAACCTTCCATACTGGTGCACCATCGAGCTGCGAGTGGACCCCCACCTCGGCACCCCTTCCCCCTGAGGGGGGAGGGGGTGCCGAGGTGAGGGGGCATGCCAGATAGATCTCTGGTCAGCTTGAAGCAAAATGTGATCAAAGTGACTGACTTTGAGCTCCTGTTTCTGGAGAACCACGTGGTGAAAACCAGCCCAAACTTTGCACACTTGTAGGGGAGACTCTTTAGCACCTATGGCGCAAATTTGGAGCCCCTATAACCTAAGGCCGACCTGTACTGACTCCCCAAAGATGGTACCCCTAGGACATCTAATTTTTACATTGGTGCCTATGTGAAAACTGGCCATGTTTGGGACCCGATAGCTCCCCCGTTTTAGGTCCTATGGGCCCCAAAGTTTGCATGCATACTCCCAAGACCCTCGACTACATGGAGCCGAAAAAAGTGAATCAATACCATCTATGGTTCAGGAAATATGACCGTTTCAAGTTGAGCTCCAATTGAACCAACTTTTGAACTTTGAACTCCCATTACTGGGGAACCTTCCATACTGGTGCACCATCGAGCTGCGAGTGGACCCCCACCTCGGCACCCCTTCCCCCTGAGGGGGGAGGGGGTGCCGAGGTGAGGGGGCATGCCAGATAGATCTCTGGTCAGCTTGAAGCAAAATGTGATCAAAGTGACTGATTTTGAGCTCCTGTTTCTGGAGAACCACGTGGTGAAAACCAGCCCAAACTTTGCACACTTGTAGGGGAGACTCTTTAGCACCTATGGTGCAAATTTGGAGCCCCTATAACCTAAGGCCGACCTGTACTGACTCCCCAAAGATGGTACCCCTAGGACATCTAATTTTTACATTGGTGCCTATGTGAAAACTGGCCATGTTTGGGACCCGATAGCTCCCCCGTTTTAGGTCCTATGGGCCCCAAACTTTGCATGCATACTCCCAAGACCCTCGACTACATGGAGCCGAAAAAAGTGAATCAATACCATCTATGGTTCAGGAAATATGACCGTTTCAAGTTGAGCTCCAATTGAACCAACTTTTGAACTTTGAACTCCTATTACTGGGGAACCTTCCATACTGGTGCACCATCGAGCTGCGAGTGGACCCCCACCTCGGCACCCCCTCCCCCTGAGGGGGGAGGGGGTGCCGAGGTGAGGGGGCATGCCAGATAGATCTCTGGTCAGCTTGAAGCAAAATGTGATCAAAGTGACTGACTTTGAGCTCCTGTTTCTGGAGAACCACGTGGTGAAAACCAGCCCAAACTTTGCACACTTGTAGGGGAGACTCTTTAGCACCTATGGCGCAAATTTGGAGCCCCTATAACCTAAGGCCGACCTGTACTGACTCCCCAAAGATGGTACCCCTAGGACATCTAATTTTTACATTGGTGCCTATGTGAAAACTGGCCATGTTTGGGACCCGATAGCTCCCCCGTTTTAGGTCCAAACTGCCCCAAACTTTGCATACATACTCCCAAGACCCTCGACTACATGGAGCCAAAAAAAGTGAATCAATACCATCTATGGTTCAGGAAATATGACCGTTTCAAGTTGAGCTCCAATTGAACCAACTTTTGAACTTTGAACTCCCATTACTGGGGAACCTTCCATACTGGTGCACCATCGAGCTGCGAGTGGACCCCCACCTCGGCACCCCCTCCCCCTGAGGGGGGAGGGGGTGCCGAGGTGAGGGGGCATGCCAGATAGATCTCTGGTCAGCTTGAAGCAAAATGTGATCAAAGTGACTGACTTTGAGCTCCTGTTTCTGGAGAACCACGTGGTGAAAACCAGCCCAAACTTTGCACACTTGTAGGGGAGACTCTTTAGCACCTATGGTGCAAATTTGGAGCCCCTATAACCTAAGGCCGACCTGTACTGACTCCCCAAAGATGGTACCCCTAGGACATCTAATTTCTACATTGGTGCCTATGTGAAAACTGGCCATGTTTGGGACCCGATAGCTCCCCCGTTTTAGGTCCAAACTGCCCCAAACTTTGCATGCATACTCACAAGACCCTCGACTACATGGAGCCGAAAAAGTGAATCAATACCATCTATGGTTCAGGAAATATGACCGTTTCAAGTTGAGCTCCAATTGAACCAACTTTTGAACTTTGAACTCCCATTACTGGGGAACCTTCCATACTGGTGCACCATCGAGCTGCGAGTGGACCCCCACCTCGGCACCCCCTCCCCCTGAGGGGGGAGGGGGTGCCGAGGTGAGGGGGCATGCCAGATAGATCTCTGGTCAGCTTGAAGCAAAATGTGATCAAAGTGACTGACTTTGAGCTCCTGTTTCTGGAGAACCACGTGGTGAAAACCAGCCCAAACTTTGCACACTTGTAGGGGAGACTCTTTAGCACCTATGGTGCAAATTTGGAGCCCCTATAACCTAAGGCCGACCTGTACTGACTCCCCAAAGATGGTACCCCTAGGACATCTAATTTTTACATTGGTGCCTATGTGAAAACTGGCCATGTTTGGGACCCGATAGCTCCCCCGTTTTAGGTCCAAACTGCCCCAAACTTTGCATGCATACTCCCAAGACCCTCGACTACATGGAGCCAAAAAAGTGAATCAATACCATCTATGGTTCAGGAAATATGACCGTTTCAAGTTGAGCTCCAATTGAACCAACTTTTGAACTTTGAACTCCCATTACTGGGGAACCTTCCATACTGGTGCACCATCGAGCTGCGAGTGGACCCCCACCTCGGCACCCCCTCCCCCTGAGGGGGGAGGGGGTGCCGAGGTGAGGGGGCATGCCAGATAGATCTCTGGTCAGCTTGAAGCAAAATGTGATCAAAGTGACTGACTTTGAGCTCCTGTTTCTGGAGAACCACGTGGTGAAAACCAGCCCAAACTTTGCACACTTGTAGGGGAGACTCTTTAGCACCTATGGTGCAAATTTGGAGCCCCTATAACCTAAGGCCGACCTGTACTGACTCCCCAAAGATGGTACCCCTAGGACATCTAATTTCTACATTGGTGCCTATGTGAAAACTGGCCATGTTTGGGACCCGATAGCTCCCCCGTTTTAGGTCCAAACTGCCCCAAACTTTGCATGCATACTCACAAGACCCTCGACTACATGGAGCCGAAAAAGTGAATCAATACCATCTATGGTTCAGGAAATATGACCGTTTCAAGTTGAGCTCCAATTGAACCAACTTTTGAACTTTGAACTCCCATTACTGGGGAACCTTCCATACTGGTGCACCATCGAGCTGCGAGTGGACCCCCACCTCGGCACCCCCTCCCCCTGAGGGGGGAGGGGGTGCCGAGGTGAGGGGGCATGCCAGATAGATCTCTGGTCAGCTTGAAGCAAAATGTGATCAAAGTGATTGACTTTGAGCTCCTGTTTCTGGAGAACCACGTGGTGAAAAACAGCCCAAACTTTGCACACTTGTAGGGGAGACTCTTTAGCACCTATGGTGCAAATTTGGAGCCCCTATAACCTAAGGCCGACCTGTACTGACTCCCCAAAGATGGTACCCCTAGGACATCTAATTTTTACATTGGTGCCTATGTGAAAACTGGCCATGTTTGGGACCCGATAGCTCCCCCGTTTTAGGTCCAAACTGCCCCAAACTTTGCATGCATACTCACAAGACCATGGGCTACGTGGAGCCGAAAAAAGTGAATCAATACCATCTATGGTTCAGGAAATATGACCGTTTCAAGTTGAGCTCCAATTGAACCAACTTTTGAACTTTGAACTCCCATTACTGGGGAACCTTCCATACTGGTGCACCATTGAGCTGCGAGTGGACCCCCACCTCGGCACCCCCTCCCCCTGAGGGGGGAGGGGGTGCCGAGGTGAGGGGGCATGCCAGATAGATCTCTGGTCAGCTTGAAGCAAAATGTGATCAAAGTGACTGACTTTGAGCTCCTGTTTCTGGAGAACCACGTGGTGAAAACCAGCCCAAACTTTGCACACTTGTAGGGGAGACTCTTTAGCACCTATGGTGCAAATTTGGAGCCCCTATAACCTAAGGCCGACCTGTACTGACTCCCCAAAGATGGTACCCCTAGGACATCTAATTTCTACATTGGTGCCTATGTGAAAACTGGCCATGTTTGGGACCCGATAGCTCCCCCGTTTTAGGTCCAAACTGCCCCAAACTTTGCATGCATACTCACAAGACCCTCGACTACATGGAGCCGAAAAAGTGAATCAATACCATCTATGGTTCAGGAAATATGACCGTTTCAAGTTGAGCTCCAATTGAACCAACTTTTGAACTTTGAACTCCCATTACTGGGGAACCTTCCATACTGGTGCACCATCGAGCTGCGAGTGGACCCCCACCTCGGCACCCCCTCCCCCTGAGGGGGGAGGGGGTGCCGAGGTGAGGGGGCATGCCAGATAGATCTCTGGTCAGCTTGAAGCAAAATGTGATCAAAGTGATTGACTTTGAGCTCCTGTTTCTGGAGAACCACGTGGTGAAAAACAGCCCAAACTTTGCACACTTGTAGGGGAGACTCTTTAGCACCTATGGTGCAAATTTGGAGCCCCTATAACCTAAGGCCGACCTGTACTGACTCCCCAAAGATGGTACCCCTAGGACATCTAATTTTTACATTGGTGCCTATGTGAAAACTGCCCATGTTTGGGACCCGATAGCTCCCCCGTTTTAGGTCCAAACTGCCCCAAACTTTGCATGCATACTCACAAGACCATGGGCTACGTGGAGCCGAAAAAAGTGAATCAATACCATCTATGGTTCAGGAAATATGACCGTTTCAAGTTGAGCTCCAATTGAACCAACTTTTGAACTTTGAACTCCCATTACTGGGGAACCTTCCATACTGGTGCACCATTGAGCTGCGAGTGGACCCCCACCTCGGCACCCCCTCCCCCTGAGGGGGGAGGGGGTGCCGAGGTGAGGGGGCATGCCAGATAGATCTCTGGTCAGCTTGAAGCAAAATGTGATCAAAGTGACTGACTTTGAGCTCCTGTTTCTGGAGAACCACGTGGTGAAAACCAGCCCAAACTTTGCACACTTGTAGGGGAGACTCTTTAGCACCTATGGTGCAAATTTGGAGCCCCTATAACCTAAGGCCGACCTGTACTGACTCCCCAAAGATGGTACCCCTAGGACATCTAATTTCTACATTGGTGCCTATGTGAAAACTGGCCATGTTTGGGACCCGATAGCTCCCCCGTTTTAGGTCCAAACTGCCCCAAACTTTGCATGCATACTCACAAGACCCTCGACTACATGGAGCCGAAAAAGTGAATCAATACCATCTATGGTTCAGGAAATATGACCGTTTCAAGTTGAGCTCCAATTGAACCAACTTTTGAACTTTGAACTCCCATTACTGGGGAACCTTCCATACTGGTGCACCATCGAGCTGCGAGTGGACCCCCACCTCGGCACCCCTTCCCCCTGAGGGGGGAGGGGTGCCGAGGTGAGGGGGCATGCCAGATAGATCTCTGGTCAGCTTGAAGCAAAATGTGATCAAAGTGACTGACTTTGAGCTCCTGTTTCTGGAGAACCACGTGGTGAAAACCAGCCCAAACTTTGCACACTTGTAGGGGAGACTCTTTAGCACCTATGGTGCAAATTTGGAGCCCCTATAACCTAAGGCCGACCTGTACTGACTCCCCAAAGATGGTACCCCTAGGACATCTAATTTTTACATTGGTGCCTATGTGAAAACTGGCCATGTTTGGGACCCGATAGCTCCCCCGTTTTAGGTCCTATGGGCCCCAAACTTTGCATGCATACTCCCAAGACCCTCGACTACATGGAGCCGAAAAAAGTGAATCAATACCATCTATGGTTCAGGAAATATGACCGTTTCAAGTTGAGCTCCAATTGAACCAACTTTTGAACTTTGAACTCCCATTACTGGGGAACCTTCCATACTGGTGCACCATCGAGCTGCGAGTGGACCCCCACCTCGGCACCCCCTCCCCCTGAGGGGGGAGGGGGTGCCGAGGTGAGGGGGCATGCCAGATAGATCTCTGGTCAGCTTGAAGCAAAATGTGATCAAAGTGACTGACTTTGAGCTCCTGTTTCTGGAGAACCACGTGGTGAAAACCAGCCCAAACTTTGCACACTTGTAGGGGAGACTCTTTAGCACCTATGGTGCAAATTTGGAGCCCCTATAACCTAAGGCCGACCTGTACTGACTCCCCAAAGATGGTACCCCTAGGACATCTAATTTCTACATTGGTGCCTATGTGAAAACTGGCCATGTTTGGGACCCGATAGCTCCCCCGTTTTAGGTCCAAACTGCCCCAAACTTTGCATGCATACTCACAAGACCCTCGACTACATGGAGCCGAAAAAGTGAATCAATACCATCTATGGTTCAGGAAATATGACCGTTTCAAGTTGAGCTCCAATTGAACCAACTTTTGAACTTTGAACTCCCATTACTGGGGAACCTTCCATACTGGTGCACCATCGAGCTGCGAGTGGACCCCCACCTCGGCACCCCCTCCCCCTGAGGGGGGAGGGGGTGCCGAGGTGAGGGGGCATGCCAGATAGATCTCTGGTCAGCTTGAAGCAAAATGTGATCAAAGTGATTGACTTTGAGCTCCTGTTTCTGGAGAACCACGTGGTGAAAAACAGCCCAAACTTTGCACACTTGTAGGGGAGACTCTTTAGCACCTATGGTGCAAATTTGGAGCCCCTATAACCTAAGGCCGACCTGTACTGACTCCCCAAAGATGGTACCCCTAGGACATCTAATTTTTACATTGGTGCCTATGTGAAAACTGGCCATGTTTGGGACCCGATAGCTCCCCCGTTTTAGGTCCTATGGGCCCCAAACTTGGCATGCATACTCACAAGACCATGGGCTACGTGGGGCTGAAGAAAGTGAATCATTCCTATGTATGGTTCGGGAAATATGACCGTTTAAAGTTGAGCTCCAATTGAACCAACTTTTGAACTTTGAACTCCCATTACTGGGGAACCTTCCATACTGGTGCACCATCGAGCTGCGAGTGGACCCCCACCTCGGCACCCCTTCCCCCTGAGGGGGGAGGGGGTGCCGAGGTGAGGGGGCATGCCAGATAGATCTCTGGTCAGCTTGAAGCAAAATGTGATCAAAGTGACTGACTTTGAGCTCCTGTTTCTGGAGAACCACGTGGTGAAAACCAGCCCAAACTTTGCACACTTGTAGGGGAGATTCTTTAGCACCTATGGTGCAAATTTGGAGCCCCTATAACCTAAGGCCGACCTGTACTGACTCCCCAAAGATGGTACCCCTAGGACATCTAATTTTTACATTGGTGCCTATGTGAAAACTGGCCATGTTTGGGACCCGATAGCTCCCCCGTTTTAGGTCCTATGGGCCCCAAACTTTGCATGCATACTCCCAAGACCCTCGACTACATGGAGCCGAAAAAAGTGAATCAATACCATCTATGGTTCAGGAAATATGACCGTTTCAAGTTGAGCTCCAATTGAACCAACTTTTGAACTTTGAACTCCCATTACTGGGGAACCTTCCATACTGGTGCACCATCGAGCTGCGAGTGGACCCCCACCTCGGCACCCCTGCCCCTGAGGGGGGAGGGGGTGCCGAGGTGAGGGGGCATGCCAGATAGATCTCTGGTCAGCTTGAAGCAAAATGTGATCAAAGTGACTGACTTTGAGCTCCTGTTTCTGGAGAACCACGTGATGAAAACCAGCCCAAACTTTGCACACTTGTAGGGGAGACTCTTTAGCACCTATGGTGCAAATTTGGAGCCCCTATAACCTAAGGCCGACCTGTACTGACTCCCCAAAGATGGTACCCCTAGGACATCTAATTTTTACATTGGTGCCTATGTGAAAACTGGCCATGTTTGGGACCCGATAGCTCCCCCGTTTTAGGTCCTATGGGCCCCAAACTTTGCATGCATACTCCCAAGACCCTCGACTACATGGAGCCGAAAAAAGTGAATCAATACCATCTATGGTTCAGGAAATATGACCGTTTCAAGTTGAGCTCCAATTGAACCAACTTTTGAAGTCCCATTACTGGGGAACCTTCCATACTGGTGCACCATCGAGCTGCGACTGGACCCCCACCTCGGCACCGAGGTGAGGGGGCATGCCAGATAGATCTCTGGTCAGCTTGAAGCAAAATGTGATCAAAGTGACTGACTTTGAGCTCCTGTTTCTGGAGAACCACGTGGTGAAAACCAGCCCAAACTTTGCACACTTGTAGGGGAGACTCTTTAGCACCTATGGTGCAAATTTGGAGCCCCTATAACCTAAGGCCGACCTGTACTGACTCCCCAAAGATGGTACCCCTAGGACATCTAATTTTTACATTGGTGCCTATGTGAAAACTGGCCATGTTTGGGACCCGATAGCTCCCCCGTTTTAGGTCCAAACTGCCCCAAACTTTGCATGCATACTCCCAAGACCCTCGACTACATGGAGCCAAAAAAAGTGAATCAATACCATCTATGGTTCAGGAAATATGACTGTTTCAAGTTGAGCTCCAATTGAACCAACTTTTGAACTTTGAACTCCCATTACTGGGGAACCTTCCATACTGGTGCACCATCGAGCTGCGAGTGGACCCCCACCTCGGCACCCCCTCCCCCTGAGGGGGGAGGGGGTGCCGAGGTGAGGGGGCATGCCAGATAGATCTCTGGTCAGCTTGAAGCAAAATGTGATCAAAGTGACTGACTTTGAGCTCCTGTTTCTGGAGAACCACGTGGTGAAAACCAGCCCAAACTTTGCACACTTGTAGGGGAGACTCTTTAGCACCTATGGTGCAAATTTGGAGCCCCTATAACCTAAGGCCGACCTGTACTGACTCCCCAAAGATGGTACCCCTAGGACATCTAATTTTTACATTGGTGCCTATGTGAAAACTGGCCATGTTTGGGACCCGATAGCTCCCCCGTTTTAGGTCCAAACTGCCCCAAACTTTGCATGCATACTCCCAAGACCCTCGACTACATGGAGCCAAAAAAAGTGAATCAATACCATCTATGGTTCAGGAAATATGACCGTTTCAAGTTGAGCTCCAATTGAACCAACTTTTGAACTTTGAACTCCCATTACTGGGGAACCTTCCATACTGGTGCACCATCGAGCTGCGAGTGGACCCCCACCTCGGCACCCCCTCCCCCTGAGGGGGGAGGGGGTGCCGAGGTGAGGGGGCATGCCAGATAGATCTCTGGTCAGCTTGAAGCAAAATGTGATCAAAGTGACTGACTTTGAGCTCCTGTTTCTGGAGAACCACGTGGTGAAAACCAGCCCAAACCTTGCACACTTGTAGGGGAGACTCTTTAGCACCTATGGTGCAAATTTGGAGCCCCTATAACCTAAGGCCGACCTGTACTAACTCCCCAAAGATGGTACCCCTAGGACATCTAATTTTTACATTGGTGCCTATGTGAAAACTGGCCATGTTTGGGACCCGATAGCTCCCCCGTTTTAGGTCCTATGGGCCCCAAACTTTGCATGCATACTCCCAAGACCCTCGACTACATGGAGCCAAAAAAAGTGAATCAATACCATCTATGGTTCAGGAAATATGACCGTTTCAAGTTGAGCTCCAATTGAACCAACTTTTGAACTTTGAACTCCCATTACTGGGGAACCTTCCATACTGGTGCACCATCGAGCTGCGAGTGGACCCCCACCTCGGCACCCCCTCCCCCTGAGGGGGGAGGGGGTGCCGAGGTGAGGGGGCATGCCAGATAGATCTCTGGTCAGCTTGAAGCAAAATGTGATCAAAGTGACTGACTTTGAGCTCCTGTTTCTGGAGAACCACGTGGTGAAAACCAGCCCAAACTTTGCACACTTGTAGGGGAGACTCTTTAGCACCTATGGTGCAAATTTGGAGCCCCTATAACCTAAGGCCGACCTGTACTGACTCCCCAAAGATGGTACCCCTAGGACATCTAATTTTTACATTGGTGCCTATGTGAAAACTGGCCATGTTTGGGACCCGATAGCTCCCCCGTTTTAGGTCCTATGGGCCCCAAACTTGGCATGCATACTCACAAGACCATGGGCTACGTGGGGCTGAAGAAAGTGAATCATTCCTATGTATGGTTCGGGAAATATGACCGTTTAAAGTTGAGCTCCAATTGAACCAACTTTGGAACTTTGAACTCCCATTACTGGGGAACCTTCCATACTGGTGCACCATCGAGCTGCGAGTGGACCCCCACCTCGGCACCCCCTCCCCCTGAGGGGGGAGGGGGTGCCGAGGTGAGGGGGCATGCCAGATAGATCTCTGGTCAGCTTGAAGCAAAATGTGATCAAAGTGACTGACTTTGAGCTCCTGTTTCTGGAGAACCACGTGGTGAAAACCAGCCCAAACTTTGCACACTTGTAGGGGAGACTCTTTAGCACCTATGGTGCAAATTTGGAGCCCCTATAACCTAAGGCCGACCTGTACTAACTCCCCAAAGATGGTACCCCTAGGACATCTAATTTTTACATTGGTGTCTATGTGAAAACTGGCCATGTTTGGGACCCGATAGCTCCCCCGTTTTAGATCCTATGGGCCCCAAACTTTGCATGCATACTCCCAAGACCCTCGACTACATGGAGCCGAAAAAAGTGAATCAATACCATCTATGGTTCAGGAAATATGACCGTTTCAAGTTGAGCTCCAATTGAACCAACTTTTGAACTTTGAACTCCCATTACTGGGGAACCTTCCATACTGGTGCACCATCGAGCTGCGAGTGGACCCCCACCTCGGCACCCCCTCCCCCTGAGGGGGGAGGGGGTGCCGAGGTGAGGGGGCATGCCAGATAGATCTCTGGTCAGCTTGAAGCAAAATGTGATCAAAGTGACTGACTTTGAGCTCCTGTTTCTGGAGAACCATGTGGTGAAAACCAGCCCAAACTTTGCACACTTGTAGGGGAGACTCTTTAGCACCTATGGTGCAAATTTGGAGCCCCTATAACCTAAGGCCGACCTGTACTGACTCCCCAAAGATGGTACCCCTAGGACATCTAATTTTTACATTGGTGCCTATGTGAAAACTGGCCATGTTTGGGACCCGATAGCTCCCCCGTTTTAGGTCCTATGGGCCCCAAACTTGGCATGCATACTCACAAGACCATGGGCTACGTGGGGCTGAAGAAAGTGAATCATTCCTATGTATGGTTCGGGAAATATGACCGTTTAAAGTTGAGCTCCAATTGAACCAACTTTGGAACTTTGAACTCCCATTACTGGGGAACCTTCCATACTGGTGCACCATCGAGCTGCGAGTGGACCCCCACCTCGGCACCCCCTCCCCCTGAGGGGGGAGGGGGTGCCGAGGTGAGGGGGCATGCCAGATAGATCTCTGGTCAGCTTGAAGCAAAATGTGATCAAAGTGACTGACTTTGAGCTCCTGTTTCTGGAGAACCACGTGGTGAAAACCAGCCCAAACCTTGCACACTTGTAGGGGAGACTCTTTAGCACCTATGGTGCAAATTTGGAGCCCCTATAACCTAAGGCCGACCTGTACTAACTCCCCAAAGATGGTACCCCTAGGACATCTAATTTTTACATTGGTGCCTATGTGAAAACTGGCCATGTTTGGGACCCGATAGCTCCCCCGTTTTAGGTCCTATGGGCCCCAAACTTTGCATGCATACTCCCAAGACCCTCGACTACATGGAGCCGAAAAAAGTGAATCAATACCATCTATGGTTCAGGAAATATGACCGTTTCAAGTTGAGCTCCAATTGAACCAACTTTTGAACTTTGAACTCCCATTACTGGGGAACCTTCCATACTGGTGCACCATCGAGCTGCGAGTGGACCCCCACCTCGGCACCCCCTCCCCCTGAGGGGGGAGGGGGTGCCGAGGTGAGGGGGCATGCCAGATAGATCTCTGGTCAGCTTGAAGCAAAATGTGATCAAAGTGACTGACTTTGAGCTCCTGTTTCTGGAGAACCACGTGGTGAAAACCAGCCCAAACTTTGCACACTTGTAGGGGAGACTCTTTAGCACCTATGGTGCAAATTTGGAGTCCCTATAACCTAAGGCCGACCTGTACTGACTCCCCAAAGATGGTACCCCTAGGACATCTAATTTTTACATTGGTGCCTATGTGAAAACTGGCCATGTTTGGGACCCGATAGCTCCCCCGTTTTAGGTCCTATGGGCCCCAAACTTTGCATGCATACTCCCAAGACCCTCGACTACATGGAGCCGAAAAAAGTGAATCAATACCATCTATGGTTCAGGAAATATGACCGTTTCAAGTTGAGCTCCAATTGAACCAACTTTTGAACTTTGAACTCCCATTACTGGGGAACCTTCCATACTGGTGCACCATCGAGCTGCGAGTGGACCCCCACCTCGGCACCCCTTCCCCCTGAGGGGGGAGGGGGTGCCGAGGTCAGGGGGCATGCCAGATAGATCTCTGGTCAGCTTGAAGCAAAATGTGATCAAAGTGACTGACTTTGAGCTCCTGTTTCTGGAGAACCACGTGGTGAAAACCAGCCCAAACTTTGCACACTTGTAGGGGAGACTCTTTAGCACCTATGGTGCAAATTTGGAGCCCCTATAACCTAAGGCCGACCTGTACTGACTCCCCAAAGATGGTACCCCTAGGACATCTAATTTTTACATTGGTGCCTATGTGAAAACTGGCCATGTTTGGGACCCGATAGCTCCCCCGTTTTAGGTCCTATGGGCCCCAAACTTGGCATGCATACTCACAAGACCATGGGCTACGTGGGGCTGAAGAAAGTGAATAATTCCTATGTATGGTTCGGGAAATATGACCGTTTAAAGTTGAGCTCCAATTGAACCAACTTTTGAACTTTGAACTCCCATTACTGGGGAACCTTCCATACTGGTGCACCATCGAGCTGCGAGTGGACCCCCACCTCGGCACCCCTTCCCCCTGAGGGGGGAGGGGGTGCCGAGGTGAGGGGGCATGCCAGATAGATCTCTGGTCAGCTTGAAGCAAAATGTGATCAAAGTGACTGACTTTGAGCTCCTGTTTCTGGAGAACCACGTGGTGAAAACCAGCCCAAACTTTGCACACTTGTAGGGGAGACTCTTTAGCACCTATGGTGCAAATTTGGAGCCCCTATAACCTAAGGCCGACCTGTACTGACTCCCCAAAGATGGTACCCCTAGGACATCTAATTTTTACATTGGTGCCTATGTGAAAACTGGCCATGTTTGGGACCCGATAGCTCCCCCGTTTTAGGTCCTATGGGCCCCAAACTTTGCATGCATACTCCCAAGACCCTCGACTACATGGAGCCGAAAAAAGTGAATCAATACCATCTATGGTTCAGGAAATATGACCGTTTCAAGTTGAGCTCCAATTGAACCAACTTTTGAACTTTGAACTCCCATTACTGGGGAACCTTCCATACTGGTGCACCATCGAGCTGCGAGTGGACCCCCACCTCGGCACCCCCTCCCCCTGAGGGGGGAGGGGGTGCCGAGGTGAGGGGGCATGCCAGATAGATCTCTGGTCAGCTTGAAGCAAAATGTGATCAAAGTGACTGACTTTGAGCTCCTGTTTCTGGAGAACCACGTGGTGAAAACCAGCCCAAACTTTGCACACTTGTAGGGGAGACTCTTTAGCACCTATGGTGCAAATTTGGAGCCCCTATAACCTAAGGCCGACCTGTACTGACTCCCCAAAGATGGTACCCCTAGGACATCTAATTTTTACATTGGTGCCTATGTGAAAACTGGCCATGTTTGGGACCCGATAGCTCCCCCGTTTTAGGTCCTATGGGCCCCAAACTTTGCATGCATACTCCCAAGACCCTCGACTACATGGAGCCGAAAAAAGTGAATCAATACCATCTATGGTTCAGGAAATATGACCGTTTCAAGTTGAGCTCCAATTGAACCAACTTTTGAACTTTGAACTCCCATTACTGGGGAACCTTCCATACTGGTGCACCATCGAGCTGCGAGTGGACCCCCACCTCGGGGTGCCGAGGTGAGGGGGCATGCCAGATAGATCTCTGGTCAGCTTGAAGCAAAATGTGATCAAAGTGACTGACTTTGAGCTCCTGTTTCTGGAGAACCACGTGGTGAAAACCAGCCCAAACTTTGCACACTTGTAGGGGAGACTCTTTAGCACCTATGGTGCAAATTTGGAGCCCCTATAACCTAAGGCCGACCTGTACTGACTCCCCAAAGATGGTACCCCTAGGACATCTAATTTTTACATTGGTGCCTATGTGAAAACTGGCCATGTTTGGGACCCGATAGCTCCCCCGTTTTAGGTCCTATGGGCCCCAAACTTGGCATGCATACTCACAAGACCATGGGCTACGTGGGGCTGAAGAAAGTGAATCATTCCTATGTATGGTTCGGGAAATATGACCGTTTAAAGTTGAGCTCCAATTGAACCAACTTTGGAACTTTGAACTCCCATTACTGGGGAACCTTCCATACTGGTGCACCATCGAGCTGCGAGTGGACCCCCACCTCGGCACCCCCTCCCCCTGAGGGGGGAGGGGGTGCCGAGGTGAGGGGGCATGCCAGATAGATCTCTGGTCAGCTTGAAGCAAAATGTGATCAAAGTGACTGACTTTGAGCTCCTGTTTCTGGAGAACCACGTGGTGAAAACCAGCCCAAACTTTGCACACTTGTAGGGGAGACTCTTTAGCACCTATGGTGCAAATTTGGAGCCCCTATAACCTAAGGCCGACCTGTACTGACTCCCCAAAGATGGTACCCCTAGGACATCTAATTTTTACATTGGTGCCTATGTGAAAACTGGCCATGTTTGGGACCCGATAGCTCCCCCGTTTTAGGTCCTATGGGCCCCAAACTTGGCATGCATACTCACAAGACCATGGGCTACGTGGGGCTGAAGAAAGTGAATCATTCCTATGTATGGTTCGGGAAATATGACCGTTTAAAGTTGAGCTCCAATTGAACCAACTTTGGAACTTTGAACTCCCATTACTGGGGAACCTTCCATACTGGTGCACCATCGAGCTGCGAGTGGACCCCCACCTCGGCACCCCCTCCCCCTGAGGGGGGAGGGGGTGCCGAGGTGAGGGGGCATGCCAGATAGATCTCTGGTCAGCTTGAAGCAAAATGTGATCAAAGTGACTGACTTTGAGCTCCTGTTTCTGGAGAACCACGTGGTGAAAACCAGCCCAAACTTTGCACACTTGTAGGGGAGACTCTTTAGCACCTATGGTGCAAATTTGGAGCCCCTATAACCTAAGGCCGACCTGTACTGACTCCCCAAAGATGGTACCCCTAGGACATCTAATTTTTACATTGGTGCCTATGTGAAAACTGGCCATGTTTGGGACCCGATAGCTCCCCCGTTTTAGGTCCTATGGGCCCCAAACTTTGCATGCATACTCCCAAGACCCTCGACTACATGGAGCCGAAAAAAGTGAATCAATACCATCTATGGTTCAGGAAATATGACCGTTTCAAGTTGAGCTCCAATTGAACCAACTTTTGAACTTTGAACTCCCATTACTGGGGAACCTTCCATACTGGTGCACCATCGAGCTGCGAGTGGACCCCCAGGTGAGGGGGCATGCCAGATAGATCTCTGGTCAGCTTGAAGCAAAATGTGATCAAAGTGACTGACTTTGAGCTCCTGTTTCTGGAGAACCACGTGGTGAAAACCAGCCCAAACTTTGCACACTTGTAGGGGAGACTCTTTAGCACCTATGGTGCAAATTTGGAGCCCCTATAACCTAAGGCCGACCTGTACTGACTCCCCAAAGATGGTACCCCTAGGACATCTAATTTTTACATTGGTGCCTATGTGAAAACTGGCCATGTTTGGGACCCGATAGCTCCCCCGTTTTAGGTCCTATGGGCCCCAAACTTGGCATGCATACTCACAAGACCATGGGCTACGTGGGGCTGAAGAAAGTGAATCATTCCTATGTATGGTTCGGGAAATATGACCGTTTAAAGTTGAGCTCCAATTGAACCAACTTTGGAAATTTGAACTCCCATTACTGGGGAACCTTCCATACTGGTGCACCATCGAGCTGCGAGTGGACCCCCACCTCGGCACCCCCTCCCCCTGAGGGGGGAGGGGGTGCCGAGGTGAGGGGGCATGCCAGATAGATCTCTGGTCAGCTTGAAGCAAAATGTGATCAAAGTGACTGACTTTGAGCTCCTGTTTCTGGAGAACCACGTGGTGAAAACCAGCCCAAACTTTGCACACTTGTAGGGGAGACTCTTTAGCACCTATGGTGCAAATTTGGAGCCCCTATAACCTAAGGCCGACCTGTACTGACTCCCCAAAGATGGTACCCCTAGGACATCTAATTTTTACATTGGTGCCTATGTGAAAACTGGCCATGTTTGGGACCCGATAGCTCCCCCGTTTTAGGTCCTATGGGCCCCAAACTTTGCATGCATACTCCCAAGACCCTCGACTACATGGAGCCGAAAAAAGTGAATCAATACCATCTATGGTTCAGGAAATATGACCGTTTCAAGTTGAGCTCCAATTGAACCAACTTTTGAACTTTGAACTCCCATTACTGGGGAACCTTCCATACTGGTGCACCATCGAGCTGCGAGTGGACCCCCACCTCGGGGTGCCGAGGTGAGGGGGCATGCCAGATAGATCTCTGGTCAGCTTGAAGCAAAATGTGATCAAAGTGACTGACTTTGAGCTCCTGTTTCTGGAGAACCACGTGGTGAAAACCAGCCCAAACTTTACACACTTGTAGGGGAGACTCTTTAGCACCTATGGTGCAAATTTGGAG
This sequence comes from Lithobates pipiens, assembly GCF_037356315.1. Classification (NCBI taxonomy): domain Eukaryota; kingdom Metazoa; phylum Chordata; class Amphibia; order Anura; family Ranidae; genus Lithobates; species Lithobates pipiens. The sequence goes on along the minus strand of NW_027507700.1, from coordinate 147,716 downwards.
CCCCTATAACCTAAGGCCGACCTGTACTGACTCCCCAAAGATGGTACCACTAGGACATCTAATTTTTACATTGGTGCCTATGTGAAAACTGGCCATGTTTGGGACCCGATAGCTCCCCCGTTTTAGGTCCTATGGGCCCCAAACTTTGCAAGCATACTCCCAAGACCATCGACTACATGGAGCCGAAAAAAGTGAATCAATACCATCTATGGTTCAGGAAATATGACCGTTTCAAGTTGAGCTCCAATTGAACCAACTTTTGAACTTTGAACTCCCATTACTGGGGAACCTTCCATACTGGTGCACCATCGAGCTGCGAGTGGACCCCCACCTCGGGGTGCCGAGGTGAGGGGGCATGCCAGATAGATCTCTGGTCAGCTTGAAGCAAAATGTGATCAAAGTGACTGACTTTGAGCTCCTGTTTCTGGAGAACCACGTGGTGAAAACCAGCCCAAACTTTGCACACTTGTAGGGGAGACTCTTTAGCACCTATGGTGCAAATTTGGAGCCCCTATAACCTAAGGCCGACCTGTACTGACTCCCCAAAGATGGTACCCCTAGGACATCTAATTTTTACATTGGTGCCTATGTGAAAACTGGCCATGTTTGGGACCCGATAGCTCCCCCGTTTTAGGTCCTATGGGCCCCAAACTTGGCATGCATACTCACAAGACCATGGGCTACGTGGGGCTGAAGAAAGTGAATCATTCCTATGTATGGTTCGGGAAATATGACCGTTTAAAGTTGAGCTCCAATTGAACCAACTTTGGAAATTTGAACTCCCATTACTGGGGAACCTTCCATACTGGTGCACCATCGAGCTGCGAGTGGACCCCCACCTCGGCACCCCCTCCCCCTGAGGGGGGAGGGGGTGCCGAGGTGAGGGGGCATGCCAGATAGATCTCTGGTCAGCTTGAAGCAAAATGTGATCAAAGTGACTGACTTTGAGCTCCTGTTTCTGGAGAACCACGTGGTGAAAACCAGCCCAAACTTTGCACACTTGTAGGGGAGACTCTTTAGCACCTATGGTGCAAATTTGGAGCCCCTATAACCTAAGGCCGACCTGTACTGACTCCCCAAAGATGGTACCCCTAGGACATCTAATTTTTACATTGGTGCCTATGTGAAAACTGGCCATGTTTGGGACCCGATAGCTCCCCCGTTTTAGGTCCTATGGGCCCCAAACTTGGCATGCATACTCACAAGACCATGGGCTACGTGGGGCTGAAGAAAGTGAATCATTCCTATGTATGGTTCGGGAAATATGACCGTTTAAAGTTGAGCTCCAATTGAACCAACTTTGGAAATTTGAACTCCCATTACTGGGGAACCTTCCATACTGGTGCACCATCGAGCTGCGAGTGGACCCCCACCTCGGCACCCCCTCCCCCTGAGGGGGGAGGGGGTGCCGAGGTGAGGGGGCATGCCAGATAGATCTCTGGTCAGCTTGAAGCAAAATGTGATCAAAGTGACTGACTTTGAGCTCCTGTTTCTGGAGAACCACGTGGTGAAAACCAGCCCAAACTTTGCACACTTGTAGGGGAGACTCTTTAGCACCTATGGTGCAAATTTGGAGCCCCTATAACCTAAGGCCGACCTGTACTGACTCCCCAAAGATGGTACCCCTAGGACATCTAATTTTTACATTGGTGCCTATGTGAAAACTGGCCATGTTTGGGACCCGATAGCTCCCCCGTTTTAGGTCCTATGGGCCCCAAACTTGGCATGCATACTCACAAGACCATGGGCTACGTGGGGCTGAAGAAAGTGAATCATTCCTATGTATGGTTCGGGAAATATGACCGTTTAAAGTTGAGCTCCAATTGAACCAACTTTGGAACTTTGAACTCCCATTACTGGGGAACCTTCCATACTGGTGCACCATCGAGCTGCGAGTGGACCCCCACCTCGGCACCCCCTCCCCCTGAGGGGGGAGGGGGTGCCGAGGTGAGGGGGCATGCCAGATAGATCTCTGGTCAGCTTGAAGCAAAATGTGATCAAAGTGACTGACTTTGAGCTCCTGTTTCTGGAGAACCACGTGGTGAAAACCAGCCCAAACTTTGCACACTTGTAGGGGAGACTCTTTAGCACCTATGGTGCAAATTTGGAGCCCCTATAACCTAAGGCCGACCTGTACTGACTCCCCAAAGATGGTACCCCTAGGACATCTAATTTTTACATTGGTGCCTATGTGAAAACTGGCCATGTTTGGGACCCGATAGCTCCCCCGTTTTAGGTCCTATGGGCCCCAAACTTGGCATGCATACTCACAAGACCATGGGCTACGTGGGGCTGAAGAAAGTGAATCATTCCTATGTATGGTTCGGGAAATATGACCATTTAAAGTTGAGCTCCAATTGAACCAACTTTTGAACTTTGAACTCCCATTACTGGGGAACCTTCCATACTGGTGCACCATCGAGCTGCGAGTGGACCCCCACCTCGGGGTGCCGAGGTGAGGGGGCATGCCAGATAGATCTCTGGTCAGCTTGAAGCAAAATGTGATCAAAGTGACTGACTTTGAGCTCCTGTTTCTGGAGAACCACGTGGTGAAAACCAGCCCAAACTTTGCACACTTGTAGGGGAGACTCTTTAGCACCTATGGTGCAAATTTGGAGCCCCTATAACCTAAGGCCGACCTGTACTGACTCCCCAAAGATGGTACCCCTAGGACATCTAATTTTTACATTGGTGCCTATGTGAAAACTGGCCATGTTTGGGACCCGATAGCTCCCCCGTTTTAGGTCCTATGGGCCCCAAACTTGGCATGCATACTCACAAGACCATGGGCTACGTGGGGCTGAAGAAAGTGAATCATTCCTATGTATGGTTCGGGAAATATGACCGTTTAAAGTTGAGCTCCAATTGAACCAACTTTGGAACTTTGAACTCCCATTACTGGGGAACCTTCCATACTGGTGCACCATCGAGCTGCGAGTGGACCCCCACCTCGGCACCCCCTCCCCCTGAGGGGGGAGGGGGTGCCGAGGTGAGGGGGCATGCCAGATAGATCTCTGGTCAGCTTGAAGCAAAATGTGATCAAAGTGACTGACTTTGAGCTCCTGTTTCTGGAGAACCACGTGGTGAAAACCAGCCCAAACTTTGCACACTTGTAGGGGAGACTCTTTAGCACCTATGGTGCAAATTTGGAGCCCCTATAACCTAAGGCCGACCTGTACTGACTCCCCAAAGATGGTACCCCTAGGACATCTAATTTTTACATTGGTGCCTATGTGAAAACTGGCCATGTTTGGGACCCGATAGCTCCCCCGTTTTAGGTCCTATGGGCCCCAAACTTGGCATGCATACTCACAAGACCATGGGCTACGTGGGGCTGAAGAAAGTGAATCATTCCTATGTATGGTTCGGGAAATATGACCGTTTAAAGTTGAGCTCCAATTGAACCAACTTTGGAACTTTGAACTCCCATTACTGGGGAACCTTCCATACTGGTGCACCATCGAGCTGCGAGTGGACCCCCACCTCGGCACCCCCTCCCCCTGAGGGGGGAGGGGGTGCCGAGGTGAGGGGGCATGCCAGATAGATCTCTGGTCAGCTTGAAGCAAAATGTGATCAAAGTGACTGACTTTGAGCTCCTGTTTCTGGAGAACCACGTGGTGAAAACCAGCCCAAACTTTGCACACTTGTAGGGGAGACTCTTTAGCACCTATGGTGCAAATTTGGAGCCCCTATAACCTAAGGCCGACCTGTACTGACTCCCCAAAGATGGTACCCCTAGGACATCTAATTTTTACATTGGTGCCTATGTGAAAACTGGCCATGTTTGGGACCCGATAGCTCCCCCGTTTTAGGTCCTATGGGCCCCAAACTTTGCATGCATACTCCCAAGACCCTCGACTACATGGAGCCGAAAAAAGTGAATCAATACCATCTATGGTTCAGGAAATATGACCGTTTCAAGTTGAGCTCCAATTGAACCAACTTTTGAACTTTGAACTCCCATTACTGGGGAACCTTCCATACTGGTGCACCATCGAGCTGCGAGTGGACCCCCAGGTGAGGGGGCATGCCAGATAGATCTCTGGTCAGCTTGAAGCAAAATGTGATCAAAGTGACTGACTTTGAGCTCCTGTTTCTGGAGAACCACGTGGTGAAAACCAGCCCAAACTTTGCACACTTGTAGGGGAGACTCTTTAGCACCTATGGTGCAAATTTGGAGCCCCTATAACCTAAGGCCGACCTGTACTGACTCCCCAAAGATGGTACCCCTAGGACATCTAATTTTTACATTGGTGCCTATGTGAAAACTGGCCATGTTTGGGACCCGATAGCTCCCCCGTTTTAGGTCCTATGGGCCCCAAACTTTGCATGCATACTCCCAAGACCCTCGACTACATGGAGCCGAAAAAAGTGAATCAATACCATCTATGGTTCAGGAAATATGACCGTTTCAAGTTGAGCTCCAATTGAACCAACTTTTGAACTTTGAACTCCCATTACTGGGGAACCTTCCATACTGGTGCACCATCGAGCTGCGAGTGGACCCCCACCTCGGGGTGCCGAGGTGAGGGGGCATGCCAGATAGATCTCTGGTCAGCTTGAAGCAAAATGTGATCAAAGTGACTGACTTTGAGCTCCTGTTTCTGGAGAACCACGTGGTGAAAACCAGCCCAAACTTTACACACTTGTAGGGGAGACTCTTTAGCACCTATGGTGCAAATTTGGAGCCCCTATAACCTAAGGCCGACCTGTACTGACTCCCCAAAGATGGTACCCCTAGGACATCTAATTTTTACATTGGTGCCTATGTGAAAACTGGCCATGTTTGGGACCCGATAGCTCCCCCGTTTTAGGTCCTATGGGCCCCAAACTTGGCATGCATACTCACAAGACCATGGGCTACGTGGGGCTGAAGAAAGTGAATCATTCCTATGTATGGTTCGGGAAATATGACCGTTTAAAGTTGAGCTCCAATTGAACCAACTTTGGAACTTTGAACTCCCATTACTGGGGAACCTTCCATACTGGTGCACCATCGAGCTGCGAGTGGACCCCCACCTCGGCACCCCCTCCCCCTGAGGGGGGAGGGGGTGCCGAGGTGAGGGGGCATGCCAGATAGATCTCTGGTCAGCTTGAAGCAAAATGTGATCAAAGTGACTGACTTTGAGCTCCTGTTTCTGGAGAACCACGTGGTGAAAACCCGCCCAAACTTTGCACACTTGTAGGGGAGACTCTTTAGCACCTATGGTGCAAATTTGGAGCCCCTATAACCTAAGGCCGACCTGTACTGACTCCCCAAAGATGGTACCCCTAGGATATCTAATTTTTACATTGGTGCCTATGTGAAAACTGGCCATGTTTGGGACCCGATAGCTCCCCCGTTTTAGGTCCTATGGGCCCCAAACTTGGCATGCATACTCACAAGACCATGGGCTACGTGGGGCTGAAGAAAGTGAATCATTCCTATGTATGGTTCGGGAAATATGACCGTTTAAAGTTGAGCTCCAATTGAACCAACTTTGGAACTTTGAACTCCCATTACTGGGGAACCTTCCATACTGGTGCACCATCGAGCTGCGAGTGGACCCCCACCTCGGCACCCCCTCCCCCTGAGGGGGGAGGGGGTGCCGAGGTGAGGGGGCATGCCAGATAGATCTCTGGTCAGCTTGAAGCAAAATGTGATCAAAGTGACTGACTTTGAGCTCCTGTTTCTGGAGAACCACGTGGTGAAAACCCGCCCAAACTTTGCACACTTGTAGGGGAGACTCTTTAGCACCTATGGTGCAAATTTGGAGCCCCTATAACCTAAGGCCGACCTGTACTGACTCCCCAAAGATGGTACCCCTAGGACATCTAATTTTTACATTGGTGCCTATGTGAAAACTGGCCATGTTTGGGACCCGATAGCTCCCCCGTTTTAGGTCCTATGGGCCCCAAACTTTGCATGCATACTCCCAAGACCCTCGACTACATGGAGCCAAAAAAAGTGAATCAATACCATCTATGGTTCAGGAAATATGACCGTTTCAAGTTGAGCTCCAATTGAACCAACTTTTGAACTTTGAACTCCCATTACTGGGGAACCTTCCATACTGGTGCACCATCGAGCTGCGAGTGGACCCCCAGGTGAGGGGGCATGCCAGATAGATCTCTGGTCAGCTTGAAGCAAAATGTGATCAAAGTGACTGACTTTGAGCTCCTGTTTCTGGAGAACCACGTGGTGAAAACCAGCCCAAACTTTACACACTTGTAGGGGAGACTCTTTAGCACCTATGGTGCAAATTTGGAGCCCCTATAACCTAAGGCCGACCTGTACTGACTCCCCAAAGATGGTACCCCTAGGACATCTAATTTTTACATTGGTGCCTATGTGAAAACTGGCCATGTTTGGGACCCGATAGCTCCCCCGTTTTAGGTCCTATGGGCCCCAAACTTGGCATGCATACTCACAAGACCATGGGCTACGTGGGGCTGAAGAAAGTGAATCATTCCTATGTATGGTTCGGGAAATATGACCGTTTAAAGTTGAGCTCCAATTGAACCAACTTTGGAACTTTGAACTCCCATTACTGGGGAACCTTCCATACTGGTGCACCATCGAGCTGCGAGTGGACCCCCACCTCGGCACCCCCTCCCCCTGAGGGGGGAGGGGGTGCCGAGGTGAGGGGGCATGCCAGATAGATCTCTGGTCAGCTTGAAGCAAAATGTGATCAAAGTGACTGACTTTGAGCTCCTGTTTCTGGAGAACCACGTGGTGAAAACCCGCCCAAACTTTGCACACTTGTAGGGGAGACTCTTTAGCACCTATGGTGCAAATTTGGAGCCCCTATAACCTAAGGCCTACCTGTACTGACTCCCCAAAGATGGTACCCCTAGGACATCTAATTTTTACATTGGTGCCTATGTGAAAACTGGCCATGTTTGGGACCCGATAGCTCCCCCGTTTTAGGTCCAAACTGCCCCAAACTTTGCATGCATACTCCCAAGACCCTCGACTACATGGAGCCGAAAAAAGTGAATCAATACCATCTATGGTTCAGGAAATATGACCGTTTAAAGTTGAGCTCCAATTGAACCAACTTTGGAACTTTGAACTCCCATTACTGGGGAACCTTCCATACTGGTGCACCATCGAGCTGCGAGTGGACCCCCACCTCGGCACCCCCTCCCCCTGAGGGGGGAGGGGGTGCCGAGGTGAGGGGGCATGCCAGATAGATCTCTGGTCAGCTTGAAGCAAAATGTGATCAAAGTGACTGACTTTGAGCTCCTGTTTCTGGAGAACCACGTGGTGAAAACCCGCCCAAACTTTGCACACTTGTAGGGGAGACTCTTTAGCACCTATGGTGCAAATTTGGAGCCCCTATAACCTAAGGCCGACCTGTACTGACTCCCCAAAGATGGTACCCCTAGGACATCTAATTTTTACATTGGTGCCTATGTGAAAACTGGCCATGTTTGGGACCCGATAGCTCCCCCGTTTTAGGTCCTATGGGCCCCAAACTTTGCATGCATACTCCCAAGACCCTCGACTACATGGAGCCAAAAAAAGTGAATCAATACCATCTATGGTTCAGGAAATATGACCGTTTCAAGTTGAGCTCCAATTGAACCAACTTTTGAACTTTGAACTCCCATTACTGGGGAACCTTCCATACTGGTGCACCATCGAGCTGCGAGTGGACCCCCAGGTGAGGGGGCATGCCAGATAGATCTCTGGTCAGCTTGAAGCAAAATGTGATCAAAGTGACTGACTTTGAGCTCCTGTTTCTGGAGAACCACGTGGTGAAAACCAGCCCAAACTTTGCACACTTGTAGGGGAGACTCTTTAGCACCTATGGTGCAAATTTGGAGCCCCTATAACCTAAGGCCGACCTGTACTGACTCCCCAAAGATGGTACCCCTAGGACATCTAATTTTTACATTGGTGCCTATGTGAAAACTGGCCATGTTTGGGACCCGATAGCTCCCCCGTTTTAGGTCCTATGGGCCCCAAACTTGGCATGCATACTCACAAGACCATGGGCTACGTGGGGCTGAAGAAAGTGAATCATTCCTATGTATGGTTCGGGAAATATGACCTTTTAAAGTTGAGCTCCAATTGAACCAACTTTGGAACTTTGAACTCCCATTACTGGGGAACCTTCCATACTGGTGCACCATCGAGCTGCGAGTGGACCCCCACCTCGGCACCCCCTCCCCCTGAGGGGGGAGGGGGTGCCGAGGTGAGGGGGCATGCCAGATAGATCTCTGGTCAGCTTGAAGCAAAATGTGATCAAAGTGACTGACTTTGAGCTCCTGTTTCTGGAGAACCACGTGGTGAAAACCAGCCCAAACTTTGCACACTTGTAGGGGAGACTCTTTAGCACCTATGGTGCAAATTTGGAGCCCCTATAACCTAAGGCCGACCTGTACTGACTCCCCAAAGATGGTACCCCTAGGACATCTAATTTTTACATTGGTGCCTATGTGAAAACTGGCCATGTTTGGGACCCGATAACTCCCCCGTTTTAGGTCCTATGGGCCCCAAACTTGGCATGCATACTCACAAGACCATGGGCTACGTGGGGCTGAAGAAAGTGAATCATTCCTATGTATGGTTCGGGAAATATGACCGTTTAAAGTTGAGCTCCAATTGAACCAACTTTGGAACTTTGAACTCCCATTACTGGGGAACCTTCCATACTGGTGCACCATCGAGCTGCGAGTGGACCCCCACCTCGGCACCCCCTCCCCCTGAGGGGGGAGGGGGTGCCGAGGTGAGGGGGCATGCCAGATAGATCTCTGGTCAGCTTGAAGCAAAATGTGATCAAAGTGACTGACTTTGAGCTCCTGTTTCTGGAGAACCACGTGGTGAAAACCAGCCCAAACTTTGCACACTTGTAGGGGAGACTCTTTAGCACCTATGGTGCAAATTTGGAGCCCCTATAACCTAAGGCCGACCTGTACTGACTCCCCAAAGATGGTACCCCTAGGACATCTAATTTTTACATTGGTGCCTATGTGAAAACTGGCCATGTTTGGGACCCGATAGCTCCCCCGTTTTAGGTCCAAACTGCCCCAAACTTTGCATGCATACTCCCAAGACCCTCGACTACATGGAGCCAAAAAAAGTGAATCAATACCATCTATGGTTCAGGAAATATGACCGTTTCAAGTTGAGCTCCAATTGAACCAACTTTTGAACTTTGAACTCCCATTACTGGGGAACCTTCCATACTGGTGCACCATCGAGCTGCGAGTGGACCCCCACCTCGGCACCCCCTCCCCCTGAGGGGGGAGGGGGTGCCGAGGTGAGGGGGCATGCCAGATAGATCTCTGGTCAGCTTGAAGCAAAATGTGATCAAAGTGACTGACTTTGAGCTCCTGTTTCTGGAGAACCACGTGGTGAAAACCAGCCCAAACTTTGCACACTTGTAGGGGAGACTCTTTAGCACCTATGGTGCAAATTTGGAGCCCCTATAACCTAAGGCCGACCTGTACTGACTCCCCAAAGATGGTACCCCTAGGACATCTAATTTTTACATTGGTGCCTATGTGAAAACTGGCCATGTTTGGGACCCGATAGCTCCCCCGTTTTAGGTCCTATGGGCCCCAAACTTTGCATGCATACTCCCAAGACCCTCGACTACATGGAGCCGAAAAAAGTGAATCAATACCATCTATGGTTCAGGAAATATGACCGTTTCAAGTTGAGCTCCAATTGAACCAACTTTTGAACTTTGAACTCCCATTACTGGGGAACCTTCCATACTGGTGCACCATCGAGCTGCGAGTGGACCCCCACCTCGGCACCCCCTCCCCCTGAGGGGGGAGGGGGTGCCGAGGTGAGGGGGCATGCCAGATAGATCTCTGGTCAGCTTGAAGCAAAATGTGATCAAAGTGACTGACTTTGAGCTCCTGTTTCTGGAGAACCACGTGGTGAAAACCAGCCCAAACTTTGCACACTTGTAGGGGAGACTCTTTAGCACCTATGGTGCAAATTTGGAGCCCCTATAACCTAAGGCCGACCTGTACTGACTCCCCAAAGATGGTACCCCTAGGACATCTAATTTTTACATTGGTGCCTATGTGAAAACTGGCCATGTTTGGGACCCGATAGCTCCCCCGTTTTAGGTCCTATGGGCCCCAAACTTTGCATGCATACTCCCAAGACCCTCGACTACATGGAGCCGAAAAAAGTGAATCAATACCATCTATGGTTCAGGAAATATGACCGTTTCAAGTTGAGCTCCAATTGAACCAACTTTTGAACTTTGAACTCCCATTACTGGGGAACCTTCCATACTGGTGCACCATCGAGCTGCGAGTGGACCCCCACCTCGGCACCCCCTCCCCCTGAGGGGGGAGGGGGTGCCGAGGTGAGGGGGCATGCCAGATAGATCTCTGGTCAGCTTGAAGCAAAATGTGATCAAAGTGACTGACTTTGAGCTCCTGTTTCTGGAGAACCACGTGGTGAAAACCAGCCCAAACTTTGCACACTTGTAGGGGAGACTCTTTAGCACCTATGGTGCAAATTTGGAGCCCCTATAACCTAAGGCCGACCTGTACTGACTCCCCAAAGATGGTACCCCTAGGACATCTAATTTTTACATTGGTGCCTATGTGAAAACTGGCCATGTTTGGGACCCGATAGCTCCCCCGTTTTAGGTCCTATGGGCCCCAAACTTGGCATGCATACTCACAAGACCATGGGCTACGTGGGGCTGAAGAAAGTGAATCAATACCATCTATGGTTCAGGAAATATGACCGTTTCAAGTTGAGCTCCAATTGAACCAACTTTAGAACTTTGAACTCCCATTACTGGGGAACCTTCCATACTGGTGCACCATCGAGCTGCGAGTGGACCCCCACCTCGGCACCCCCTCCCCCTGAGGGGGGAGGGGGTGCCGAGGTGAGGGGGCATGCCAGATAGATCTCTGGTCAGCTTGAAGCAAAATGTGATCAAAGTGACTGACTTTGAGCTCCTGTTTCTGGAGAACCACGTGGTGAAAACCATCCCAAACTTTGCACACTTGTAGGGGAGACTCTTTAGCACCTATGGTGCAAATTTGGAGCCCCTATAACCTAAGGCCGACCTGTACTGACTCCCCAAAGATGGTACCCCTAGGACATCTAATTTTTACATTGGTGCCTATGTGAAAACTGGCCATGTTTGGGACCCGATAGCTCCCCCGTTTTAGGTCCTATGGGCCCCAAACTTGGCATGCATACTTACAAGACCATGGGCTACGTGGGGCTGAAGAAAGTGAATCATTCCTATGTATGGTTCGGGAAATATGACCGTTTAAAGTTGAGCTCCAATTGAACCAACTTTGGAACTTTGAACTCCCATTACTGGGGAACCTTCCATACTGGTGCACCATCGAGCTGCGAGTGGACCCCCACCTCGGCACCCCCTCCCCCTGAGGGGGGAGGGGGTGCCGAGGTGAGGGGGCATGCCAGATAGATCTCTGGTCAGCTTGAAGCAAAATGTGATCAAAGTGACTGACTTTGAGCTCCTGTTTCTGGAGAACCACGTGGTGAAAACCAGCCCAAACTTTGCACACTTGTAGGGGAGACTCTTTAGCACCTATGGTGCAAATTTGGAGCCCCTATAACCTAAGGCCGACCTGTACTGACTCCCCAAAGATGGTACCCCTAGGACATCTAATTTTTACATTGGTGCCTATGTGAAAACTGGCCATGTTTGGGACCCGATAGCTCCCCCGTTTTAGGTCCTATGGGCCCCAAACTTTGCATGCATACTCCCAAGACCCTCGACTACATGGAGCCGAAAAAAGTGAATCAATACCATCTATGGTTCAGGAAATATGACCGTTTCAAGTTGAGCTCCAATTGAACCAACTTTTGAACTTTGAACTCCCATTACTGGGGAACCTTCCATACTGGTGCACCATCGAGCTGCGAGTGGACCCCCACCTCGGCACCCCCTCCCCCTGAGGGGGGAGGGGGTGCCGAGGTGAGGGGGCATGCCAGATAGATCTCTGGTCAGCTTGAAGCAAAATGTGATCAAAGTGACTGACTTTGAGCTCCTGTTTCTGGAGAACCACGTGGTGAAAACCAGCCCAAACTTTGCACACTTGTAGGGGAGACTCTTTAGCACCTATGGTGCAAATTTGGAGCCCCTATAACCTAAGGCCGACCTGTACTGACTCCCCAAAGATGGTACCCCTAGGACATCTAATTTTTACATTGGTGCCTATGTGAAAACTGGCCATGTTTGGGACCCGATAGCTCCCCCGTTTTAGGTCCTATGGGCCCCAAACTTTGCATGCATACTCCCAAGACCCTCGACTACATGGAGCCGAAAAAAGTGAATCAATACCATCTATGGTTCAGGAAATATGACCGTTTCAAGTTGAGCTCCAATTGAACCAACTTTAGAACTTTGAACTCCCATTACTGGGGAACCTTCCATACTGGTGCACCATCGAGCTGCGAGTGGACCCCCACCTCGGCACCCCCTCCCCCTGAGGGGGGAGGGGGTGCCGAGGTGAGGGGGCATGCCAGATAGATCTCTGGTCAGCTTGAAGCAAAATGTGATCAAAGTGACTGACTTTGAGCTCCTGTTTCTGGAGAACCACGTGGTGAAAACCAGCCCAAACTTTGCACACTTGTAGGGGAGACTCTTTAGCACCTATGGTGCAAATTTGGAGCCCCTATAACCTAAGGCCGACCTGTACTGACTCCCCAAAGATGGTACCCCTAGGACATCTAATTTTTACATTGGTGCCTATGTGAAAACTGGCCATGTTTGGGACCCGATAGCTCCCCCGTTTTAGGTCCTATGGGCCCCAAACTTTGCATGCATACTCCCAAGACCCTCGACTACATGGAGCCGAAAAAAGTGAATCAATACCATCTATGGTTCAGGAAATATGACCGTTTCAAGTTGAGCTCCAATTGAACCAACTTTAGAACTTTGAACTCCCATTACTGGGGAACCTTCCATACTGGTGCACCATCGAGCTGCGAGTGGACCCCCAGGTGAGGGGGCATGCCAGATAGATCTCTGGTCAGCTTGAAGCAAAATGTGATCAAAGTGACTGACTTTGAGCTCCTGTTTCTGGAGAACCACGTGGTGAAAACCAGCCCAAACTTTGCACACTTGTAGGGGAGACTCTTTAGCACCTATGGTGCAAATTTGGAGCCCCTATAACCTAAGGCCGACCTGTACTGACTCCCCAAAGATGGTACCCCTAGGACATCTAATTTTTACATTGGTGCCTATGTGAAAACTGGCCATGTTTGGGACCCGATAGCTCCCCCGTTTTAGGTCCAAACTGCCCCAAACTTTGCATGCATACTCCCAAGACCCTCGACTACATGGAGCCAAAAAAAGTGAATCAATACCATCTATGGTTCAGGAAATATGACCGTTTCAAGTTGAGCTCCAATTGAACCAACTTTTGAACTTTGAACTCCCATTACTGGGGAACCTTCCATACTGGTGCACCATCGAGCTGCGAGTGGACCCCCACCTCGGCACCCCCTCCCCCTGAGGGGGGAGGGGGTGCCGAGGTGAGGGGGCATGCCAGATAGATCTCTGGTCAGCTTGAAGCAAAATGTGATCAAAGTGACTGACTTTGAGCTCCTGTTTCTGGAGAACCACGTGGTGAAAACCAGCCCAAACTTTGCACACTTGTAGGGGAGACTCTTTAGCACCTATGGTGCAAATTTGGAGCCCCTATAACCTAAGGCCGACCTGTACTGACTCCCCAAAGATGGTACCCCTAGGACATCTAATTTTTACATTGGTGCCTATGTGAAAACTGGCCATGTTTGGGACCCGATAGCTCCCCCGTTTTAGGTCCTATGGGCCCCAAACTTTGCATGCATACTCCCAAGACCCTCGACTACATGGAGCCGAAAAAAGTGAATCAATACCATCTATGGTTCAGGAAATATGACCGTTTCAAGTTGAGCTCCAATTGAACCAACTTTTGAACTTTGAACTCCCATTACTGGGGAACCTTCCATACTGGTGCACCATCGAGCTGCGAGTGGACCCCCACCTCGGCACCCCCTCCCCCTGAGGGGGGAGGGGGTGCCGAGGTGAGGGGGCATGCCAGATAGATCTCTGGTCAGCTTGAAGCAAAATGTGATCAAAGTGACTGACTTTGAGCTCCTGTTTCTGGAGAACCACGTGGTGAAAACCATCCCAAACTTTGCACACTTGTAGGGGAGACTCTTTAGCACCTATGGTGCAAATTTGGAGCCCCTATAACCTAAGGCCGACCTGTACTGACTCCCCAAAGATGGTACCCCTAGGACATCTAATTTTTACATTGGTGCCTATGTGAAAACTGGCCATGTTTGGGACCCGATAGCTCCCCCGTTTTAGGTCCTATGGGCCCCAAACTTGGCATGCATACTCACAAGACCATGGGCTACGTGGGGCTGAAGAAAGTGAATCATTCCTATGTATGGTTCGGGAAATATGACCGTTTAAAGTTGAGCTCCAATTGAACCAACTTTGGAACTTTGAACTCCCATTACTGGGGAACCTTCCATACTGGTGCACCATCGAGCTGCGAGTGGACCCCCACCTCGGCACCCCCTCCCCCTGAGGGGGGAGGGGGTGCCGAGGTGAGGGGGCATGCCAGATAGATCTCTGGTCAGCTTGAAGCAAAATGTGATCAAAGTGACTGACTTTGAGCTCCTGTTTCTGGAGAACCACGTGGTGAAAACCAGCCCAAACTTTGCACACTTGTAGGGGAGACTCTTTAGCACCTATGGTGCAAATTTGGAGCCCCTATAACCTAAGGCCGACCTGTACTGACTCCCCAAAGATGGTACCCCTAGGACATCTAATTTTTACATTGGTGCCTATGTGAAAACTGGCCATGTTTGGGACCCGATAGCTCCCCCGTTTTAGGTCCAAACTGCCCCAAACTTTGCATGCATACTCCCAAGACCCTCGACTACATGGAGCCAAAAAAAGTGAATCAATACCATCTATGGTTCAGGAAATATGACCGTTTCAAGTTGAGCTCCAATTGAACCAACTTTTGAACTTTGAACTCCCATTACTGGGGAACCTTCCATACTGGTGCACCATCGAGCTGCGAGTGGACCCCCACCTCGGCACCCCCTCCCCCTGAGGGGGGAGGGGGTGCCGAGGTGAGGGGGCATGCCAGATAGATCTCTGGTCAGCTTGAAGCAAAATGTGATCAAAGTGACTGACTTTGAGCTCCTGTTTCTGGAGAACCACGTGGTGAAAACCAGCCCAAACTTTGCACACTTGTAGGGGAGACTCTTTAGCACCTATGGTGCAAATTTGGAGCCCCTATAACCTAAGGCCGACCTGTACTGACTCCCCAAAGATGGTACCCCTAGGACATCTAATTTTTACATTGGTGCCTATGTGAAAACTGGCCATGTTTGGGACCCGATAGCTCCCCCGTTTTAGGTCCTATGGGCCCCAAACTTTGCATGCATACTCCCAAGACCCTCGACTACATGGAGCCGAAAAAAGTGAATCAATACCATCTATGGTTCAGGAAATATGACCGTTTCAAGTTGAGCTCCAATTGAACCAACTTTTGAACTTTGAACTCCCATTACTGGGGAACCTTCCATACTGGTGCACCATCGAGCTGCGAGTGGACCCCCACCTCGGCACCCCCTCCCCCTGAGGGGGGAGGGGGTGCCGAGGTGAGGGGGCATGCCAGATAGATCTCTGGTCAGCTTGAAGCAAAATGTGATCAAAGTGACTGACTTTGAGCTCCTGTTTCTGGAGAACCACGTGGTGAAAACCAGCCCAAACTTTGCACACTTGTAGGGGAGACTCTTTAGCACCTATGGTGCAAATTTGGAGCCCCTATAACCTAAGGCCGACCTGTACTGACTCCCCAAAGATGCTACCCCTAGGACATCTAATTTTTACATTGGTGCCTATGTGAAAACTGGCCATGTTTGGGACCCGATAGCTCCCCCGTTTTAGGTCCTATGGGCCCCAAACTTTGCATGCATACTCCCAAGACCCTCGACTACATGGAGCCGAAAAAAGTGAATCAATACCATCTATGGTTCAGGAAATATGACCGTTTCAAGTTGAGCTCCAATTGAACCAACTTTTGAACTTTGAACTCCCATTACTGGGGAACCTTCCATACTGGTGCACCATCGAGCTGCGAGTGGACCCCCACCTCGGCACCCCTTCCCCCTGAGGGGGGAGGGGGTGCCGAGGTGAGGGGGCATGCCAGATAGATCTCTGGTCAGCTTGAAGCAAAATGTGATCAAAGTGACTGACTTTGAGCTCCTGTTTCTGGAGAACCACGTGGTGAAAACCAGCCCAAACTTTGCACACTTGTAGGGGAGACTCTTTAGCACCTATGGTGCAAATTTGGAGCCCCTATAACCTAAGGCCGACCTGTACTGACTCCCCAAAGATGGTACCCCTAGGACATCTAATTTTTACATTGGTGCCTATGTGAAAACTGGCCATGTTTGGGACCCGATAGCTCCCCCGTTTTAGGTCCTATGGGCCCCAAACTTTGCATGCATACTCCCAAGACCCTCGACTACATGGAGCCGAAAAAAGTGAATCAATACCATCTATGGTTCAGGAAATATGACCGTTTCAAGTTGAGCTCCAATTGAACCAACTTTAGAACTTTGAACTCCCATTACTGGGGAACCTTCCATACTGGTGCACCATCGAGCTGCGAGTGGACCCCCACCTCGGCACCCCCTCCCCCTGAGGGGGGAGGGGGTGCCGAGGTGAGGGGGCATGCCAGATAGATCTCTGGTCAGCTTGAAGCAAAATGTGATCAAAGTGACTGACTTTGAGCTCCTGTTTCTGGAGAACCACGTGGTGAAAACCAGCCCAAACTTTGCACACTTGTAGGGGAGACTCTTTAGCACCTATGGTGCAAATTTGGAGCCCCTATAACCTAAGGCCGACCTGTACTGACTCCCCAAAGATGGTACCCCTAGGACATCTAATTTTTACATTGGTGCCTATGTGAAAACTGGCCATGTTTGGGACCCGATAGCTCCCCCGTTTTAGGTCCTATGGGCCCCAAACTTTGCATGCATACTCCCAAGACCCTCGACTACATGGAGCCGAAAAAAGTGAATCAATACCATCTATGGTTCAGGAAATATGACCGTTTCAAGTTGAGCTCCAATTGAACCAACTTTAGAACTTTGAACTCCCATTACTGGGGAACCTTCCATACTGGTGCACCATCGAGCTGCGAGTGGACCCCCACCTCGGCACCCCCTCCCCCTGAGGGGGGAGGGGGTGCCGAGGTGAGGGGGCATGCCAGATAGATCTCTGGTCAGCTTGAAGCAAAATGTGATCAAAGTGACTGACTTTGAGCTCCTGTTTCTGGAGAACCACGTGGTGAAAACCAGCCCAAACTTTGCACACTTGTAGGGGAGACTCTTTAGCACCTATGGTGCAAATTTGGAGCCCCTATAACCTAAGGCCGACCTGTACTGACTCCCCAAAGATGGTACCCCTAGGACATCTAATTTTTACATTGGTGCCTATGTGAAAACTGGCCATGTTTGGGACCCGATAGCTCCCCCGTTTTAGGTCCTATGGGCCCCAAACTTTGCATGCATACTCCCAAGACCCTCGACTACATGGAGCCGAAAAAAGTGAATCAATACCATCTATGGTTCAGGAAATATGACCGTTTCAAGTTGAGCTCCAATTGAACCAACTTTAGAACTTTGAACTCCCATTACTGGGGAACCTTCCATACTGGTGCACCATCGAGCTGCGAGTGGACCCCCACCTCGGCACCCCCTCCCCCTGAGGGGGGAGGGGGTGCCGAGGTGAGGGGGCATGCCAGATAGATCTCTGGTCAGCTTGAAGCAAAATGTGATCAAAGTGACTGACTTTGAGCTCCTGTTTCTGGAGAACCACGTGGTGAAAACCATCCCAAACTTTGCACACTTGTAGGGGAGACTCTTTAGCACCTATGGTGCAAATTTGGAGCCCCTATAACCTAAGGCCGACCTGTACTGACTCCCCAAAGATGGTACCCCTAGGACATCTAATTTTTACATTGGTGCCTATGTGAAAACTGGCCATGTTTGGGACCCGATAGCTCCCCCGTTTTAGGTCCTATGGGCCCCAAACTTTGCATGCATACTCCCAAGACCCTCGACTACATGGAGCCGAAAAAAATGAATCAATACCATCTATGGTTCAGGAAATATGACCGTTTCAAGTTGAGCTCCAATTGAACCAACTTTTGAACTTTGAACTCCCATTACTGGGGAACCTTCCATACTGGTGCACCATCGAGCTGCGAGTGGACCCCCACCTCGGCACCCCCTCCCCCTGAGGGGGGAGGGGGTGCCGAGGTGAGGGGGCATGCCAGATAGATCTCTGGTCAGCTTGAAGCAAAATGTGATCAAAGTGACTGACTTTGAGCTCCTGTTTCTGGAGAACCACGTGGTGAAAACCAGCCCAAACTTTGCACACTTGTAGGGGAGACTCTTTAGCACCTATGGTGCAAATTTGGAGCCCCTATAACCTAAGGCCGACCTGTACTGACTCCCCAAAGATGGTACCCCTAGGACATCTAATTTTTACATTGGTGCCTATGTGAAAACTGGCCATGTTTGGGACCCAAAAGCTCCCCCGTTTTAGGTCCTATGGGCCCCAAACTTTGCATGCATACTCCCAAGACCCTCGACTACATGGAGCCGAAAAAAGTGAATCAATACCATCTATGGTTCAGGAAATATGACCGTTTCAAGTTGAGCTCCAATTGAACCAACTTTTGAACTTTGAACTCCCATTACTGGGGAACCTTCCATACTGGTGCACCATCGAGCTGCGAGTGGACCCCCACCTCGGCACCCCCTCCCCCTGAGGGGGGAGGGGGTGCCGAGGTGAGGGGGCATGCCAGATAGATCTCTGGTCAGCTTGAAGCAAAATGTGATCAAAGTGACTGACTTTGAGCTCCTGTTTCTGGAGAACCACGTGGTGAAAACCAGCCCAAACTTTGCACACTTGTAGGGGAGACTCTTTAGCACCTATGGTGCAAATTTGGAGCCCCTATAACCTAAGGCCGACCTGTACTGACTCCCCAAAGATGGTACCCCTAGGACATCTAATTTTTACATTGGTGCCTATGTGAAAACTGGCCATGTTTGGGACCCGATAGCTCCCCCGTTTTAGGTCCTATGGGCCCCAAACTTTGCATGCATACTCCCAAGACCCTCGACTACATGGAGCCGAAAAAAGTGAATCAATACCATCTATGGTTCAGGAAATATGACCGTTTCAAGTTGAGCTCCAATTGAACCAACTTTAGAACTTTGAACTCCCATTACTGGGGAACCTTCCATACTGGTGCACCATCGAGCTGCGAGTGGACCCCCACCTCGGCACCCCCTCCCCCTGAGGGGGGAGGGGGTGCCGAGGTGAGGGGGCATGCCAGATAGATCTCTGGTCAGCTTGAAGCAAAATGTGATCAAAGTGACTGACTTTGAGCTCCTGTTTCTGGAGAACCACGTGGTGAAAACCAGCCCAAACTTTGCACACTTGTAGGGGAGACTCTTTAGCACCGATGGTGCAAATTTGGAGCCCCTATAACCTAAGGCCGACCTGTACTGACTCCCCAAAGATGGTACCCCTAGGACATCTAATTTTTACATTGGTGCCTATGTGAAAACTGGCCATGTTTGGGACCCGATAGCTCCCCCGTTTTAGGTCCAAACTGCCCCAAACTTTGCATGCATACTCCCAAGACCCTCGACTACATGGAGCCAAAAAAAGTGAATCAATACCATCTATGGTTCAGGAAATATGACCGTTTCAAGTTGAGCTCCAATTGAACCAACTTTTGAACTTTGAACTCCCATTACTGGGGAACCTTCCATACTGGTGCACCATCGAGCTGCGAGTGGACCCCCACCTCGGCACCCCCTCCCCCTGAGGGGGGAGGGGGTGCCGAGGTGAGGGGGCATGCCAGATAGATCTCTGGTCAGCTTGAAGCAAAATGTGATCAAAGTGACTGACTTTGAGCTCCTGTTTCTGGAGAACCACGTGGTGAAAACCAGCCCAAACTTTGCACACTTGTAGGGGAGACTCTTTAGCACCTATGGTGCAAATTTGGAGCCCCTATAACCTAAGGCCGACCTGTACTGACTCCCCAAAGATGGTACCCCTAGGACATCTAATTTTTACATTGGTGCCTATGTGAAAACTGGCCATGTTTGGGACCCGATAGCTCCCCCGTTTTAGGTCCTATGGGCCCCAAACTTTGCATGCATACTCCCAAGACCCTCGACTACATGGAGCCGAAAAAAGTGAATCAATACCATCTATGGTTCAGGAAATATGACCGTTTCAAGTTGAGCTCCAATTGAACCAACTTTAGAACTTTGAACTCCCATTACTGGGGAACCTTCCATACTGGTGCACCATCGAGCTGCGAGTGGACCCCCACCTCGGCACCCCCTCCCCCTGAGGGGGGAGGGGGTGCCGAGGTGAGGGGGCATGCCAGATAGATCTCTGGTCAGCTTGAAGCAAAATGTGATCAAAGTGACTGACTTTGAGCTCCTGTTTCTGGAGAACCACGTGGTGAAAACCAGCCCAAACTTTGCACACTTGTAGGGGAGACTCTTTAGCACCTATGGTGCAAATTTGGAGCCCCTATAACCTAAGGCCGACCTGTACTGACTCCCCAAAGATGGTACCCCTAGGACATCTAATTTTTACATTGGTGCCTATGTGAAAACTGGCCATGTTTGGGACCCGATAGCTCCCCCGTTTTAGGTCCTATGGGCCCCAAACTTTGCATGCATACTCCCAAGACCCTCGACTACATGGAGCCGAAAAAAGTGAATCAATACCATCTATGGTTCAGGAAATATGACCGTTTCAAGTTGAGCTCCAATTGAACCAACTTTAGAACTTTGAACTCCCATTACTGGGGAACCTTCCATACTGGTGCACCATCGAGCTGCGAGTGGACCCCCACCTCGGCACCCCCTCCCCCTGAGGGGGGAGGGGGTGCCGAGGTGAGGGGGCATGCCAGATAGATCTCTGGTCAGCTTGAAGCAAAATGTGATCAAAGTGACTGACTTTGAGCTCCTGTTTCTGGAGAACCACGTGGTGAAAACCAGCCCAAACTTTGCACACTTGTAGGGGAGACTCTTTAGCACCTATGGTGCAAATTTGGAGCCCCTATAACCTAAGGCCGACCTGTACTGACTCCCCAAAGATGGTACCCCTAGGACATCTAATTTTTACATTGGTGCCTATGTGAAAACTGGCCATGTTTGGGACCCGATAGCTCCCCCGTTTTAGGTCCTATGGGCCCCAAACTTTGCATGCATACTCCCAAGACCCTCGACTACATGGAGCCGAAAAAAGTGAATCAATACCATCTATGGTTCAGGAAATATGACCGTTTCAAGTTGAGCTCCAATTGAACCAACTTTAGAACTTTGAACTCCCATTACTGGGGAACCTTCCATACTGGTGCACCATCGAGCTGCGAGTGGACCCCCACCTCGGCACCCCCTCCCCCTGAGGGGGGAGGGGGTGCCGAGGTGAGGGGGCATGCCAGATAGATCTCTGGTCAGCTTGAAGCAAAATGTGATCAAAGTGACTGACTTTGAGCTCCTGTTTCTGGAGAACCACGTGGTGAAAACCATCCCAAACTTTGCACACTTGTAGGGGAGACTCTTTAGCACCTATGGTGCAAATTTGGAGCCCCTATAACCTAAGGCCGACCTGTACTGACTCCCCAAAGATGGTACCCCTAGGACATCTAATTTTTACATTGGTGCCTATGTGAAAACTGGCCATGTTTGGGACCCGATAGCTCCCCCGTTTTAGGTCCTATGGGCCCCAAACTTTGCATGCATACTCCCAAGACCCTCGACTACATGGAGCCGAAAAAAATGAATCAATACCATCTATGGTTCAGGAAATATGACCGTTTCAAGTTGAGCTCCAATTGAACCAACTTTTGAACTTTGAACTCCCATTACTGGGGAACCTTCCATACTGGTGCACCATCGAGCTGCGAGTGGACCCCCACCTCGGCACCCCCTCCCCCTGAGGGGGGAGGGGGTGCCGAGGTGAGGGGGCATGCCAGATAGATCTCTGGTCAGCTTGAAGCAAAATGTGATCAAAGTGACTGACTTTGAGCTCCTGTTTCTGGAGAACCACGTGGTGAAAACCAGCCCAAACTTTGCACACTTGTAGGGGAGACTCTTTAGCACCTATGGTGCAAATTTGGAGCCCCTATAACCTAAGGCCGACCTGTACTGACTCCCCAAAGATGGTACCCCTAGGACATCTAATTTTTACATTGGTGCCTATGTGAAAACTGGCCATGTTTGGGACCCAAAAGCTCCCCCGTTTTAGGTCCTATGGGCCCCAAACTTTGCATGCATACTCCCAAGACCCTCGACTACATGGAGCCGAAAAAAGTGAATCAATACCATCTATGGTTCAGGAAATATGACCGTTTCAAGTTGAGCTCCAATTGAACCAACTTTTGAACTTTGAACTCCCATTACTGGGGAACCTTCCATACTGGTGCACCATCGAGCTGCGAGTGGACCCCCACCTCGGCACCCCCTCCCCCTGAGGGGGGAGGGGGTGCCGAGGTGAGGGGGCATGCCAGATAGATCTCTGGTCAGCTTGAAGCAAAATGTGATCAAAGTGACTGACTTTGAGCTCCTGTTTCTGGAGAACCACGTGGTGAAAACCAGCCCAAACTTTGCACACTTGTAGGGGAGACTCTTTAGCACCTATGGTGCAAATTTGGAGCCCCTATAACCTAAGGCCGACCTGTACTGACTCCCCAAAGATGGTACCCCTAGGACATCTAATTTTTACATTGGTGCCTATGTGAAAACTGGCCATGTTTGGGACCCGATAGCTCCCCCGTTTTAGGTCCTATGGGCCCCAAACTTTGCATGCATACTCCCAAGACCCTCGACTACATGGAGCCGAAAAAAGTGAATCAATACCATCTATGGTTCAGGAAATATGACCGTTTCAAGTTGAGCTCCAATTGAACCAACTTTAGAACTTTGAACTCCCATTACTGGGGAACCTTCCATACTGGTGCACCATCGAGCTGCGAGTGGACCCCCACCTCGGCACCCCCTCCCCCTGAGGGGGGAGGGGGTGCCGAGGTGAGGGGGCATGCCAGATAGATCTCTGGTCAGCTTGAAGCAAAATGTGATCAAAGTGACTGACTTTGAGCTCCTGTTTCTGGAGAACCACGTGGTGAAAACCAGCCCAAACTTTGCACACTTGTAGGGGAGACTCTTTAGCACCGATGGTGCAAATTTGGAGCCCCTATAACCTAAGGCCGACCTGTACTGACTCCCCAAAGATGGTACCCTTAGGACATCTAATTTTTACATTGGTGCCTATGTGAAAACTGGCCATGTTTGGGACCCGATAGCTCCCCCGTTTTAGGTCCTATGGGCCCCAAACTTTGCATGCATACTCCCAAGACCCTCGACTACATGGAGCCGAAAAAAGTGAATCAATACCATCTATGGTTCAGGAAATATGACCGTTTCAAGTTGAGCTCCAATTGAACCAACTTTTGAACTTTGAACTCCCATTACTGGGGAACCTTCCATACTGGTGCACCATCGAGCTGCGAGTGGACCCCCAGGTGAGGGGGCATGCCAGATAGATCTCTGGTCAGCTTGAAGCAAAATGTGATCAAAGTGACTGACTTTGAGCTCCTGTTTCTGGAGAACCACGTGGTGAAAACCAGCCCAAACTTTGCACACTTGTAGGGGAGACTCTTTAGCACCTATGGTGCAAATTTGGAGCCCCTATAACCTAAGGCCGACCTGTACTGACTCCCCAAAGATGGTTCCCCTAGGACATCTAATTTTTACATTGGTGCCTATGTGAAAACTGGCCATGTTTGGGACCCGATAGCTCCCCCGTTTTAGGTCCAAACTGCCCCAAACTTTGCATGCATACTCCCAAGACCCTCGACTACATGGAGCCAAAAAAAGTGAATCAATACCATCTATGGTTCAGGAAATATGACCGTTTCAAGTTGAGCTCCAATTGAACCAACTTTTGAACTTTGAAGTCCCATTACTGGGGAACCTTCCATACTGGTGCACCATCGAGCTGCGAGTGGACCCCCACCTCGGCACCCCCTCCCCCTGAGGGGGGAGGGGGTGCCGAGGTGAGGGGGCATGCCAGATAGATCTCTGGTCAGCTTGAAGCAAAATGTGATCAAAGTGACTGACTTTGAGCTCCTGTTTCTGGAGAACCACGTGGTGAAAACCAGCCCAAACTTTGCACACTTGTAGGGGAGACTCTTTAGCACCTATGGTGCAAATTTGGGGCCCCTATAACCTAAGGCCGACCTGTACTGACTCCCCAAAGATGGTACCCCTAGGACATCTAATTTTTACATTGGTGCCTATGTGAAAACTGGCCATGTTTGGGACCCGATAGCTCCCCCGTTTTAGGTCCTATGGGCCCCAAACTTTGCATGCATACTCCCAAGACCCTCGACTACATGGAGCCGAAAAAAGTGAATCAATACCATCTATGGTTCAGGAAATATGACCGTTTCAAGTTGAGCTCCAATTGAACCAACTTTTGAACTTTGAACTCCCATTACTGGGGAACCTTCCATACTGGTGCACCATCGAGCTGCGAGTGGACCCCCACCTCGGCACCCCTTCCCCCTGAGGGGGGAGGGGGTGCCGAGGTGAGGGGGCATGCCAGATAGATCTCTGGTCAGCTTGAAGCAAAATGTGATCAAAGTGACTGACTTTGAGCTCCTGTTTCTGGAGAACCACGTGGTGAAAACCAGCCCAAACTTTGCACACTTGTAGGGGAGACTCTTTAGCACCTATGGTGCAAATTTGGAGCCCCTATAACCTAAGGCCGACCTGTACTGACTCCCCAAAGATGGTACCCCTAGGACATCTAATTTTTACATTGGTGCCTATGTGAAAACTGGCCATGTTTGGGACCCGATAGCTCCCCCGTTTTAGGTCCTATGGGCCCCAAACTTTGCATGCATACTCCCAAGACCCTCGACTACATGGAGCCGAAAAAAGTGAATCAATACCATCTATGGTTCAGGAAATATGACCGTTTCAAGTTGAGCTCCAATTGAACCAACTTTTGAACTTTGAACTCCCATTACTGGGGAACCTTCCATACTGGTGCACCATCGAGCTGCGAGTGGACCCCCACCTCGGCACCCCTTCCCCCTGAGGGGGGAGGGGGTGCCGAGGTGAGGGGGCATGCCAGATAGATCTCTGGTCAGCTTGAAGCAAAATGTGATCAAAGTGACTGACTTTGAGCTCCTGTTTCTGGAGAACCACGTGGTGAAAACCAGCCCAAACTTTGCACACTTGTAGGGGAGACTCTTTAGCACCTATGGTGCAAATTTGGAGCCCCTATAACCTAAGGCCGACCTGTACTGACTCCCCAAAGATGGTACCCCTAGGACATCTAATTTTTACATTGGTGCCTATGTGAAAACTGGCCATGTTTGGGACCCGATAGCTCCCCCGTTTTAGGTCCTATGGGCCCCAAACTTTGCATGCATACTCCCAAGACCCTCGACTACATGGAGCCGAAAAAAGTGAATCAATACCATCTATGGTTCAGGAAATATGACCGTTTCAAGTTGAGCTCCAATTGAACCAACTTTAGAACTTTGAACTCCCATTACTGGGGAACCTTCCATACTGGTGCACCATCGAGCTGCGAGTGGACCCCCACCTCGGCACCCCCTCCCCCTGAGGGGGGAGGGGGTGCCGAGGTGAGGGGGCATGCCAGATAGATCTCTGGTCAGCTTGAAGCAAAATGTGATCAAAGTGACTGACTTTGAGCTCCTGTTTCTGGAGAACCACGTGGTGAAAACCAGCCCAAACTTTGCACACTTGTAGGGGAGACTCTTTAGCACCTATGGTGCAAATTTGGAGCCCCTATAACCTAAGGCCGACCTGTACTGACTCCCCAAAGATGGTACCCCTAGGACATCTAATTTTTACATTGGTGCCTATGTGAAAACTGGCCATGTTTGGGACCCGATAGCTCCCCCGTTTTAGGTCCTATGGGCCCCAAACTTTGCATGCATACTCCCAAGACCCTCGACTACATGGAGCCGAAAAAAGTGAATCAATACCATCTATGGTTCAGGAAATATGACCGTTTCAAGTTGAGCTCCAATTGAACCAACTTTAGAACTTTGAACTCCCATTACTGGGGAACCTTCCATACTGGTGCACCATCGAGCTGCGAGTGGACCCCCACCTCGGCACCCCCTCCCCCTGAGGGGGGAGGGGGTGCCGAGGTGAGGGGGCATGCCAGATAGATCTCTGGTCAGCTTGAAGCAAAATGTGATCAAAGTGACTGACTTTGAGCTCCTGTTTCTGGAGAACCACGTGGTGAAAACCATCCCAAACTTTGCACACTTGTAGGGGAGACTCTTTAGCACCTATGGTGCAAATTTGGAGCCCCTATAACCTAAGGCCGACCTGTACTGACTCCCCAAAGATGGTACCCCTAGGACATCTAATTTTTACATTGGTGCCTATGTGAAAACTGGCCATGTTTGGGACCCGATAGCTCCCCCGTTTTAGGTCCTATGGGCCCCAAACTTTGCATGCATACTCCCAAGACCCTCGACTACATGGAGCCGAAAAAAATGAATCAATACCATCTATGGTTCAGGAAATATGACCGTTTCAAGTTGAGCTCCAATTGAACCAACTTTTGAACTTTGAACTCCCATTACTGGGGAACCTTCCATACTGGTGCACCATCGAGCTGCGAGTGGACCCCCACCTCGGCACCCCCTCCCCCTGAGGGGGGAGGGGGTGCCGAGGTGAGGGGGCATGCCAGATAGATCTCTGGTCAGCTTGAAGCAAAATGTGATCAAAGTGACTGACTTTGAGCTCCTGTTTCTGGAGAACCACGTGGTGAAAACCAGCCCAAACTTTGCACACTTGTAGGGGAGACTCTTTAGCACCTATGGTGCAAATTTGGAGCCCCTATAACCTAAGGCCGACCTGTACTGACTCCCCAAAGATGGTACCCCTAGGACATCTAATTTTTACATTGGTGCCTATGTGAAAACTGGCCATGTTTGGGACCCAAAAGCTCCCCCGTTTTAGGTCCTATGGGCCCCAAACTTTGCATGCATACTCCCAAGACCCTCGACTACATGGAGCCGAAAAAAGTGAATCAATACCATCTATGGTTCAGGAAATATGACCGTTTCAAGTTGAGCTCCAATTGAACCAACTTTAGAACTTTGAACTCCCATTACTGGGGAACCTTCCATACTGGTGCACCATCGAGCTGCGAGTGGACCCCCCCCTGAGGGGGGAGGGGGTGCCGAGGTGAGGGGGCATGCCAGATAGATCTCTGGTCAGCTTGAAGCAAAATGTGATCAAAGTGACTGACTTTGAGCTCCTGTTTCTGGAGAACCACGTGGTGAAAACCATCCCAAACTTTGCACACTTGTAGGGGAGACTCTTTAGCACCTATGGTGCAAATTTGGAGCCCCTATAACCTAAGGCCGACCTGTACTGACTCCCCAAAGATGGTACCCCTAGGACATCTAATTTTTACATTGGTGCCTATGTGAAAACTGGCCATGTTTGGGACCCGATAGCTCCCCCGTTTTAGGTCCTATGGGCCCCAAACTTTGCATGCATACTCCCAAGACCCTCGACTACATGGAGCCGAAAAAAATGAATCAATACCATCTATGGTTCAGGAAATATGACCGTTTCAAGTTGAGCTCCAATTGAACCAACTTTTGAACTTTGAACTCCCATTACTGGGGAACCTTCCATACTGGTGCACCATCGAGCTGCGAGTGGACCCCCACCTCGGCACCCCCTCCCCCTGAGGGGGGAGGGGGTGCCGAGGTGAGGGGGCATGCCAGATAGATCTCTGGTCAGCTTGAAGCAAAATGTGATCAAAGTGACTGACTTTGAGCTCCTGTTTCTGGAGAACCACGTGGTGAAAACCAGCCCAAACTTTGCACACTTGTAGGGGAGACTCTTTAGCACCTATGGTGCAAATTTGGAGCCCCTATAACCTAAGGCCGACCTGTACTGACTCCCCAAAGATGGTACCCCTAGGACATCTAATTTTTACATTGGTGCCTATGTGAAAACTGGCCATGTTTGGGACCCAAAAGCTCCCCCGTTTTAGGTCCTATGGGCCCCAAACTTTGCATGCATACTCCCAAGACCCTCGACTACATGGAGCCGAAAAAAGTGAATCAATACCATCTATGGTTCAGGAAATATGACCGTTTCAAGTTGAGCTCCAATTGAACCAACTTTTGAACTTTGAACTCCCATTACTGGGGAACCTTCCATACTGGTGCACCATCGAGCTGCGAGTGGACCCCCACCTCGGCACCCCCTCCCCCTGAGGGGGGAGGGGGTGCCGAGGTGAGGGGGCATGCCAGATAGATCTCTGGTCAGCTTGAAGCAAAATGTGATCAAAGTGACTGACTTTGAGCTCCTGTTTCTGGAGAACCACGTGGTGAAAACCAGCCCAAACTTTGCACACTTGTAGGGGAGACTCTTTAGCACCTATGGTGCAAATTTGGAGCCCCTATAACCTAAGGCCGACCTGTACTGACTCCCCAAAGATGGTACCCCTAGGACATCTAATTTTTACATTGGTGCCTATGTGAAAACTGGCCATGTTTGGGACCCGATAGCTCCCCCGTTTTAGGTCCTATGGGCCCCAAACTTTGCATGCATACTCCCAAGACCCTCGACTACATGGAGCCGAAAAAAGTGAATCAATACCATCTATGGTTCAGGAAATATGACCGTTTCAAGTTGAGCTCCAATTGAACCAACTTTAGAACTTTGAACTCCCATTACTGGGGAACCTTCCATACTGGTGCACCATCGAGCTGCGAGTGGACCCCCACCTCGGCACCCCCTCCCCCTGAGGGGGGAGGGGGTGCCGAGGTGAGGGGGCATGCCAGATAGATCTCTGGTCAGCTTGAAGCAAAATGTGATCAAAGTGACTGACTTTGAGCTCCTGTTTCTGGAGAACCACGTGGTGAAAACCAGCCCAAACTTTGCACACTTGTAGGGGAGACTCTTTAGCACCGATGGTGCAAATTTGGAGCCCCTATAACCTAAGGCCGACCTGTACTGACTCCCCAAAGATGGTACCCTTAGGACATCTAATTTTTACATTGGTGCCTATGTGAAAACTGGCCATGTTTGGGACCCGATAGCTCCCCCGTTTTAGGTCCTATGGGCCCCAAACTTTGCATGCATACTCCCAAGACCCTCGACTACATGGAGCCGAAAAAAGTGAATCAATACCATCTATGGTTCAGGAAATATGACCGTTTCAAGTTGAGCTCCAATTGAACCAACTTTTGAACTTTGAACTCCCATTACTGGGGAACCTTCCATACTGGTGCACCATCGAGCTGCGAGTGGACCCCCAGGTGAGGGGGCATGCCAGATAGATCTCTGGTCAGCTTGAAGCAAAATGTGATCAAAGTGACTGACTTTGAGCTCCTGTTTCTGGAGAACCACGTGGTGAAAACCAGCCCAAACTTTGCACACTTGTAGGGGAGACTCTTTAGCACCTATGGTGCAAATTTGGAGCCCCTATAACCTAAGGCCGACCTGTACTGACTCCCCAAAGATGGTTCCCCTAGGACATCTAATTTTTACATTGGTGCCTATGTGAAAACTGGCCATGTTTGGGACCCGATAGCTCCCCCGTTTTAGGTCCAAACTGCCCCAAACTTTGCATGCATACTCCCAAGACCCTCGACTACATGGAGCCAAAAAAAGTGAATCAATACCATCTATGGTTCAGGAAATATGACCGTTTCAAGTTGAGCTCCAATTGAACCAACTTTTGAACTTTGAAGTCCCATTACTGGGGAACCTTCCATACTGGTGCACCATCGAGCTGCGAGTGGACCCCCACCTCGGCACCCCCTCCCCCTGAGGGGGGAGGGGGTGCCGAGGTGAGGGGGCATGCCAGATAGATCTCTGGTCAGCTTGAAGCAAAATGTGATCAAAGTGACTGACTTTGAGCTCCTGTTTCTGGAGAACCACGTGGTGAAAACCAGCCCAAACTTTGCACACTTGTTGGGGAGACTCTTTAGCACCTATGGTGCAAATTTGGAGCCCCTATAACCTAAGGCCGACCTGTACTGACTCCCCAAAGATGGTACCCCTAGGACATCTAATTTTTACATTGGTGCCTATGTGAAAACTGGCCATGTTTGGGACCCGATAGCTCCCCCGTTTTAGGTCCTATGGGCCCCAAACTTTGCATGCATACTCCCAAGACCCTCGACTACATGGAGCCGAAAAAAGTGAATCAATACCATCTATGGTTCAGGAAATATGACCGTTTCAAGTTGAGCTCCAATTGAACCAACTTTTGAACTTTGAACTCCCATTACTGGGGAACCTTCCATACTGGTGCACCATCGAGCTGCGAGTGGACCCCCACCTCGGCACCCCCTCCCCCTGAGGGGGGAGGGGGTGCCGAGGTGAGGGGGCATGCCAGATAGATATCTGGTCAGCTTGAAGCAAAATGTGATCAAAGTGACTGACTTTGAGCTCCTGTTTCTGGAGAACCACGTGGTGAAAACCAGCCCAAACTTTGCACACTTGTAGGGGAGACTCTTTAGCACCTATGGTGCAAATTTGGAGCCCCTATAACCTAAGGCCGACCTGTACTGACTCCCCAAAGATGGTACCCCTAGGACATCTAATTTTTACATTGGTGCCTATGTGAAAACTGGCCATGTTTGGGACCCGATAGCTCCCCCGTTTTAGGTCCTATGGGCCCCAAACTTTGCATGCATACTCCCAAGACCCTCGACTACATGGAGCCGAAAAAAGTGAATCAATACCATCTATGGTTCAGGAAATATGACCGTTTCAAGTTGAGCTCCAATTGAACCAACTTTTGAACTTTGAACTCCAATTACTGGGGAACCTTCCATACTGGTGCACCATCGAGCTGCGAGTGGACCCCCACCTCGGCACCCCCTCCCCCTGAGGGGGGAGGGGGTGCCGAGGTGAGGGGGCATGCCAGATAGATCTCTGGTCAGCTTGAAGCAAAATGTGATCAAAGTGACTGACTTTGAGCTCCTGTTTCTGGAGAACCACGTGGTGAAAACCAGCCCAAACTTTGCACACTTGTAGGGGAGACTCTTTAGCACCTATGGTGCAAATTTGGAGCCCCTATAACCTAAGGCCGACCTGTACTGACTCCCCAAAGATGGTACCCCTAGGACATCTAATTTTTACATTGGTGCCTATGTGAAAACTGGCCATGTTTGGGACCCGATAGCTCCCCCGTTTTAGGTCCTATGGGCCCCAAACTTTGCATGCATACTCCCAAGACCCTCGACTACATGGAGCCGAAAAAAGTGAATCAATACCATCTATGGTTCAGGAAATATGACCGTTTCAAGTTGAGCTCCAATTAAACCAACTTTTGAACTTTGAACTCCCATTACTGGGGAACCTTCCATACTGGTGCACCATCGAGCTGCGAGTGGACCCCCACCTCGGCACCCCCTCCCCCTGAGGGGGGAGGGGGTGCCGAGGTGAGGGGGCATGCCAGATAGATCTCTGGTCAGCTTGAAGCAAAATGTGATCAAAGTGACTGACTTTGAGCTCCTGTTTCTGGAGAACCACGTGGTGAAAACCAGCCCAAACTTTGCACACTTGTAGGGGAGACTCTTTAGCACCTATGGTGCAAATTTGGAGCCCCTATAACCTAAGGCCGACCTGTACTGACTCCCCAAAGATGGTACCCCTAGGACATCTAATTTTTACATTGGTGCCTATGTGAAAACTGGCCATGTTTGGGACCCGATAGCTCCCCCGTTTTAGGTCCTATGGGCCCCAAACTTTGCATGCATACTCCCAAGACCCTCGACTACATGGAGCCGAAAAAAGTGAATCAATACCATCTATGGTTCAGGAAATATGACCGTTTCAAGTTGAGCTCCAATTGAACCAACTTTAGAACTTTGAACTCCCATTACTGGGGAACCTTCCATACTGGTGCACCATCGAGCTGCGAGTGGACCCCCACCTCGGCACCCCCTCCCCCTGAGGGGGGAGGGGGTGCCGAGGTGAGGGGGCATGCCAGATAGATCTCTGGTCAGCTTGAAGCAAAATGTGATCAAAGTGACTGACTTTGAGCTCCTGTTTCTGGAGAACCACGTGGTGAAAACCATCCCAAACTTTGCACACTTGTAGGGGAGACTCTTTAGCACCTATGGTGCAAATTTGGAGCCCCTATAACCTAAGGCCGACCTGTACTGACTCCCCAAAGATGGTACCCCTAGGACATCTAATTTTTACATTGGTGCCTATGTGAAAACTGGCCATGTTTGGGACCCGATAGCTCCCCCGTTTTAGGTCCTATGGGCCCCAAACTTTGCATGCATACTCCCAAGACCCTCGACTACATGGAGCCGAAAAAAATGAATCAATACCATCTATGGTTCAGGAAATATGACCGTTTCAAGTTGAGCTCCAATTGAACCAACTTTTGAACTTTGAACTCCCATTACTGGGGAACCTTCCATACTGGTGCACCATCGAGCTGCGAGTGGACCCCCACCTCGGCACCCCCTCCCCCTTAGGGGGGAGGGGGTGCCGAGGTGAGGGGGCATGCCAGATAGATCTCTGGTCAGCTTGAAGCAAAATGTGATCAAAGTGACTGACTTTGAGCTCCTGTTTCTGGAGAACCACGTGGTGAAAACCAGCCCAAACTTTGCACACTTGTAGGGGAGACTCTTTAGCACCTATGGTGCAAATTTGGAGCCCCTATAACCTAAGGCCGACCTGTACTGACTCCCCAAAGATGGTACCCCTAGGACATCTAATTTTTACATTGGTGCCTATGTGAAAACTGGCCATGTTTGGGACCCAAAAGCTCCCCCGTTTTAGGTCCTATGGGCCCCAAACTTTGCATGCATACTCCCAAGACCCTCGACTACATGGAGCCGAAAAAAGTGAATCAATACCATCTATGGTTCAGGAAATATGACCGTTTCAAGTTGAGCTCCAATTGAACCAACTTTAGAACTTTGAACTCCCATTACTGGGGAACCTTCCATACTGGTGCACCATCGAGCTGCGAGTGGACCCCCACCTCGGCACCCCCTCCCCCTGAGGGGGGAGGGGGTGCCGAGGTGAGGGGGCATGCCAGATAGATCTCTGGTCAGCTTGAAGCAAAATGTGATCAAAGTGACTGACTTTGAGCTCCTGTTTCTGGAGAACCACGTGGTGAAAACCAGCCCAAACTTTGCACACTTGTTGGGGAGACTCTTTAGCACCTATGGTGCAAATTTGGAGCCCCTATAACCTAAGGCCGACCTGTACTGACTCCCCAAAGATGGTACCCCTAGGACATCTAATTTTTACATTGGTGCCTATGTGAAAACTGGCCATGTTTGGGACCCGATAGCTCCCCCGTTTTAGGTCCTATGGGCCCCAAACTTTGCATGCATACTCCCAAGACCCTCGACTACATGGAGCCGAAAAAAGTGAATCAATACCATCTATGGTTCAGGAAATATGACCGTTTCAAGTTGAGCTCCAATTGAACCAACTTTTGAACTTTGAACTCCCATTACTGGGGAACCTTCCATACTGGTGCACCATCGAGCTGCGAGTGGACCCCCACCTCGGCACCCCCTCCCCCTGAGGGGGGAGGGGGTGCCGAGGTGAGGGGGCATGCCAGATAGATATCTGGTCAGCTTGAAGCAAAATGTGATCAAAGTGACTGACTTTGAGCTCCTGTTTCTGGAGAACCACGTGGTGAAAACCAGCCCAAACTTTGCACACTTGTAGGGGAGACTCTTTAGCACCTATGGTGCAAATTTGGAGCCCCTATAACCTAAGGCCGACCTGTACTGACTCCCCAAAGATGGTACCCCTAGGACATCTAATTTTTACATTGGTGCCTATGTGAAAACTGGCCATGTTTGGGACCCGATAGCTCCCCCGTTTTAGGTCCTATGGGCCCCAAACTTTGCATGCATACTCCCAAGACCCTCGACTACATGGAGCCGAAAAAAGTGAATCAATACCATCTATGGTTCAGGAAATATGACCGTTTCAAGTTGAGCTCCAATTGAACCAACTTTTGAACTTTGAACTCCAATTACTGGGGAACCTTCCATACTGGTGCACCATCGAGCTGCGAGTGGACCCCCACCTCGGCACCCCCTCCCCCTGAGGGGGGAGGGGGTGCCGAGGTGAGGGGGCATGCCAGATAGATCTCTGGTCAGCTTGAAGCAAAATGTGATCAAAGTGACTGACTTTGAGCTCCTGTTTCTGGAGAACCACGTGGTGAAAACCAGCCCAAACTTTGCACACTTGTAGGGGAGACTCTTTAGCACCTATGGTGCAAATTTGGAGCCCCTATAACCTAAGGCCGACCTGTACTGACTCCCCAAAGATGGTACCCCTAGGACATCTAATTTTTACATTGGTGCCTATGTGAAAACTGGCCATGTTTGGGACCCGATAGCTCCCCCGTTTTAGGTCCTATGGGCCCCAAACTTTGCATGCATACTCCCAAGACCCTCGACTACATGGAGCCGAAAAAAGTGAATCAATACCATCTATGGTTCAGGAAATATGACCGTTTCAAGTTGAGCTCCAATTGAACCAACTTTTGAACTTTGAACTCCCATTACTGGGGAACCTTCCATACTGGTGCACCATCGAGCTGCGAGTGGACCCCCACCTCGGCACCCCCTCCCCCTGAGGGGGGAGGGGGTGCCGAGGTGAGGGGGCATGCCAGATAGATCTCTGGTCAGCTTGAAGCAAAATGTGATCAAAGTGACTGACTTTGAGCTCCTGTTTCTGGAGAACCACGTGGTGAAAACCAGCCCAAACTTTGCACACTTGTAGGGGAGACTCTTTAGCACCTATGGTGCAAATTTGGAGCCCCTATAACCTAAGGCCGACCTGTACTGACTCCCCAAAGATGGTACCCCTAGGACATCTAATTTTTACATTGGTGCCTATGTGAAAACTGGCCATGTTTGGGACCCGATAGCTCCCCCGTTTTAGGTCCTATGGGCCCCAAACTTTGCATGCATACTCCCAAGACCCTCGACTACATGGAGCCGAAAAAAGTGAATCAATACCATCTATGGTTCAGGAAATATGACCGTTTCAAGTTGAGCTCCAATTGAACCAACTTTAGAACTTTGAACTCCCATTACTGGGGAACCTTCCATACTGGTGCACCATCGAGCTGCGAGTGGACCCCCACCTCGGCACCCCCTCCCCCTGAGGGGGGAGGGGGTGCCGAGGTGAGGGGGCATGCCAGATAGATCTCTGGTCAGCTTGAAGCAAAATGTGATCAAAGTGACTGACTTTGAGCTCCTGTTTCTGGAGAACCACGTGGTGAAAACCATCCCAAACTTTGCACACTTGTAGGGGAGACTCTTTAGCACCTATGGTGCAAATTTGGAGCCCCTATAACCTAAGGCCGACCTGTACTGACTCCCCAAAGATGGTACCCCTAGGACATCTAATTTTTACATTGGTGCCTATGTGAAAACTGGCCATGTTTGGGACCCGATAGCTCCCCCGTTTTAGGTCCTATGGGCCCCAAACTTTGCATGCATACTCCCAAGACCCTCGACTACATGGAGCCGAAAAAAATGAATCAATACCATCTATGGTTCAGGAAATATGACCGTTTCAAGTTGAGCTCCAATTGAACCAACTTTTGAACTTTGAACTCCCATTACTGGGGAACCTTCCATACTGGTGCACCATCGAGCTGCGAGTGGACCCCCACCTCGGCACCCCCTCCCCCTTAGGGGGGAGGGGGTGCCGAGGTGAGGGGGCATGCCAGATAGATCTCTGGTCAGCTTGAAGCAAAATGTGATCAAAGTGACTGACTTTGAGCTCCTGTTTCTGGAGAACCACGTGGTGAAAACCAGCCCAAACTTTGCACACTTGTAGGGGAGACTCTTTAGCACCTATGGTGCAAATTTGGAGCCCCTATAACCTAAGGCCGACCTGTACTGACTCCCCAAAGATGGTACCCCTAGGACATCTAATTTTTACATTGGTGCCTATGTGAAAACTGGCCATGTTTGGGACCCAAAAGCTCCCCCGTTTTAGGTCCTATGGGCCCCAAACTTTGCATGCATACTCCCAAGACCCTCGACTACATGGAGCCGAAAAAAGTGAATCAATACCATCTATGGTTCAGGAAATATGACCGTTTCAAGTTGAGCTCCAATTGAACCAACTTTAGAACTTTGAACTCCCATTACTGGGGAACCTTCCATACTGGTGCACCATCGAGCTGCGAGTGGACCCCCACCTCGGCACCCCCTCCCCCTGAGGGGGGAGGGGGTGCCGAGGTGAGGGGGCATGCCAGATAGATCTCTGGTCAGCTTGAAGCAAAATGTGATCAAAGTGACTGACTTTGAGCTCCTGTTTCTGGAGAACCACGTGGTGAAAACCAGCCCAAACTTTGCACACTTGTAGGGGAGACTCTTTAGCACCTATGGTGCAAATTTGGAGCCCCTATAACCTAAGGCCGACCTGTACTGACTCCCCAAAGATGGTACCCCTAGGACATCTAATTTTTACATTGGTGCCTATGTGAAAACTGGCCATGTTTGGGACCCGATAGCTCCCCCGTTTTAGGTCCTATGGGCCCCAAACTTTGCATGCATACTCCCAAGACCCTCGACTACATGGAGCCGAAAAAAGTGAATCAATACCATCTATGGTTCAGGAAATATGACCGTTTCAAGTTGAGCTCCAATTGAACCAACTTTTGAACTTTGAACTCCCATTACTGGGGAACCTTCCATACTGGTGCACCATCGAGCTGCGAGTGGACCCCCAGGTGAGGGGGCATGCCAGATAGATCTCTGGTCAGCTTGAAGCAAAATGTGATCAAAGTGACTGACTTTGAGCTCCTGTTTCTGGAGAACCACGTGGTGAAAACCAGCCCAAACTTTGCACACTTGTAGGGGAGACTCTTTAGCACCTATGGTGCAAATTTGGAGCCCCTATAACCTAAGGCCGACCTGTACTGACTCCCCAAAGATGGTTCCCCTAGGACATCTAATTTTTACATTGGTGCCTATGTGAAAACTGGCCATGTTTGGGACCCGATAGCTCCCCCGTTTTAGGTCCAAACTGCCCCAAACTTTGCATGCATACTCCCAAGACCCTCGACTACATGGAGCCAAAAAAAGTGAATCAATACCATCTATGGTTCAGGAAATATGACCGTTTCAAGTTGAGCTCCAATTGAACCAACTTTTGAACTTTGAAGTCCCATTACTGGGGAACCTTCCATACTGGTGCACCATCGAGCTGCGAGTGGACCCCCACCTCGGCACCCCCTCCCCCTGAGGGGGGAGGGGGTGCCGAGGTGAGGGGGCATGCCAGATAGATCTCTGGTCAGCTTGAAGCAAAATGTGATCAAAGTGACTGACTTTGAGCTCCTGTTTCTGGAGAACCACGTGGTGAAAACCAGCCCAAACTTTGCACACTTGTTGGGGAGACTCTTTAGCACCTATGGTGCAAATTTGGAGCCCCTATAACCTAAGGCCGACCTGTACTGACTCCCCAAAGATGGTACCCCTAGGACATCTAATTTTTACATTGGTGCCTATGTGAAAACTGGCCATGTTTGGGACCCGATAGCTCCCCCGTTTTAGGTCCTATGGGCCCCAAACTTTGCATGCATACTCCCAAGACCCTCGACTACATGGAGCCGAAAAAAGTGAATCAATACCATCTATGGTTCAGGAAATATGACCGTTTCAAGTTGAGCTCCAATTGAACCAACTTTTGAACTTTGAACTCCCATTACTGGGGAACCTTCCATACTGGTGCACCATCGAGCTGCGAGTGGACCCCCACCTCGGCACCCCCTCCCCCTGAGGGGGGAGGGGGTGCCGAGGTGAGGGGGCATGCCAGATAGATCTCTGGTCAGCTTGAAGCAAAATGTGATCAAAGTGACTGACTTTGAGCTCCTGTTTCTGGAGAACCACGTGGTGAAAACCAGCCCAAACTTTGCACACTTGTAGGGGAGACTCTTTAGCACCTATGGTGCAAATTTGGAGCCCCTATAACCTAAGGCCGACCTGTACTGACTCCCCAAAGATGGTACCCCTAGGACATCTAATTTTTACATTGGTGCCTATGTGAAAACTGGCCATGTTTGGGACCCGATAGCTCCCCCGTTTTAGGTCCTATGGGCCCCAAACTTTGCATGCATACTCCCAAGACCCTCGACTACATGGAGCCGAAAAAAGTGAATCAATACCATCTATGGTTCAGGAAATATGACCGTTTCAAGTTGAGCTCCAATTGAACCAACTTTTGAACTTTGAACTCCAATTACTGGGGAACCTTCCATACTGGTGCACCATCGAGCTGCGAGTGGACCCCCACCTCGGCACCCCCTCCCCCTGGGGGGGGAGGGGGTGCCGAGGTGAGGGGGCATGCCAGATAGATCTCTGGTCAGCTTGAAGCAAAATGTGATCAAAGTGACTGACTTTGAGCTCCTGTTTCTGGAGAACCACGTGGTGAAAACCAGCCCAAACTTTGCACACTTGTAGGGGAGACTCTTTAGCACCTATGGTGCAAATTTGGAGCCCCTATAACCTAAGGCCGACCTGTACTGACTCCCCAAAGATGGTACCCCTAGGACATCTAATTTTTACATTGGTGCCTATGTGAAAACTGGCCATGTTTGGGACCCGATAGCTCCCCCGTTTTAGGTCCTATGGGCCCCAAACTTTGCATGCATACTCCCAAGACCCTCGACTACATGGAGCCGAAAAAAGTGAATCAATACCATCTATGGTTCAGGAAATATGACCGTTTCAAGTTGAGCTCCAATTGAACCAACTTTTGAACTTTGAACTCCCATTACTGGGGAACCTTCCATACTGGTGCACCATCGAGCTGCGAGTGGACCCCCACCTCGGCACCCCCTCCCCCTGAGGGGGGAGGGGGTGCCGAGGTGAGGGGGCATGCCAGATAGATCTCTGGTCAGCTTGAAGCAAAATGTGATCAAAGTGACTGACTTTGAGCTCCTGTTTCTGGAGAACCACGTGGTGAAAACCAGCCCAAACTTTGCACACTTGTAGGGGAGACTCTTTAGCACCTATGGTGCAAATTTGGAGCCCCTATAACCTAAGGCCGACCTGTACTGACTCCCCAAAGATGGTACCCCTAGGACATCTAATTTTTACATTGGTGCCTATGTGAAAACTGGCCATGTTTGGGACCCGATAGCTCCCCCGTTTTAGGTCCTATGGGCCCCAAACTTTGCATGCATACTCCCAAGACCCTCGACTACATGGAGCCGAAAAAAGTGAATCAATACCATCTATGGTTCAGGAAATATGACCGTTTCAAGTTGAGCTCCAATTGAACCAACTTTTGAACTTTGAACTCCCATTACTGGGGAACCTTCCATACTGGTGCACCATCGAGCTGCGAGTGGACCCCCACCTCGGCACCCCCTCCCCCTGAGGGGGGAGGGGGTGCCGAGGTGAGGGGGCATGCCAGATAGATCTCTGGTCAGCTTGAAGCAAAATGTGATCAAAGTGACTGACTTTGAGCTCCTGTTTCTGGAGAACCACGTGGTGAAAACCAGCCCAAACTTTGCACACTTGTAGGGGAGACTCTTTAGCACCTATGGTGCAAATTTGGAGCCCCTATAACCTAAGGCCGACCTGTACTGACTCCCCAAAGATGGTACCCCTAGGACATCTAATTTTTACATTGGTGCCTATGTGAAAACTGGCCATGTTTGGGACCCGATAGCTCCCCCGTTTTAGGTCCTATGGGCCCCAAACTTTGCATGCATACTCCCAAGACCCTCGACTACATGGAGCCGAAAAAAGTGAATCAATACCATCTATGGTTCAGGAAATATGACCGTTTCAAGTTGAGCTCCAATTGAACCAACTTTAGAACTTTGAACTCCCATTACTGGGGAACCTTCCATACTGGTGCACCATCGAGCTGCGAGTGGACCCCCACCTCGGCACCCCCTCCCCCTGAGGGGGGAGGGGGTGCCGAGGTGAGGGGGCATGCCAGATAGATCTCTGGTCAGCTTGAAGCAAAATGTGATCAAAGTGACTGACTTTGAGCTCCTGTTTCTGGAGAACCACGTGGTGAAAACCATCCCAAACTTTGCACACTTGTAGGGGAGACTCTTTAGCACCTATGGTGCAAATTTGGAGCCCCTATAACCTAAGGCCGACCTGTACTGACTCCCCAAAGATGGTACCCCTAGGACATCTAATTTTTACATTGGTGCCTATGTGAAAACTGGCCATGTTTGGGACCCGATAGCTCCCCCGTTTTAGGTCCTATGGGCCCCAAACTTTGCATGCATACTCCCAAGACCCTCGACTACATGGAGCCGAAAAAAATGAATCAATACCATCTATGGTTCAGGAAATATGACCGTTTCAAGTTGAGCTCCAATTGAACCAACTTTTGAACTTTGAACTCCCATTACTGGGGAACCTTCCATACTGGTGCACCATCGAGCTGCGAGTGGACCCCCACCTCGGCACCCCCTCCCCCTTAGGGGGGAGGGGGTGCCGAGGTGAGGGGGCATGCCAGATAGATCTCTGGTCAGCTTGAAGCAAAATGTGATCAAAGTGACTGACTTTGAGCTCCTGTTTCTGGAGAACCACGTGGTGAAAACCAGCCCAAACTTTGCACACTTGTAGGGGAGACTCTTTAGCACCTATGGTGCAAATTTGGAGCCCCTATAACCTAAGGCCGACCTGTACTGACTCCCCAAAGATGGTACCCCTAGGACATCTAATTTTTACATTGGTGCCTATGTGAAAACTGGCCATGTTTGGGACCCAAAAGCTCCCCCGTTTTAGGTCCTATGGGCCCCAAACTTTGCATGCATACTCCCAAGACCCTCGACTACATGGAGCCGAAAAAAGTGAATCAATACCATCTATGGTTCAGGAAATATGACCGTTTCAAGTTGAGCTCCAATTGAACCAACTTTAGAACTTTGAACTCCCATTACTGGGGAACCTTCCATACTGGTGCACCATCGAGCTGCGAGTGGACCCCCACCTCGGCACCCCCTCCCCCTGAGGGGGGAGGGGGTGCCGAGGTGAGGGGGCATGCCAGATAGATCTCTGGTCAGCTTGAAGCAAAATGTGATCAAAGTGACTGACTTTGAGCTCCTGTTTCTGGAGAACCACGTGGTGAAAACCATCCCAAACTTTGCACACTTGTAGGGGAGACTCTTTAGCACCTATGGTGCAAATTTGGAGCCCCTATAACCTAAGGCCGACCTGTACTGACTCCCCAAAGATGGTACCCCTAGGACATCTAATTTTTACATTGGTGCCTATGTGAAAACTGGCCATGTTTGGGACCCGATAGCTCCCCCGTTTTAGGTCCTATGGGCCCCAAACTTTGCATGCATACTCCCAAGACCCTCGACTACATGGAGCCGAAAAAAATGAATCAATACCATCTATGGTTCAGGAAATATGACCGTTTCAAGTTGAGCTCCAATTGAACCAACTTTTGAACTTTGAACTCCCATTACTGGGGAACCTTCCATACTGGTGCACCATCGAGC
Source organism: Lithobates pipiens (assembly GCF_037356315.1). NCBI lineage: Eukaryota > Metazoa > Chordata > Amphibia > Anura > Ranidae > Lithobates > Lithobates pipiens. The sequence goes on along the minus strand of NW_027507700.1, from coordinate 106,125 downwards.
TGCGAGTGGACCCCCACCTCGGCACCCCCTCCCCCTGAGGGGGGAGGGGGTGCCGAGGTGAGGGGGCATGCCAGATAGATCTCTGGTCAGCTTGAAGCAAAATGTGATCAAAGTGACTGACTTTGAGCTCCTGTTTCTGGAGAACCACGTGGTGAAAACCAGCCCAAACTTTGCACACTTGTAGGGGAGACTCTTTAGCACCTATGGTGCAAATTTGGAGCCCCTATAACCTAAGGCCGACCTGTACTGACTCCCCAAAGATGGTACCCCTAGGACATCTAATTTTTACATTGGTGCCTATGTGAAAACTGGCCATGTTTGGGACCCAAAAGCTCCCCCGTTTTAGGTCCTATGGGCCCCAAACTTTGCATGCATACTCCCAAGACCCTCGACTACATGGAGCCGAAAAAAGTGAATCAATACCATCTATGGTTCAGGAAATATGACCGTTTCAAGTTGAGCTCCAATTGAACCAACTTTTGAACTTTGAACTCCCATTACTGGGGAACCTTCCATACTGGTGCACCATCGAGCTGCGAGTGGACCCCCACCTCGGCACCCCCTCCCCCTGAGGGGGGAGGGGGTGCCGAGGTGAGGGGGCATGCCAGATAGATCTCTGGTCAGCTTGAAGCAAAATGTGATCAAAGTGACTGACTTTGAGCTCCTGTTTCTGGAGAACCACGTGGTGAAAACCAGCCCAAACTTTGCACACTTGTAGGGGAGACTCTTTAGCACCTATGGTGCAAATTTGGAGCCCCTATAACCTAAGGCCGACCTGTACTGACTCCCCAAAGATGGTACCCCTAGGACATCTAATTTTTACATTGGTGCCTATGTGAAAACTGGCCATGTTTGGGACCCGATAGCTCCCCCGTTTTAGGTCCTATGGGCCCCAAACTTTGCATGCATACTCCCAAGACCCTCGACTACATGGAGCCGAAAAAAATGAATCAATACCATCTATGGTTCAGGAAATATGACCGTTTCAAGTTGAGCTCCAATTGAACCAACTTTTGAACTTTGAACTCCCATTACTGGGGAACCTTCCATACTGGTGCACCATCGAGCTGCGAGTGGACCCCCACCTCGGCACCCCCTCCCCCTGAGGGGGGAGGGGGTGCCGAGGTGAGGGGGCATGCCAGATAGATCTCTGGTCAGCTTGAAGCAAAATGTGATCAAAGTGACTGACTTTGAGCTCCTGTTTCTGGAGAACCACGTGGTGAAAACCAGCCCAAACTTTGCACACTTGTAGGGGAGACTCTTTAGCACCGATGGTGCAAATTTGGAGCCCCTATAACCTAAGGCCGACCTGTACTGACTCCCCAAAGATGGTACCCCTAGGACATCTAATTTTTACATTGGTGCCTATGTGAAAACTGGCCATGTTTGGGACCCGATAGCTCCCCCGTTTTAGGTCCTATGGGCCCCAAACTTTGCATGCATACTCCCAAGACCCTCGACTACATGGAGCCGAAAAAAGTGAATCAATACCATCTATGGTTCAGGAAATATGACCGTTTCAAGTTGAGCTCCAATTGAACCAACTTTTGAACTTTGAACTCCCATTACTGGGGAACCTTCCATACTGGTGCACCATCGAGCTGCGAGTGGACCCCCACCTCGGCACCCCCTCCCCCTGAGGGGGGAGGGGGTGCCGAGGTGAGGGGGCATGCCAGATAGATCTCTGGTCAGCTTGAAGCAAAATGTGATCAAAGTGACTGACTTTGAGCTCCTGTTTCTGGAGAACCACGTGGTGAAAACCAGCCCAAACTTTGCACACTTGTAGGGGAGACTCTTTAGCACCTATGGTGCAAATTTGGAGCCCCTATAACCTAAGGCCGACCTGTACTGACTCCCCAAAGATGGTACCCCTAGGACATCTAATTTTTACATTGGTGCCTATGTGAAAACTGGCCATGTTTGGGACCCGATAGCTCCCCCGTTTTAGGTCCTATGGGCCCCAAACTTTGCATGCATACTCCCAAGACCCTCGACTACATGGAGCCAAAAAAAGTGAATCAATACCATCTATGGTTCAGGAAATATGACCGTTTCAAGTTGAGCTCCAATTGAACCAACTTTTGAACTTTGAACTCCCATTACTGGGGAACCTTCCATACTGGTGCACCATCGAGCTGCGAGTGGACCCCCACAGGGGGAGGGGGTGCCGAGGTGAGGGGGCATGCCAGATAGATCTCTGGTCAGCTTGAAGCAAAATGTGATCAAAGTGACTGACTTTGAGCTCCTGTTTCTGGAGAACCACGTGGTGAAAACCAGCCCAAACTTTGCACACTTGTAGGGGAGACTCTTTAGCACCTATGGTGCAAATTTGGAGCCCCTATAACCTAAGGCCGACCTGTACTGACTCCCCAAAGATGGTACCCCTAGGACATCTAATTTTTACATTGGTGCCTATGTGAAAACTGGCCATGTTTGGGACCCGATAGCTCCCCCGTTTTAGGTCCTATGGGCCCCAAACTTTGCATGCATACTCCCAAGACCCTCGACTACATGGAGCCGAAAAAAATGAATCAATACCATCTATGGTTCAGGAAATATGACCGTTTCAAGTTGAGCTCCAATTGAACCAACTTTTGAACTTTGAAGTCCCATTACTGGGGAACCTTCCATACTGGTGCACCATCGAGCTGCGAGTGGACCCCCACCTCGGCACCCCCTCCCCCTGAGGGGGGAGGGGGTGCCGAGGTGAGGGGGCATGCCAGATAGATCTCTGGTCAGCTTGAAGCAAAATGTGATCAAAGTGACTGACTTTGAGCTCCTGTTTCTGGAGAACCACGTGGTGAAAACCAGCCCAAACTTTGCACACTTGTAGGGGAGACTCTTTAGCACCTATGGTGCAAATTTGGAGCCCCTATAACCTAAGGCCGACCTGTACTGACTCCCCAAAGATGGTACCCCTAGGACATCTAATTTTTACATTGGTGCCTATGTGAAAACTGGCCATGTTTGGGACCCAAAAGCTCCCCCGTTTTAGGTCCTATGGGCCCCAAACTTTGCATGCATACTCCCAAGACCCTCGACTACATGGAGCCGAAAAAAGTGAATCAATACCATCTATGGTTCAGGAAATATGACCGTTTCAAGTTGAGCTCCAATTGAACCAACTTTTGAACTTTGAACTCCCATTACTGGGGAACCTTCCATACTGGTGCACCATCGAGCTGCGAGTGGACCCCCACCTCGGCACCCCCTCCCCCTGAGGGGGGAGGGGGTGCCGAGGTGAGGGGGCATGCCAGATAGATCTCTGGTCAGCTTGAAGCAAAATGTGATCAAAGTGACTGACTTTGAGCTCCTGTTTCTGGAGAACCACGTGGTGAAAACCAGCCCAAACTTTGCACACTTGTAGGGGAGACTCTTTAGCACCTATGGTGCAAATTTGGAGCCCCTATAACCTAAGGCCGACCTGTACTGACTCCCCAAAGATGGTACCCCTAGGACATCTAATTTTTACATTGGTGCCTATGTGAAAACTGGCCATGTTTGGGACCCAAAAGCTCCCCCGTTTTAGGTCCTATGGGCCCCAAACTTTGCATGCATACTCCCAAGACCCTCGACTACATGGAGCCGAAAAAAGTGAATCAATACCATCTATGGTTCAGGAAATATGACCGTTTCAAGTTGAGCTCCAATTGAACCAACTTTTGAACTTTGAACTCCCATTACTGGGGAACCTTCCATACTGGTGCACCATCGAGCTGCGAGTGGACCCCCACCTCGGCACCCCATCCCCCTGAGGGGGGAGGGGGTGCCGAGGTGAGGGGGCATGCCAGATAGATCTCTGGTCAGCTTGAAGCAAAATGTGATCAAAGTGACTGACTTTGAGCTCCTGTTTCTGGAGAACCACGTGGTGAAAACCAGCCCAAACTTTGCACACTTGTAGGGGAGACTCTTTAGCACCTATGGTGCAAATTTGGAGCCCCTATAACCTAAGGCCGACCTGTACTGACTCCCCAAAGATGGTACCCCTAGGACATCAAATTTTTACATTGGTGCCTATGTGAAAACTGGCCATGTTTGGGACCCAAAAGCTCCCCCGTTTTAGGTCCTATGGGCCCCAAACTTTGCATGCATACTCCCAAGACCCTCGACTACATGGGGCCGAAAAAAGTGAATCAATACCATCTATGGTTCAGGAAATATGACCGTTTCAAGTTGAGCTCCAATTGAACCAACTTTTGAACTTTGAACTCCCATTACTGGGGAACCTTCCATACTGGTGCACCATCGAGCTGCGAGTGGACCCCCACCTCGGCACCCCCTCCCCCTGAGGGGGGAGGGGGTGCCGAGGTGAGGGGGCATGCCAGATAGATCTCTGGTCAGCTTGAAGCAAAATGTGATCAAAGTGACTGACTTTGAGCTCCTGTTTCTGGAGAACCACGTGGTGAAAACCAGCCCAAACTTTGCACACTTGTAGGGGAGACTCTTTAGCACCTATGGTGCAAATTTGGAGCCCCTATAACCTAAGGCCGACCTGTACTGACTCCCCAAAGATGGTACCCCTAGGACATCTAATTTTTACATTGGTGCCTATGTGAAAACTGGCCATGTTTGGGACCCAAAAGCTCCCCCGTTTTAGGTCCTATGGGCCCCAAACTTTGCATGCATACTCCCAAGACCCTCGACTACATGGAGCCGAAAAAAGTGAATCAATACCATCTATGGTTCAGGAAATATGACCGTTTCAAGTTGAGCTCCAATTGAACCAACTTTTGAACTTTGAACTCCCATTACTGGGGAACCTTCCATACTGGTGCACCATCGAGCTGCGAGTGGACCCCCAGGTGAGGGGGCATGCCAGATAGATCTCTGGTCAGCTTGAAGCAAAATGTGATCAAAGTGACTGACTTTGAGCTCCTGTTTCTGGAGAACCACGTGGTGAAAACCAGCCCAAACTTTGCACACTTGTAGGGGAGACTCTTTAGCACCTATGGTGCAAATTTGGAGCCCCTATAACCTAAGGCCGACCTGTACTGACTCCCCAAAGATGGTACCCCTAGGACATCTAATTTTTACATTGGTGCCTATGTGAAAACTGGCCATGTTTGGGACCCGATAGCTCCCCCGTTTTAGGTCCTATGGGCCCCAAACTTTGCATGCATACTCCCAAGACCCTCGACTACATGGAGCCGAAAAAAGTGAATCAATACCATCTATGGTTCAGGAAATATGACCGTTTCAAGTTGAGCTCCAATTGAACCAACTTTTGAACTTTGAACTCCCATTACTGGGGAACCTTCCATACTGGTGCACCATCGAGCTGCGAGTGGACCCCCACCTCGGCACCCCCTCCCCCTGAGGGGGGAGGGGGTGCCGAGGTGAGGGGGCATGCCAGATAGATCTCTGGTCAGCTTGAAGCAAAATGTGATCAAAGTGACTGACTTTGAGCTCCTGTTTCTGGAGAACCACGTGGTGAAAACCAGCCCAAACTTTGCACACTTGTAGGGGAGACTCTTTAGCACCTATGGTGCAAATTTGGAGCCCCTATAACCTAAGGCCGACCTGTACTGACTCCCCAAAGATGGTACCCCTAGGACATCTATTTTTTACATTGGTGCCTATGTGAAAACTGGCCATGTTTGGGACCCGATAGCTCCCCCGTTTTAGGTCCTATGGGCCCCAAACTTTGCATGCATACTCCCAAGACCCTCGACTACATGGAGCCGAAAAAAATGAATCAATACCATCTATGGTTCAGGAAATATGACCGTTTCAAGTTGAGCTCCAATTGAACCAACTTTTGAACTTTGAACTCCCATTACTGGGGAACCTTCCATACTGGTGCACCATCGAGCTGCGAGTGGACCCCCACCTCGGCACCCCCTCCCCCTGAGGGGGGAGGGGGTGCCGAGGTGAGGGGGCATGCCAGATAGATCTCTGGTCAGCTTGAAGCAAAATGTGATCAAAGTGACTGACTTTGAGCTCCTGTTTCTGGAGAACCACGTGGTGAAAACCAGCCCAAACTTTGCACACTTGTAGGGAAGACTCTTTAGCACCTGTTAGGTCGCCCGACTTCTCCCTGTGGCCTAGGCTCTTGGAGATGGCTCAGTGGAAGTCCTCGCCGGCGAGATAACCAATGACTCATACACAATTGTGATGCTGAAATGGTTACAATCTTTAATTCTGGTTTTGCCGTTTTATACTATTTTTACAAGACTCTGCCCCAATTTTTGGGGACCAATCAAAATTATACACATTAGCTCACATTATTCATTAGCTCATTATTCTGTAATGTCTTGTGACCTTAACCTCTGTATTTCAAAGCTTAAGTTCAATAGTTTCTTACTTTCTGTTATCGTCTGCTGACCATGACGTGCCAGCCACAACTTCCTAAAAACCAAGTCTAGCCTTTCCATACCCAGTAACAGTGTACAGAGAGGAAAACCACAAACAGATGCGTCCTGAAACAAAGACATTTTTACAGAAATAGATAGACATGATCATGAGATAATTCAGTATTAAGCAATACTATCATGAGATAGATTTTCTAAATTGTATCAAGTTAAAGTTTCTCTAAATTACTTAAGCAGATTAGCAATCCTGTATTGATATAAGCAATATATCTCCAGGGTAAAAGCAATAATCAGAATCAACAATCAATAACGCAATGTATTATGGAATCTCCTTACAATCCTCCCTTTGACCATTCGATATTATCGAAATGGTCATTCTCTACCCATTTCGTTAGGCCTCATGGATTCATATCCTCCGGCCTCATGTTCCTGACTTTCGTACCATACAGTGGGATCTCTGGAAATGGAAGTCAGCTTCATGGTTTCGGAACGTGCTTCGCTACCCTTCCTGCAGAGGCATTTGAGTAACATGAAGCATGCATACAAGAACAATACGAAAAGCAGTATGGTGAAAATAGTCATTGCAGTGTTCTTCAACCATGAAGTGAGACCTCCTAAACTGAACCCGGTAGAGAAAGGGTCCCAGGTTTTCCCAATGTCCCTTGCATCCTGTTGTAGCTTGTTTACCTCTTTTCGGTGTTGTGCAATTATGTCATAGTAATCAGGGATCTCGATACTCGTGTTATGTATCCAGGTGCAGCATTCATAGTCCTCAGTAATTTCACAGAGGCCAGTGAGGGCTGCACTCATGCTTTCTATAGCCAGGTCATGTAACTCTAGTTGTTTCCTAATTGCTCTGGTTTCTAGGTTTAGTTTTGTGATGTCATCAGAGTCCTTTTCCAAGATCTCATCTATGATTGAAGTGTAGTTGTTTAGTTTCTTCATCAAATCTATTCCCCATCCTGTCCAGGAAGGAAACCAGGCCCAGGTCATGTCTTTTTCTAGGAACATTTCTCTTTTCACATGGTGTTTTAGAGGGTATCTTGGGTGGGTACTAGCTTTAAGTAGGTGTCCTTGTCCATTATCCCCCACTACTCCCATTATAGGGACTATTTTAGCAAGATAACACCACCCTTGGGGTTCCTCAGGAATCCATGGGTAACAGAGCTTGCCACAACAGATGTAGGTTGTGTTGCCTAGTGCTAAGGGTCGTTGACTAACAATAGTCCTTGCGCCTTTTGAATATCCAGATGTCGTCAGCAGAGCTAATAACTGTGTGACCGGGGAGTGGGAGCTAGAATTAAAAAGGTCATAGATGGTAGCATTAATCACAGGGTCTGTGGTGTGAAAAAATGAGTTATCGGTAAGGGAAGCCATGGAGACATTAAGTTTCGACCATTTGCACACCTCAGCTCCCCTGGAAATGTTTCCCATTATGAAACACCAATCTGGAGCATGGCTTCTACCCACGATTTGAAAACTGAGGGGCTTTTTGGGACTTTTCCTTATGACATTGGCAAGAACAATAGGGGGTGTTCCATTCAGGAAAGGAGTGATGTTTAAGGGAATGGCCATTAATGGGATTCTGGCTGTATTAGGGTGGAGTTTGCTGCATATCCAACATTTCTTAAAACCAGACTTTTGTGCATAACTGTACTTAAACTTTAACAACAACATTCTATCGGTGAAACCTGAAGGGGGTTCAGTGGGGTGTATACTTCTTTTATATTTTAAACTAGGTGGTGCATTGGCTGTCTGTGCTTTCCCACATATGCCTTCTAATAGCCCTGAATCTTCTGGATGGTACACACAATTTGCTATTAACCAAACAGGTATGAATACTATCAGAATCAGACATGTCCAGAAGCATAATGTTTTTCCTGACACAAAAGTGGAAATCATTTTTGTCAGGTACTGTGTACAAAGTTCTGCTACTCGTTTCTTCCTGTGGGTGAGGGATTTGTCTCGTCGTTCAGAGAGATTTGCTTTATGCCTTCTTGAACGTCCTTCAAGTCTGGTTGCTGTTCCTGGTCAGAGGAGTCCTGGGGTGCTGGAGGCGGGTCTGGGGTCTGGGGTTGCTGTGGACACTTCTTTAGCCGGCTGGCGTGGATCCAGGTGTTTCCTAGATCGGTCAGTACAGCAGTTCTGGAAACCTTCTCTATCTTCCAAGGTCCAGAGTAGATTGGTCCGATCCTCTTTTTGTGGGCCAGTTGCTTGACTAGCACTTGATCTCCTGGGATGAAGGGGTGTGTCGGCTCTGTGGGAAGAGGAAAAAAAGTGACAGAGACATGTTCGTTCATTTCCTGTAGCATACTTACCAGATTTTTCACGTACATTTCCTGTTGGGAATAGATGTTAATGTCAGTGTTTTGATCTAAGAGGGGCAGCTCTATGTTTGCAGGAACTCCCATCAAAATCTCAAAGGGCGAGAGTTTTGTTCTGGCATGTGGTGTTGTTCTGATCTGAAATAGGACAGAAGGAAGGTAATCCAACCATCCTTTCATGGTGCCCCCCGTAGCCTTTTTTAACTTGTCTTTAATGTTCCTGTTCATTCTTTCCACTACCCCTGCACTCTGTGGGTGGTAAGGGATGTGCAGTTTCCACTGTAAGCCTAGTAGCTTAGCTAAAGTCTGTGTAACAGAGGAGCTGAAGGCAGGTCCTCTGTCTGACCATATGGCCGTTGGTATTCCAAACCTACAAACCCAATGGTTCAGTATGCATTTGGCAGCAATTTTAGCGGTCTCACCTGTACACGGAATAGCTTCAATCCAGCCTGACCATTTACATACGATTACGCAAAGGCATCTCAAGTTGCCTCTTTGTTTGGGCATGTGTGTAAAGTCTATTTGTAAATCTGTTAGGGGACCTAGGGGTGGGGGCAGGTGGCCATGTAATCCATGATGTTTCCCTTGGACATTGTTTTGTGCACAGGTCATACAACTGCTGGTGAGGAGTTTTGCCTGTTTATTTAAGTTGTTTGTACAGAAAGACTTTGTGTATATGTTCGTTAGGGCGGTGGTACCTATATGTCCTGGACCATGGAGATAGGAAAGTATGAGAACACTGCTTGCTTCTGGTATGCCCAATATCTTCCCCTCTTTTGACCAAAGACCTTCTTGGTCCTTGGTCAAACCATCCTTGACCCAAAAAGAAACATCCTCCTTTGTAGCTAATCCCTGTATTTGTGCCACAATGGTTTTAAAGTTGGGTGATGTAAAATGTTCTTTGAAGAACATTGTTGTGGGGGCTGGCTGACCAATGTATAGGGCAGCGGCCTTTTTTGCTTCTCTGTCTGCCAGCGCGTTTCCTTTGGAAATTCTGCTGTTATTTGATGAATGGGCCTTTACCTTGATGACCGCTATCCGCTTTGGGAGAAGAATCGCTTGCAAGAGTGCTTTAATTTGCGTAGAGTTAGCGATTGGCTTGTTGTCAGCAGTTTTAAATCCTCTATTTGCCCATATTACGCCATAGTCATGCGTGACCCCAAAAGCGTATCTACTATCTGTGTAGATGTTTACCTCCTGATCTGAGAAAAGTATGCAAGCTCTTGTGAGCGCCTCCAATTCTGCTACCTGTGCCGAGGAGGGTGGTAAAGCTTTTGCTTCCAACACCACATCAGGGAGTTGGACAATGGCGTACCCTGTCAGGAATGTTGCATCAGAAGGGCGGGAGCAGCTGCCGTCTATGAAGACGTCCTGTACTCCTGGCAGGGGAATATCAGTGAGATCTGGGCGAGGGCTGGTTATTGCTGCAACCTGTTCAACACAATTGTGTTTCTGATCAGGGTCTCGTGGCAGCCTGAGCAAAGAATGCAAAAGGCGGACAGTGGGATTACTTGGTGGTGCGTGTTTGAGGGTGAGGTTATCAGTATTCAGAAGTGTGATCTCATACCCACTAAGCCTTTGTGCTGTCATATGCTGCGTGTTCATGTTTTGCAGGAGGTGAGTCACTGAATGAGTAGTGTAGAGAGTCAGCTCATGGCCTAATACTGATTTGTTAGCTTCTTGAACTGCCATTGCACAAGCAGCAAGGTTTTGTAAACAAGATGGCATCCCTTGTACTTGGGTAGGCAACTTTTTTGAGAGATAGGAGACTGGCCGGTACCCGGTTCCATGTTGCTGTGTCAAAACCGCAGCAAAAGAATTTCTCGACACCACACAGTATAATTGAAAAGGTTTGCCATATTCTACCAATCCCAGGGCGGGGGCCTGAGTCAGACTTTTTAACAAGGCCTGAAAAGCATGGAGCCTTTCTGTTGTCCAATCTATTGTCTTTGGGGCGGTGGATAAGGTAGCCTCCCTCAGAATGCCATCATAATATGAACAATCTGGGATCCATTGGCGGCAATATACGATTGCGCCCAAGAATGACAGCAAGGTTGCTTTGTCTCTCGGAGGACTGAGAGCCTGCAGGGCTGCGGCACGTTTGGGGGATACTAGCCTGGTTCCCTCCTTCAAAATGCATCCCAGGTATTCTACCTGACTTTGACACCATTGTATCTTCTTCCGCGATGCTAGGTGGCCAGACCTGGCCAGGTGATGTAACAGAGATGTGGAATCGACCGCACAATCTTCAGCAGATCGACTGCACAGGAGCAAGTCGTCCACATACTGTATTAGTACCGACCCGCGCTCAGCAGTCCATGACTTAACTGTCTCATTAAGGACCATGGAGAAGGCTGCCGGACTGTCCACATACCCCTGCGGTAATCTTGACCAGGTCAACTGCTGAGCCTTTTTTCCCCATTGCCATGAGAACGAGAACATGGGCAATACCCCTTCATCGATCGGGATGCTAAAAAATGCATTTGCCAGGTCCACTACTGTGTAGCAAAGGGAATCAGCAGGTATTTTCAAAAAAATGAAAGAAATATCTGCCACCAAAGGTGGCAGAGGTATAACCTGCTTGTTGACGGCCCTTAGGTCCTGTACAAGCCTCCACTCCCCATTCGCCTTTTTCATAGGGTAGATTGGTGTATTCCAGGGGCTTATAATGTGTTTCAGAATCCCTTTTGCTATGTAATCATCAATTAATGGTGTGATGCCTTCAATTTTTTCGAGTGGCAGGGGGTATTGCTTATGATATTGTACTTTGGCGTCTGGACGCATTTGTGGTGTGTAAGGTGTACAGTTAATAAAACCCACACTCCCTTTGTTTTCTGCCCATATGGCATGTGTTTCTAGAGTGGGTGGTAATGATGCAAAGAGTCCCCTGTAAGTGTGTCTCTTTGGAGCATGTAAATCGCAAAATGGTGAGCTGGCAGTGAGGGAGCCCCCTCTGTCAAATTTAATGGTGATATTCAGTTTTGAGAGTAGGTCCCTCCCCATTAAAGATACTGGACAATCCACAAGGACAGCAAAACTCTGGGTACATAGTTCCTGCCCTTCTGGAGTAGCCACGGGCAATGGTGGAGTGATGGGGTGGGTAATTGATGTCCCATTTATACCAATAGAGTTTCCCTCAGTACAGTGCGGTGTGTCATATATGGCATCATTCAAACTACTGAATGTAGCCCCTGAATCTAATAATAGACATATCAGGTGATTGTCTACCCGCAATAGTACCTGCGGAAGACTTTTCCACGATGGATTATAACACACAAGGCTGAGGGACGGGACATTCTCTTGGCATCCCTATTGTGGGGTCCGCCGAGCGGATGGCCACTGCATCGGGATGCGTGGGGGTGGTCTATGAGGCTGAGGCTGGTATTGGGGTTGTGGTGGGTGAGGATACCTGATATCCTGAAGACGATATGGGGCGGTGGTGTTTAGATTCCTACCTCTTCCTCTCTGAGCGTTTGTTCTAATTCTGTAGGGACATTGGGACTTCCAGTGTCCCAGTTCCCCACAGTTAAAGCATCCCTGGTCTGGTGGGTAAGCCTGATCTGGGGGATAAGATTGCATCGGTGGATAAGGTTGCATTGTCATTATGTGGGTGGGCGGAGTCTGGGTTGGTGTCAGGGAGGGAAAAATGCCACCCTTCTGCTCAAATACCCCTGATGTTTCTCGTGATCTAGTATCCTTCATAAATTCATCTGGGGCTTGTTCTGCCCACTTTGGATTAGTGAATTTAAGCAGCTGTGTCACCTTCGTATCGCCACCAGCCATAATGGTGGAGGTGAACAATTGGGGGTCGGCGTTATCTATTGCTTTCCACAAGCCATATACCCGGGTACAAAATTCATAGAATTTTTCCTTCGGTCCCTGTTTTGCTAGGATAAGTTCCTGGAGTGCGGATGAACCCTTGTATATAGTAGACCAGTGATTCCCCATGCCTTTCCAAAAAGATACCCAATCTTTATCTTCCTTTATGTGGGCTGTCCATAAGGCCTCTACGGGATGCCCTTCTGGACTGTCAGGGTCAATTATACTAAGTAGTGATGGCCGAACGGTTCGCCCGGCGGTCGTTTCGCGGCGAATTTCCGACTTTCGCCGTCCGCGGGTTCGAACGCCTTTTTCCGTCGTTCGCCCCGGCGGACTTACGTGTTTAATGTATACAAGAACTTTAACCTTTCGTGACACGTTTATCATGTGTTACAGGACAACCAATTGAGACATGACAGCTCATGGACACTTGGACATTCCCCCTAACCTATAAATACACCCGATCCGGTGGCCATTTTACATTCTTTCTTCTGTCACTGTAGGGAAAGGATCCTGTGTGGAGTAGGGACAGAGAAAACGCTAGCTATTTGGTACACAAAAGTTCTTTTCAGGACTGGTATAGGTGTTAGGTCAGCAGCCTGAGTTTCTTTTGTCAGTTTAGATAAAGGGACAGAGCGCTGTATGCTGCTATTTTAGGGACAGCTCAGCCAGATTAGTCTTTCTTCATCATCATCATCATCATCATCATTAGCTGTTACTATCAGGTCCACAAAAGAGCTGTTCCAGCTAATCGTTCCAGCCTACTCTTTTTTGCCAATTTGTATAGGGACAGGCAGGAAGCAGTGTGTCAGGCAGTGAGGATAATTTTAAAGACTTGCTGTTACTATTAGTTCCACAAAGGTTCTTTTCAGGACTGGTATCAGTGGTACGGTAATAGGCTTGTACACGTATAATATTCTTTCTTCCAAATATAGAAAGAATATTATACTTGACTGCTGCCCTTCTGCTGCAGTCTGCTAATCATTCACAACTCACTTGTTCCACAAAGCTCTTTATCAGGACTGGTAACTTGGTCTGTCTAGGGTGCTACGGTACATAGGCTTGGGTGCGGTACAGTCTGCTGTTCTGTAAGGACCGCTATCGGTCCACAATACATAGGGTTGCCGTGCACTACTGCTGACCGCTGCCCTATACTGCAGCAGTCCTTCATTGGTATAGGGACTGACGTACAGTCTGCTAATCACTAACACACAACCTGCTTGGTCCACAAAAGTTCTTATAAGGACTGGTAACTTGGTATAGGGTGCTACGGTACATAGGCCTGAGTGCGTTACAGTCTGCTGTTCTGTAAGGACCGCTATCGGTCCACAATACATAGGGTTGCCGTGCACTACTGCTGACCGCTGCCCTATACTGCAGCAGTCCTTCAGCGGTATAGGGACTGACGCACAGTCTGCTAAACACTAACACACAACCTGCTTGGTCCACAAAAGTTTTTATAAGGACTGGTAACTTGGTATAGGGTGCTACGGTACATAGGCCTGAGTGCAGTACAGTCTGCTGTTCTGTAAGGACCGCTATCGGTCCACAATACATAGGGTTGCCGTGCACTACTGCTGACCGCTGCCCTATACTGCAGCAGTCCTTCATTGGTATAGGGACTGACGTACAGTCTGCTAATCACTAACACACAACCTGCTTGGTCCACAAAAGTTCTTATAAGGACTGGTAACTTGGTATAGGGTGCTACGGTACATAGGCCTGAGTGCGTTACAGTCTGCTGTTCTGTAAGGACCGCTATCGGTCCACAATACATAGGGTTGCCGTGCACTACTGCTGACCGCTGCCCTATACTGCAGCAGTCCTTCATTGGTATAGGGACTGACGTACAGTCTGCTAATCACTAACACACAACCTGCTTGTTCCACAAAAGTTCTTATAAGGACTGGTAACTTGGTATAGGGTGCTACGGTACATAGGCCTGAGTGCGTTACAGTCTGCTGTTCTGTAAGGACCGCTATCGGTCCACAATACATAGGGTTGCCGTGCACTACTGCTGACCGCTGCCCTATACTGCAGCAGTCCTTCATTGGTATAGGGACTGACGTACAGTCTGCTAATCACTAACACACAACCTGCTTGGTCCACAAAAGTTCTTATAAGGACTGGTAACTTGGTATAGGGTGCTACGGTACATAGGCCTGAGTGCGTTACAGTCTGCTGTTCTGTAAGGACCGCTATCGGTCCACAATACATAGGGTTGCCGTGCACTACTGCTGACCGCTGCCCTATACTGCAGCAGTCCTTCATTGGTATAGGGACTGACGTACAGTCTGCTAATCACTAACACACAACCTGCTTGTTCCACAAAAGTTCTTATAAGGACTGGTAACTTGGTATAGGGTGCTACGGTACATAGGCCTGAGTGCGTTACAGTCTGCTGTTCTGTAAGGACCGCTATCGGTCCACAATACATAGGGTTGCCGTGCACTACTGCTGACCGCTGCCCTATACTGCAGCAGTCCTTCATTGGTATAGGGACTGACGTACAGTCTGCTAATCACTAACACACAACCTGCTTGGTCCACAAAAGTTCTTATAAGGACTGGTAACTTGGTATAGGGTGCTACGGTACATAGGCCTGAGTGCGTTACAGTCTGCTGTTCTGTAAGGACCGCTATCGGTCCACAATACATAGGGTTGCCGTGCACTACTGCTGACCGCTGCCCTATACTGCAGCAGTCCTTCAGCGGTATAGGGACTGACGCACAGTCTGCTAAACACTAACACACAACCTGCTTGGTCCACAAAAGTTTTTATAAGGACTGGTAACTTGGTATAGGGTGCTACGGTACATAGGCCTGAGTGCGTTACAGTCTGCTGTTCTGTAAGGACCGCTATCGGTCCACAATACATAGGGTTGCCGTGCACTACTGCTGACCGCTGCCCTATACTGCAGCAGTCCTTCATTGGTATAGGGACTGACGTACAGTCTGCTAATCACTAACACACAACCTGCTTGGTCCACAAAAGTTCTTATAAGGACTGGTAACTTGGTATAGGGTGCTACGGTACATAGGCCTGAGTGCGTTACAGTCTGCTGTTCTGTAAGGACCGCTATCGGTCCACAATACATAGGGTTGCCGTGCACTACTGCTGACCGCTGCCCTATACTGCAGCAGTCCTTCAGCGGTATAGGGACTGACGCACAGTCTGCTAAACACTAACACACAACCTGCTTGGTCCACAAAAGTTTTTATAAGGACTGGTAACTTGGTATAGGGTGCTACGGTACATAGGCCTGAGTGCAGTACAGTCTGCTGTTCTGTAAGGACCGCTATCGGTCCACAATACATAGGGTTGCCGTGCACTACTGCTGACCGCTGCCCTATACTGCAGCAGTCCTTCATTGGTATAGGGACTGACGTACAGTCTGCTAATCACTAACACACAACCTGCTTGTTCCACAAAAGTTCTTATAAGGACTGGTAACTTGGTATAGGGTGCTACGGTACATAGGCTTGAGTGCGGTACAGTCTGCTGTTCTGTAAGGACCGCTATCGGTCCACAATAGATAGGGTTGACGTGCACCACTGCTGACCGCTGCCCTATACTGCAGCAGTCCTTCAGCGGTATAGGGACTGACGTACAGTCTGCTAAACACTAATACACAACCTGCTTGGTCCACAAAAGTTCTTATAAGGACTGGTAACTTGGTATAGGGTGCTACGGTACATAGGCTTGAGTGCGGTACAGTCTGCTGTTCTGTAAGGACCGCTATCGGTCCACAATAGATAGGGTTGACGTGCACCACTGCTGACCGCTGCCCTATACTGCAGCAGTCCTTCAGCGGTATAGGGACTGACGTACAGTCTGCTAAACACTAATACACAACCTGCTTGGTCCACAAAAGTTCTTATAAGGACTGGTAACTTGGTATAGGGTGCTACGGTACATAGGCTTGAGTGCGGTACAGTCTGCTGTTCTGTAAGGACCGCTATAGGTCCACAATAGATAGGGTTGACGTGCACCACTGCTGACCGCTCACCTATACTGCAGCAGTCCTTCAGCGGTATAGGGACTAAGAGTTTTGTCACAGGGTCATTTAAAAAATGACATGCAGAGGAAGAGGCAGGCCCTTCCGCAGGGGTGGTAGGGGTAGGGCAGGAGCAACAGGCTTGAGCCAAAGTGGGAAGTTGCAGAAGGTGCGTTCAATTACTTTAAAGGATGCACCAGACTTGGTTGAGTGGCTCGCTCAGCCTTACTCTTCTGCACCCTCCTCATCCTCTCGATCTGCACCCTCTTCTTCACTCTCTGCTATGTGCACCCCCAAAGACACTACCACCAACAACACGACCACCACCACCACCACCACATACCTTCCGCTTGAGTCACTGGAATTATTTTCCGATCCATATCAAGAGGACATTTCTGATGCGCAGCCACTCTTGGTATTGGATCAGGAAGAGGAGGTAGCAACAAGCGCTACTCAGCAGTCTGACGCCAGTACCCAGATCAGCCCAAGGAGGAGGTTGGTCCCCGGTGTTGCTGCCTACTCTACTTATAGCGGTGGGGAAGGTGACGTTGATGATGACGTGTCTAGTGATGTCACGTGGGTGCCCACAAGAGAGGAAGAGGAGGGGAGTTCAGAGGGAGATATGGACCAGCAGATAGGGAGGAGAAGCAGCAATGACTTACATTGCACAGCAGGGACAAAGCAGACTGCAAATGTATCAGGAGCGAGTCATCGACCATGTACGGTCACATCTGGCGCTCCCAGGACACCGGCACATGGCTCCGCAGTGTGGGCTTTTTTTAACGTGTCCGCTGCTGACAATAGCGTTGCCATCTGCAATCTTTGCAGTCAACGCGTTAGTCGCGGTAAGCCCAATACTCACCTAGGGACGACCGCCTTAAGAAGGCACATGAGCAGCCATCACCGAGCCCAGTGGGAGCAACGGAACACACAAAGCCACACTGCAGGCTCTCACCGTCCAGCCTCGTCTTCTACTTCTCCTTCTCCTCTCTCCTCACAATTGTCCTCCACTCCACCTTCCATCACGCCAAGCTCACATTTTTCTGCAAAAAGGCAGGCTTCCGTGGGCCTAATGTTTGAGCGTAAAAAAATGATGACGCCGGATAACCCTCTTGCCCAACGGTTGGCGGCTGGCTTGTCAGAACTCATAGCCCGCCAACTACTGCCATATAAACTGGTGGACTCGGAGGCCTTTCGCAAATTTGTGGCCATTGGAACACCACAATGGAAGGTCCCAGGAAGGAAGTATTTCTCAGAGAAGGGCATCCCAGAGCTATATGGCCATGTTCAGCGGCAAGTGAATGTATCTCTGGCACACAGTGTCGGTGCCAAGATACATCTGACCACAGACACGTGGTCTAGCAAACACGGGCAGGGAAGGTATATCAGTTTTACTGCCCACTGGGTGAACCTTCTGACGGCCGTCAAGCATGTAACCCGTGGCACCCGTGTAGATTTGGTTTTACCGCCACGGATTGCATGCAGGCCTGACTCTTCTTCTCCTCCTCCTACTCCATCCTCCTCCCTCTCCTCCTCAGCTGCCTCCTCCTTTTCCGCTGCTAGCGTCTCTTCCACTGCACCGCCCAAGCTCCCCAGAACCTATTCCACATGCCAGGTGAGACGTTGCCATGCCGTGCTGCGTCTGTTGTGCCTGGAAGCAAAGAGCCACACTGGCCCGGCACTCCTTTCAGCTTTGCGTTCACAGGCAGATGAGTGGCTAACACCGCTCAATTTGACAGTTGGTAAAGTGGTGTGTGACAACGGTGCCAATCTGCTTAGCGCATTGAAACAGGGCAAAATCACGCACGTGCCGTGCATGGCACACGTCTTAAACTTGGTCGTGCAGCGATTCCTTGTCAAATACCCTGGGGTCCAGGACATCTTGCGGCAGGCAAGGAAAATCTCGGCCCATTTCAGAAGATCTTACACGGCCATGGCTCGCCTTGCTGACATTCAGCGGCGACACCATCTGCCGGTCAGACGTCTTATTTGCGATTGCCCGACGCGATGGAACTCAACCTTCTATATGCTTGATAGGCTGCTCCAGCAGAAACGTGCAGTTAACGTCTACCTGTATGAACTCTGCGAAAGAAACGGTTCTGGGGAGCTGGGTTTTTTTTCACCGCGCCAGTGGCTGCTCATGCGCGACACATGCAGACTTCTGCGGCCATTTGAGGAGATCACCAAACTGGTCAGTCGCAGCCATGGCGCCATCAGTGACATGGTACCTTATGCCTTCTTTCTGGAGCGTGCATTGCGTCGTGTCATTGATCAGGCTGTGGAGGAGCAGGAGCGGGAAGATGAGGAAGTCGCAATGCTGGATGAATTCCCAGGGGGGGCTACTCTATCTGAGACAAGTCAACAACAGGAGTCTGATGAGGAGTCAGAGGAGGATGGTGCCGGGGCGGATGAGCAGGAGCAAGAAGAGCATGCTTTAAACCTTTCTGGGATCCCTGTTGTGCGAGGATGGGGAGAGGAGAATGAAGAGGACGACATTATCCTGGATGATGAGCAGGAGCCAGGCCACCACACCGCTTCCACTTTAGTGCAAATGGGGGCCTTCATGCTCCAGTGTTTTAATAGGGACCCCCGTATAAAAAGCATGAGGGTCAAGGACCAGTACTGGGTGGCAACGTACTTAGACCCCCGGTACAAACACAAAATGGCGGAAATGTTACCGCCGTCGCAGAGGGCTGTCAGAATGCAGCACTTCCAGGCCTTGCTTCGAGAAATGCTGCATTCTGCTTTTGCGTGCGCTGGCAGAGGAGCAATTCCCACTCCCAGAGAAGGATTTGCGGGTACCAATCCAACAGCGCCTGCAAGAAGAGGCCGGTTTGAAGATGTGTTGGTGACTTCGGATATGAGGTCATTCTTTCAGCCGACCCATCGACAGGTGTCATCCGGATCCAGCATCAGGGAACGCCTAGACCGTCAGGTGTCCGACTACATTGGGTTAACGGCCGATGTGGACGCTCTGAGGAGTGATGAACCCCTAGACTACTGGGTGGGCAGGCTTGACCTCTGGCCAGAGCTTGCCCAATTTGCAATCGAACTGTTGGCTTGCCCCTCATCCAGTGTCCTGTCCGAAAGGACGTTCAGCGCAGCAGGGGGGATTGTGACCGATAAGCGTACTCGCCTAGCTCACCACAGTGTTAACTACCTCACATTTCTAAAAATGAATGAGGCATGGATCTCGGAGGAATTCAACACATGTGATCAGTAGACCATGTATATGTCTATAAACAATTTTTGGAATCAAGCACACAGACCTTCTTAATTCATTTGGCTCACTTCCCTGACCCAAAAAAGCACACCGTACTATATGCCCCTACCCTCCTCTTTGAAGAGGTTGAGCGGTGTCATATTTCTACTGGGGCTGCTTATTATGAGGGGTTCCCACCATCCCTGTGCTGTGCTGACTTCCTCCTGGGTGTTCTTATTATGAGGGGCTCCCACCATCCCTGTGCTGTGCTGACTTCCTCCTGGGGGTTCTTATTATGAGGGGATCACACCATCCCTGTGCTGTGCTGACTTCCTCCTGGGGCTGCTTACGGTGCTGCTGTCAGCGCTGTATGTCACGGAGCTGCTGTCAGCGCTGTATGTCACGGAGCTGCTGTCAGCGCTGTATGTCACGGAGCTGCTGTCAGCGCTGTATGTCACGGAGCTGCTGTCAGCGCTGTATGTCACGGAGCTGCTGTCAGCGCTGTATGTCACGGAGCTGCTGTCAGCGCTGTATGTCACGGAGCTGCTGTCAGCGCTGTATGTCACGGAGCTGCTGTCAGCGCTGTATGTCACGGAGCTGCTGTCAGCGCTGTATGTCACGGAGCTGCTGTCAGCGCTGTATGTCACGGTGCTGCTGTCAGCGCTGTATGTCACGGAGCTGCTGTCAGCGCTGTATGTCACGGAGCTGCTGTCAGTGCTGTATGTCACGGAGCTGCTGTCAGCGCTGTATGTCACGGAGCTGCTGTCAGCGCTGTATGTCACGGAGCTGCTGTCAGCGCTGTATGTCACGGTGCTGCTGTCAGCGCTGTATGTCACGGAGCTGCTGTCAGCGCTGTATGTCACGGAGCTGCTGTCAGCGCTGTATGTCACGGAGCTGCTGTCAGCGCTGTATGTCACGGAGCTGCTGTCAGCGCTGTATGTCACGGAGCTGCTGTCAGCGCTGTATGTCACGGAGCTGCTGTCAGCGCTGTATGTCACGGTGCTGATGTCAGTGCTCTGTATTACGGTGCTGCTGTCAGTGCTCTGTATCTCCTGCACCCTCTTGTTTGCCTACCCTGGTCCCTGACCTTCCCTCTCCTCCATTGCCTTCATTAGCTCCATAGTCCTGAATTGTCAGAACAATTTCCCAAATAAAAAAAAAATGCTTGTAGTTATCGATCCCAAATTCACCTCATACATGTATTATGCTATTGTCCAGGTGGTGGGACTACGTGCTACCCCCTAATAATTACCCCGTGGCCGCAAATTCGACCTAAAGGTTTGCGAAATTCGCCTCCCATTGAAGTCAATGGAGCCCGCGGCGAACGGTCGTTTTCGCGAACGTTTGTGTCCGTTCGCGTTTCGCGTTCGCGAAACGTCCCGTCGGAAGTTCGTCCATCACTAATACTAAGGATCCCTTTTATATCTTCCTTATCCAAGCTTGTCCCTGCACTGTATTTTGCAAGGAAAGCACCAGCCTCCCTTGGGCTTTTCTTTGGGCTGGGGCATAATTCCTTTATTTTCGACAGTGTGCCTAAAGGTAGGGGGATATGGACTTCCGTCTCCCCTATATGCATAAGCGGTGCTTTAAAGGTGGCACCCAGACTTTCCTGTTCCACGTCTATTTCTTTCTCACCCTGCTCCCTTTCCTCCTGTGGGGGTTTCTGGCTTATGGCCGATTTCGTTTGGCTTCTGAGTGTGGTGGATGGCTGTGAAATTATCTTTCCCTTGGCCTCCTCAATCCTTCTTGCCTCTTTCTCTAGTTTTCTTTCGTATGCCTCTAAATCTTCCCTTTTCCTCTGTATTCTTTCTTCCTCTACCTGCTGTCTCTTATTAAATTCTTTCTGTTTCTCCTCCCATTCCTTTTCCCTGGGGCTCAACTTCCCGACTCCTTCCTCTTCCCCCTCTTTCAGGGTCTTTCCATCCCTTTCTTCCTTAGTTATCGCAGAATATTCTCTCATCTCACCTTCCCTCTTATCCAGCTCTCTTTTGTACTCTTCCAATTCTTCCTCCCTTTTAGACATTTTCCGCTCTATTTCCTCCTTTCTTTCTCTAAGCTCTTTTAACTTCTCTTCTAATTCCCTTTCCATTTTTCTAATCCTCTCTTCTTCCCTACTTTGTATACCTTCTGCCCGGACTTCCTCTTTCCTGCTTCTACTTTCGTTTTCCCATCGTGTAACTTGTGCCTGGTCAGCTGCCCCATACACTATGGTGGCCAACACTGCTGAGTCTAAAGATGGATACAGCTGAAGACATGGACCCAATGTTCCATCTTCCTGTTTAACCATCACATAAGGGGGGGGTGGTGGTGCCTCAGGTTGCTGAGATAGGGCGGGTGAGTTTACAGGCTTTACTGTGGGGACTTTAGTTACATACTTTGTTTTATACTTAGCTAAGCATTTATTCCATGTTTTGTAACAATCTTTCATGTACTGGGTGTCTTCCCATTTCCCAGGTGGATAAGAGTGCTTGTGCACCTGACACACCTTGCTCACCTCTTTCCATTCATCCTCTGAACAGGGACCTAGTGGTCCTGGGTCATGTATTCCCAGCTGTTGGCACCGTTCTCTGACTTGTGTCCAAAAAGGTTCTACCTGTGGCCCCGGTAGTGTGTTTTTAACATACTCATAGGGGGATGGGTTGGCCGTGGTCTGGGTTGCTGCAGAATTCCCCATCTAATAACCTTGGTAGGGTGTGTCTAGTACAGGGACAGAGATGAAAGCAACCTGTTTGTGCTATAATCTGTTCCCTGACTTGTGAATATGTCCCCTCGTCTGTTATTGCTGTGGGGCTGATACAGCTATGAAGGTTAACCCTCAGTACTCGGTATAGGAAACCCCTCCTCGTGGTAGGATATACTCCCCTTGCACCAAGTCGGTATGAGAACCCAGTTGGTCTAGTAGTCAGCAGGATCCACGTCCTGTCAACACTAAGGAACAGTAAACCAAAGGTGCAACGTGGGCAGGCGGGCGCTATCTCACTACAATCGGGTTCCTGATTTATGTTGTTCATTTAGTGCATATATGTGTAATGCCTTAATAAAACCCTTCAAATCAATACAATACTTTACATTCAGTTGTCATACATATATATACCATACACTTATCTCTAATTCTCTATACACCCTAAATACTTACGGTGGTACCTAAAAGAAAAAACAAGCAAAATCTTATATATATATACAATGGCCAAACAAATTTACATTATATCAACATGTTATTATAAGTGCACTATATTTCCCCCAAAAAGATTGGGCGTCCACTCAGCCACTCCTTATACTGCGGGCGTATCCTATACTTCCCGAGTTTTAAACACACTTATTATATATACCTCTACCTCTACCTAACATACTCAATACAGTCAGACCAAGCCTAGTCAGACTACTCTAAAAAAAACCAAAATACCTGCGAGCCCCTCTAACCTTCCAAGGGGCCAGCCTAGCCCGTTGCGAAGGCACAGTTATGTAAGTGGGTGGATATACAAGGTTATTTGAACAAGGCAAGCACCAACACCAGTTCACCAAAAATAGGTAAAAAGGAGCAGAATGTGTCTTACCTGTTCAAACAAACGCCAGACCCCACTCCTGGTACCAAAACTGTTAGGTCGCCCGACTTCTCCCTGTGGCCTAGGCTCTTGGAGATGGCTCAGTGGAAGTCCTCGCCGGCGAGATAACCAATGACTCATACACAATTGTGATGCTGAAATGGTTACAATCTTTAATTCTGGTTTTGCCGTTTTATACTATTTTTACAAGACTCTGCCCCAATTTTTGGGGACCAATCAAAATTATACACATTAGCTCACATTATTCATTAGCTCATTATTCTGTAATGTCTTGTGACCTTAACCTCTGTATTTCAAAGCTTAAGTTCAATAGTTTCTTACTTTCTGTTATCGTCTGCTGACCATGACGTGCCAGCCACAACTTCCTAAAAACCAAGTCTAGCCTTTCCATACCCAGTAACAGTGTACAGAGAGGAAAACCACAAACAGATGCGTCCTGAAACAAAGACATTTTTACAGAAATAGATAGACATGATCATGAGATAATTCAGTATTAAGCAATACTATCATGAGATAGATTTTCTAAATTGTATCAAGTTAAAGTTTCTCTAAATTACTTAAGCAGATTAGCAATCCTGTATTGATATAAGCAATATATCTCCAGGGTAAAAGCAATAATCAGAATCAACAATCAATAACGCAATGTATTATGGAATCTCCTTACAGCACCTATGGTGCAAATTTGGAGCCCCTATAACCTAAGGCCGACCTGTACTGACTCCCCAAAGATGGTACCCCTAGGACATCTAATTTTTACATTGGTGCCTATGTGAAAACTGGCCATGTTTGGGACCCAAAAGCTCCCCCGTTTTAGGTCCTATGGGCCCCAAACTTTGCATGCATACTCCCAAGACCCTCGACTACATGGAGCCGAAAAAAGTGAATCAATACCATCTATGGTTCAGGAAATATGACCGTTTCAAGTTGAGCTCCAATTGAACCAACTTTTGAACTTTGAACTCCCATTACTGGGGAACCTTCCATACTGGTGCACCATCGAGCTGCGAGTGGACCCCCACCTCGGCACCCCCTCCCCCTGAGGGGGGAGGGGGTGCCGAGGTGAGGGGGCATGCCAGATAGATCTCTGGTCAGCTTGAAGCAAAATGTGATCAAAGTGACTGACTTTGAGCTCCTGTTTCTGGAGAACCACGTGGTGAAAACCAGCCCAAACTTTGCACACTTGTAGGGGAGACTCTTTAGCACCTATGGTGCAAATTTGGAGCCCCTATAACCTAAGGCCGACCTGTACTGACTCCCCAAAGATGGTACCCCTAGGACATCTAATTTTTACATTGGTGCCTATGTGAAAACTGGCCATGTTTGGGACCCGATAGCTCCCCCGTTTTAGGTCCTATGGGCCCCAAACTTTGCATGCATACTCCCAAGACCCTCGACTACATGGAGCCGAAAAAAGTGAATCAATACCATCTATGGTTCAGGAAATATGACCGTTTCAAGTTGAGCTCCAATTGAACCAACTTTTGAACTTTGAACTCCCATTACTGGGGAACCTTCCATACTGGTGCACCATCGAGCTGCGAGTGGACCCCCACCTCGGCACCCCCTCCCCCTGAGGGGGGAGGGGGTGCCGAGGTGAGGGGGCATGCCAGATAGATCTCTGGTCAGCTTGAAGCAAAATGTGATCAAAGTGACTGACTTTGAGCTCCTGTTTCTGGAGAACCACGTGGTGAAAACCAGCCCAAACTTTGCACACTTGTAGGGGAGACTCTTTAGCACCTATGGTGCAAATTTGGAGCCCCTATAACCTAAGGCCGACCTGTACTGACTCCCCAAAGATGGTACCCCTAGGACATCTAATTTTTACATTGGTGCCTATGTGAAAACTGGCCATGTTTGGGACCCGATAGCTCCCCCGTTTTAGGTCCTATGGGCCCCAAACTTGGCATGCATACTCACAAGACCATGGGCTACGTGGGGCTGAAGAAAGTGAATCATTCCTATGTATGGTTCGGGAAATATGACCGTTTAAATTTGAGCTCCAATTGAACCAACTTTGGAACTTTGAACTCCCATTACTGGGGAACCTTCCATACTGGTGCACCATCGAGCTGCGAGTGGACCCCCACCTCGGCACCCCCTCCCCCTGAGGGGGGAGGGGGTGCCGAGGTGAGGGGG
The DNA here is from genome assembly GCF_037356315.1 of Lithobates pipiens. Lineage (NCBI taxonomy): Eukaryota > Metazoa > Chordata > Amphibia > Anura > Ranidae > Lithobates > Lithobates pipiens. The sequence goes on along the minus strand of NW_027507700.1, from coordinate 80,773 downwards.
CATGCCAGATAGATCTCTGGTCAGCTTGAAGCAAAATGTGATCAAAGTGACTGACTTTGAGCTCCTGTTTCTGGAGAACCACGTGGTGAAAACCAGCCCAAACTTTGCACACTTGTAGGGGAGACTCTTTAGCACCTATGGTGCAAATTTGGAGCCCCTATAACCTAAGGCCGACCTGTACTGACTCCCCAAAGATGGTACCCCTAGGACATCTAATTTTTACATTGGTGCCTATGTGAAAACTGGCCATGTTTGGGACCCGATAGCTCCCCCGTTTTAGGTCCTATGGGCCCCAAACTTTGCATGCATACTCCCAAGACCCTCGACTACATGGAGCCGAAAAAAATGAATCAATACCATCTATGGTTCAGGAAATATGACCGTTTCAAGTTGAGCTCCAATTGAACCAACTTTTGAACTTTGAACTCCCATTACTGGGGAACCTTCCATACTGGTGCACCATCGAGCTGCGAGTGGACCCCCACCTCGGCACCCCCTCCCCCTGAGGGGGGAGGGGGTGCCGAGGTGAGGGGGCATGCCAGATAGATCTCTGGTCAGCTTGAAGCAAAATGTGATCAAAGTGACTGACTTTGAGCTCCTGTTTCTGGAGAACCACGTGGTGAAAACCAGCCCAAACTTTGCACACTTGTAGGGAAGACTCTTTAGCACCTATGGTGCAAATTTGGAGCCCCTATAACCTAAGGCCGACCTGTACTGACTCCCCAAAGATGGTACCCCTAGGACATCTAATTTTTACATTGGTGCCTATGTGAAAACTGGCCATGTTTGGGACCCAAAAGCTCCCCCGTTTTAGGTCCTATGGGCCCCAAACTTTGCATGCATACTCCCAAGACCCTCGACTACATGGAGCCGAAAAAAGTGAATCAATACCATCTATGGTTCAGGAAATATGACCGTTTCAAGTTGAGCTCCAATTGAACCAACTTTTGAACTTTGAACTCCCATTACTGGGGAACCTTCCATACTGGTGCACCATCGAGCTGCGAGTGGACCCCCACCTCGGCACCCCCTCCCCCTGAGGGGGGAGGGGGTGCCGAGGTGAGGGGGCATGCCAGATAGATCTCTGGTCAGCTTGAAGCAAAATGTGATCAAAGTGACTGACTTTGAGCTCCTGTTTCTGGAGAACCACGTGGTGAAAACCAGCCCAAACTTTGCACACTTGTAGGGGAGACTCTTTAGCACCTATGGTGCAAATTTGGAGCCCCTATAACCTAAGGCCGACCTGTACTGACTCCCCAAAGATGGTACCCCTAGGACATCTAATTTTTACATTGGTGCCTATGTGAAAACTGGCCATGTTTGGGACCCGATAGCTCCCCCGTTTTAGGTCCTATGGGCCCCAAACTTTGCATGCATACTCCCAAGACCCTCGACTACATGGAGCCGAAAAAAGTGAATCAATACCATCTATGGTTCAGGAAATATGACCGTTTCAAGTTGAGCTCCAATTGAACCAACTTTTGAACTTTGAACTCCCATTACTGGGGAACCTTCCATACTGGTGCACCATCGAGCTGCGAGTGGACCCCCACCTCGGCACCCCCTCCCCCTGAGGGGGGAGGGGGTGCCGAGGTGAGGGGGCATGCCAGATAGATCTCTGGTCAGCTTGAAGCAAAATGTGATCAAAGTGACTGACTTTGAGCTCCTGTTTCTGGAGAACCACGTGGTGAAAACCAGCCCAAACTTTGCACACTTGTAGGGGAGACTCTTTAGCACCTATGGTGCAAATTTGGAGCCCCTATAACCTAAGGCCGACCTGTACTGACTCCCCAAAGATGGTACCCCTAGGACATCTAATTTTTACATTGGTGCCTATGTGAAAACTGGCCATGTTTGGGACCCGATAGCTCCCCCGTTTTAGGTCCTATGGGCCCCAAACTTGGCATGCATACTCACAAGACCATGGGCTACGTGGGGCTGAAGAAAGTGAATCATTCCTATGTATGGTTCGGGAAATATGACCATTTAAAGTTGAGCTCCAATTGAACCAACTTTGGAACTTTGAACTCCCATTACTGGGGAACCTTCCATACTGGTGCACCATCGAGCTGCGAGTGGACCCCCACCTCGGCACCCCCTCCCCCTGAGGGGGGAGGGGGTGCCGAGGTGAGGGGGCATGCCAGATAGATCTCTGGTCAGCTTGAAGCAAAATGTGATCAAAGTGACTGACTTTGAGCTCCTGTTTCTGGAGAACCACGTGGTGAAAACCAGCCCAAACTTTGCACACTTGTAGGGGAGACTCTTTAGCACCTATGGTGCAAATTTGGAGCCCCTATAACCTAAGGCCGACCTGTACTGACTCCCCAAAGATGGTACCCCTAGGACATCTAATTTTTACATTGGTGCCTATGTGAAAACTGGCCATGTTTGGGACCCGATAGCTCCCCCGTTTTAGGTCCTATGGGCCCCAAACTTTGCATGCATACTCCCAAGACCCTCGACTACATGGAGCCGAAAAAAGTGAATCAATACCATCTATGGTTCAGGAAATATGACCGTTTCAAGTTGAGCTCCAATTGAACCAACTTTTGAACTTTGAACTCCCATTACTGGGGAACCTTCCATACTGGTGCACCATCGAGCTGCGAGTGGACCCCCACCTCGGCACCCCCTCCCCCTGAGGGGGGAGGGGGTGCCGAGGTGAGGGGGCATGCCGGATAGATCTCTGGTCAGCTTGAAGCAAAATGTGATCAAAGTGACTGACTTTGAGCTCCTGTTTCTGGAGAACCACGTGGTGAAAACCAGCCCAAACTTTGCACACTTGTAGGGGAGACTCTTTAGCACCTATGGTGCAAATTTGGAGCCCCTATAACCTAAGGCCGACCTGTACTGACTCCCCAAAGATGGTACCCCTAGGACATCTAATTTTTACATTGGTGCCTATGTGAAAACTGGCCATGTTTGGGACCCGATAGCTCCCCCGTTTTAGGTCCTATGGGCCCCAAACTTTGCATGCATACTCCCAAGACCCTCGACTACATGGAGCCGAAAAAAGTGAATCAATACCATCTATGGTTCAGGAAATATGACCGTTTCAAGTTGAGCTCCAATTGAACCAACTTTCGAACTTTGAACTCCCATTACTGGGGAACCTTCCATACTGGTGCACCATCGAGCTGCGAGTGGACCCCCACCTCGGCACCCCCTCCCCCTGAGGGGGGAGGGGGTGCCGAGGTGAGGGGGCATGCCAGATAGATCTCTGGTCAGCTTGAAGCAAAATGTGATCAAAGTGACTGACTTTGAGCTCCTGTTTCTGGAGAACCACGTGGTGAAAACCAGCCCAAACTTTGCACACTTGTAGGGGAGACTCTTTAGCACCTATGGTGCAAATTTGGAGCCCCTATAACCTAAGGCCGACCTGTACTGACTCCCCAAAGATGGTACCCCTAGGACATCTAATTTTTACATTGGTGCCTATGTGAAAACTGGCCATGTTTGGGACCCGATAGCTCCCCCGTTTTAGGTCCTATGGGCCCCAAACTTTGCATGCATACTCCCAAGACCCTCGATTACATGGAGCCGAAAAAAGTGAATCAATACCATCTATGGTTCAGGAAATATGACCGTTTCAAGTTGAGCTCCAATTGAACCAACTTTTGAACTTTGAACTCCCATTACTGGGGAACCTTCCATACTGGTGCACCATCGAGCTGCGAGTGGACCCCCACCTCGGCACCCCCTCCCCCTGAGGGGGGAGGGGGTGCCGAGGCGAGGGGGCATGCCAGATAGATCTCTGGTCAGCTTGAAGCAAAATGTGATCAAAGTGACTGACTTTGAGCTCCTGTTTCTGGAGAACCACGTGGTGAAAACCAGCCCAAACCTTGCACACTTGTAGGGGAGACTCTTTAGCACCTATGGTGCAAATTTGGAGCCCCTATAACCTAAGGCCGACCTGTACTGACTCCCCAAAGATGGTACCCCTAGGACATCTAATTTTTACATTGGTGCCTATGTGAAAACTGGCCATGTTTGGGACCCGATAGCTCCCCCGTTTTAGGTCCTATGGGCCCCAAACTTTGCATGCATACTCCCAAGACCCTCGACTACATGGAGCCGAAAAAAGTGAATCAATACCATCTATGGTTCAGGAAATATGACCGGTTCAAGTTGAGCTCCAATTGAACCAACTTTTGAACTTTGAACTCCCATTACTGGGGAACCTTCCATACTGGTGCACCATCGAGCTGCGAGTGGACCCCCACCTCGGCACCCCCTCCCCCTGAGGGGGGGGTGCCGAGGTGAGGGGGCATGCCAGATAGATCTCTGGTCAGCTTGAAGCAAAATGTGATCAAAGTGACTGACTTTGAGCTCCTGTTTCTGGAGAACCACGTGGTGAAAACCAGCCCAAACCTTGCACACTTGTAGGGGAGACTCTTTAGCACCTATGGTGCAAATTTGGAGCCCCTATAACCTAAGGCCGACCTGTACTGACTCCCCAAAGATGGTACCCCTAGGACATCTAATTTTTACATTGGTGCCTATGTGAAAACTGGCCATGTTTGGGACCCGATAGCTCCCCCGTTTTAGGTCCTATGGGCCCCAAACTTTGCATGCATACTCCCAAGACCCTCGACTACATGGAGCCGAAAAAAGTGAATCAATACCATCTATGGTTCAGGAAATATGACCGTTTCAAGTTGAGCTCCAATTGAACCAACTTTTGAACTTTGAACTCCCATTACTGGGGAACCTTCCATACTGGTGCACCATCGAGCTGCGAGTGGACCCCCACCTCGGCACCCCCTCCCCCTGAGGGGGGAGGGGGTGCCGAGGTGAGGGGGCATGCCAGATAGATCTCTGGTCAGCTTGAAGCAAAATGTGATCAAAGTGACTGACTTTGAGCTCCTGTTTCTGGAGAACCACGTGGTGAAAACCAGCCCAAACTTTGCACACTTGTAGGGGAGACTCTTTAGCACCTATGGTGCAAATTTGGAGCCCCTATAACCTAAGGCCGACCTGTACTGACTCCCCAAAGATGGTACCCCTAGGACATCTAATTTTTACATTGGTGCCTATGTGAAAACTGGCCATGTTTGGGACCCAAAAGCTCCCCCGTTTTAGGTCCTATGGGCCCCAAACTTTGCATGCATACTCCCAAGACCCTCGACTACATGGAGCCGAAAAAAGTGAATCAATACCATCTATGGTTCAGGAAATATGACCGTTTCAAGTTGAGCTCCAATTGAACCAACTTTTGAACTTTGAACTCCCATTACTGGGGAACCTTCCATACTGGTGCACCATCGAGCTGCGAGTGGACCCCCACCTCGGCACCCCCTCCCCCTGAGGGGGGAGGGGGTGCCGAGGTGAGGGGGCATGCCAGATAGATCTCTGGTCAGCTTGAAGCAAAATGTGATCAAAGTGACTGACTTTGAGCTCCTGTTTCTGGAGAACCACGTGGTGAAAACCAGCCCAAACTTTGCACACTTGTAGGGGAGACTCTTTAGCACCTATGGTGCAAATTTGGAGCCCCTATAACCTAAGGCCGACCTGTACTGACTCCCCAAAGATGGTACCCCTAGGACATCTAATTTTTACATTGGTGCCTATGTGAAAACTGGCCATGTTTGGGACCCGATAGCTCCCCCGTTTTAGGTCCTATGGGCCCCAAACTTGGCATGCATACTCACAAGACCATGGGCTACGTGGGGCTGAAGAAAGTGAATCATTCCTATGTATGGTTCGGGAAATATGACCGTTTAAATTTGAGCTCCAATTGAACCAACTTTGGAACTTTGAACTCCCATTACTGGGGAACCTTCCATACTGGTGCACCATCGAGCTGCGAGTGGACCCCCACCTCGGCACCCCCTCCCCCTGAGGGGGGAGGGGGTGCCGAGGTGAGGGGGCATGCCAGATAGATCTCTGGTCAGCTTGAAGCAAAATGTGATCAAAGTGACTGACTTTGAGCTCCTGTTTCTGGAGAACCACGTGGTGAAAACCAGCCCAAACTTTGCACACTTGTAGGGGAGACTCTTTAGCACCTATGGTGCAAATTTGGAGCCCCTATAACCTAAGGCCGACCTGTACTGACTCCCCAAAGATGGTACCCCTAGGACATCTAATTTTTACATTGGTGCCTATGTGAAAACTGGCCATGTTTGGGACCCGATAGCTCCCCCGTTTTAGGTCCTATGGGCCCCAAACTTTGCATGCATACTCCCAAGACCCTCGACTACATGGAGCCGAAAAAAATGAATCAATACCATCTATGGTTCAGGAAATATGACCGTTTCAAGTTGAGCTCCAATTGAACCAACTTTTGAACTTTGAACTCCCATTACTGGGGAACCTTCCATACTGGTGCACCATCGAGCTGCGAGTGGACCCCCACCTCGGCACCCCCTCCCCCTGAGGGGGGAGGGGGTGCCGAGGTGAGGGGGCATGCCAGATAGATCTCTGGTCAGCTTGAAGCAAAATGTGATCAAAGTGACTGACTTTGAGCTCCTGTTTCTGGAGAACCACGTGGTGAAAACCAGCCCAAACTTTGCACACTTGTAGGGAAGACTCTTTAGCACCTATGGTGCAAATTTGGAGCCCCTATAACCTAAGGCCGACCTGTACTGACTCCCCAAAGATGGTACCCCTAGGACATCTAATTTTTACATTGGTGCCTATGTGAAAACTGGCCATGTTTGGGACCCAAAAGCTCCCCCGTTTTAGGTCCTATGGGCCCCAAACTTTGCATGCATACTCCCAAGACCCTCGACTACATGGAGCCGAAAAAAGTGAATCAATACCATCTATGGTTCAGGAAATATGACCGTTTCAAGTTGAGCTCCAATTGAACCAACTTTTGAACTTTGAACTCCCATTACTGGGGAACCTTCCATACTGGTGCACCATCGAGCTGCGAGTGGACCCCCACCTCGGCACCCCCTCCCCCTGAGGGGGGAGGGGGTGCCGAGGTGAGGGGGCATGCCAGATAGATCTCTGGTCAGCTTGAAGCAAAATGTGATCAAAGTGACTGACTTTGAGCTCCTGTTTCTGGAGAACCACGTGGTGAAAACCAGCCCAAACTTTGCACACTTGTAGGGGAGACTCTTTAGCACCTATGGTGCAAATTTGGAGCCCCTATAACCTAAGGCCGACCTGTACTGACTCCCCAAAGATGGTACCCCTAGGACATCTAATTTTTACATTGGTGCCTATGTGAAAACTGGCCATGTTTGGGACCCGATAGCTCCCCCGTTTTAGGTCCTATGGGCCCCAAACTTTGCATGCATACTCCCAAGACCCTCGACTACATGGAGCCGAAAAAAGTGAATCAATACCATCTATGGTTCAGGAAATATGACCGTTTCAAGTTGAGCTCCAATTGAACCAACTTTTGAACTTTGAACTCCCATTACTGGGGAACCTTCCATACTGGTGCACCATCGAGCTGCGAGTGGACCCCCACCTCGGCACCCCCTCCCCCTGAGGGGGGAGGGGGTGCCGAGGTGAGGGGGCATGCCAGATAGATCTCTGGTCAGCTTGAAGCAAAATGTGATCAAAGTGACTGACTTTGAGCTCCTGTTTCTGGAGAACCACGTGGTGAAAACCAGCCCAAACTTTGCACACTTGTAGGGGAGACTCTTTAGCACCTATGGTGCAAATTTGGAGCCCCTATAACCTAAGGCCGACCTGTACTGACTCCCCAAAGATGGTACCCCTAGGACATCTAATTTTTACATTGGTGCCTATGTGAAAACTGGCCATGTTTGGGACCCGATAGCTCCCCCGTTTTAGGTCCTATGGGCCCCAAACTTGGCATGCATACTCACAAGACCATGGGCTACGTGGGGCTGAAGAAAGTGAATCATTCCTATGTATGGTTCGGGAAATATGACCATTTAAAGTTGAGCTCCAATTGAACCAACTTTGGAACTTTGAACTCCCATTACTGGGGAACCTTCCATACTGGTGCACCATCGAGCTGCGAGTGGACCCCCACCTCGGCACCCCCTCCCCCTGAGGGGGGAGGGGGTGCCGAGGTGAGGGGGCATGCCAGATAGATCTCTGGTCAGCTTGAAGCAAAATGTGATCAAAGTGACTGACTTTGAGCTCCTGTTTCTGGAGAACCACGTGGTGAAAACCAGCCCAAACTTTGCACACTTGTAGGGGAGACTCTTTAGCACCTATGGTGCAAATTTGGAGCCCCTATAACCTAAGGCCGACCTGTACTGACTCCCCAAAGATGGTACCCCTAGGACATCTAATTTTTACATTGGTGCCTATGTGAAAACTGGCCATGTTTGGGACCCGATAGCTCCCCCGTTTTAGGTCCTATGGGCCCCAAACTTTGCATGCATACTCCCAAGACCCTCGACTACATGGAGCCGAAAAAAGTGAATCAATACCATCTATGGTTCAGGAAATATGACCGTTTCAAGTTGAGCTCCAATTGAACCAACTTTTGAACTTTGAACTCCCATTACTGGGGAACCTTCCATACTGGTGCACCATCGAGCTGCGAGTGGACCCCCACCTCGGCACCCCCTCCCCCTGAGGGGGGAGGGGGTGCCGAGGTGAGGGGGCATGCCAGATAGATCTCTGGTCAGCTTGAAGCAAAATGTGATCAAAGTGACTGACTTTGAGCTCCTGTTTCTGGAGAACCACGTGGTGAAAACCAGCCCAAACTTTGCACACTTGTAGGGGAGACTCTTTAGCACCTATGGTGCAAATTTGGAGCCCCTATAACCTAAGGCCGACCTGTACTGACTCCCCAAAGATGGTACCCCTAGGACATCTAATTTTTACATTGGTGCCTATGTGAAAACTGGCCATGTTTGGGACCCGATAGCTCCCCCGTTTTAGGTCCTATGGGCCCCAAACTTGGCATGCATACTCACAAGACCATGGGCTACGTGGGGCTGAAGAAAGTGAATCATTCCTATGTATGGTTCGGGAAATATGACCATTTAAAGTTGAGCTCCAATTGAACCAACTTTGGAACTTTGAACTCCCATTACTGGGGAACCTTCCATACTGGTGCACCATCGAGCTGCGAGTGGACCCCCACCTCGGCACCCCCTCCCCCTGAGGGGGGAGGGGGTGCCGAGGTGAGGGGGCATGCCAGATAGATCTCTGGTCAGCTTGAAGCAAAATGTGATCAAAGTGACTGACTTTGAGCTCCTGTTTCTGGAGAACCACGTGGTGAAAACCAGCCCAAACTTTGCACACTTGTAGGGGAGACTCTTTAGCACCTATGGTGCAAATTTGGAGCCCCTATAACCTAAGGCCGACCTGTACTGACTCCCCAAAGATGGTACCCCTAGGACATCTAATTTTTACATTGGTGCCTATGTGAAAACTGGCCATGTTTGGGACCCGATAGCTCCCCCGTTTTAGGTCCTATGGGCCCCAAACTTTGCATGCATACTCCCAAGACCCTCGACTACATGGAGCCGAAAAAAGTGAATCAATACCATCTATGGTTCAGGAAATATGACCGTTTCAAGTTGAGCTCCAATTGAACCAACTTTTGAACTTTGAACTCCCATTACTGGGGAACCTTCCATACTGGTGCACCATCGAGCTGCGAGTGGACCCCCACCTCGGCACCCCCTCCCCCTGAGGGGGGAGGGGGTGCCGAGGTGAGGGGGCATGCCGGATAGATCTCTGGTCAGCTTGAAGCAAAATGTGATCAAAGTGACTGACTTTGAGCTCCTGTTTCTGGAGAACCACGTGGTGAAAACCAGCCCAAACTTTGCACACTTGTAGGGGAGACTCTTTAGCACCTATGGTGCAAATTTGGAGCCCCTATAACCTAAGGCCGACCTGTACTGACTCCCCAAAGATGGTACCCCTAGGACATCTAATTTTTACATTGGTGCCTATGTGAAAACTGGCCATGTTTGGGACCCGATAGCTCCCCCGTTTTAGGTCCTATGGGCCCCAAACTTTGCATGCATACTCCCAAGACCCTCGACTACATGGAGCCGAAAAAAGTGAATCAATACCATCTATGGTTCAGGAAATATGACCGTTTCAAGTTGAGCTCCAATTGAACCAACTTTCGAACTTTGAACTCGCATTACTGGGGAACCTTCCATACTGGTGCACCATCGAGCTGCGAGTGGACCCCCACCTCGGCACCCCCTCCCCCTGAGGGGGGAGGGGGTGCCGAGGTGAGGGGGCATGCCAGATAGATCTCTGGTCAGCTTGAAGCAAAATGTGATCAAAGTGACTGACTTTGAGCTCCTGTTTCTGGAGAACCACGTGGTGAAAACCAGCCCAAACTTTGCACACTTGTAGGGGAGACTCTTTAGCACCTATGGTGCAAATTTGGAGCCCCTATAACCTAAGGCCGACCTGTACTGACTCCCCAAAGATGGTACCCCTAGGACATCTAATTTTTACATTGGTGCCTATGTGAAAACTGGCCATGTTTGGGACCCGATAGCTCCCCCGTTTTAGGTCCTATGGGCCCCAAACTTTGCATGCATACTCCCAAGACCCTCGATTACATGGAGCCGAAAAAAGTGAATCAATACCATCTATGGTTCAGGAAATATGACCGTTTCAAGTTGAGCTCCAATTGAACCAACTTTTGAACTTTGAACTCCCATTACTGGGGAACCTTCCATACTGGTGCACCATTGAGCTGCGAGTGGACCCCCACCTCGGCACCCCCTCCCCCTGAGGGGGGAGGGGGTGCCGAGGCGAGGGGGCATGCCAGATAGATCTCTGGTCAGCTTGAAGCAAAATGTGATCAAAGTGACTGACTTTGAGCTCCTGTTTCTGGAGAACCACGTGGTGAAAACCAGCCCAAACCTTGCACACTTGTAGGGGAGACTCTTTAGCACCTATGGTGCAAATTTGGAGCCCCTATAACCTAAGGCCGACCTGTACTGACTCCCCAAAGATGGTACCCCTAGGACATCTAATTTTTACATTGGTGCCTATGTGAAAACTGGCCATGTTTGGGACCCGATAGCTCCCCCGTTTTAGGTCCTATGGGCCCCAAACTTTGCATGCATACTCCCAAGACCCTCGACTACATGGAGCCGAAAAAAGTGAATCAATACCATCTATGGTTCAGGAAATATGACCGGTTCAAGTTGAGCTCCAATTGAACCAACTTTTGAACTTTGAACTCCCATTACTGGGGAACCTTCCATACTGGTGCACCATCGAGCTGCGAGTGGACCCCCACCTCGGCACCCCCTCCCCCTGAGGGGGGGGTGCCGAGGTGAGGGGGCATGCCAGATAGATCTCTGGTCAGCTTGAAGCAAAATGTGATCAAAGTGACTGACTTTGAGCTCCTGTTTCTGGAGAACCACGTGGTGAAAACCAGCCCAAACCTTGCACACTTGTAGGGGAGACTCTTTAGCACCTATGGTGCAAATTTGGAGCCCCTATAACCTAAGGCCGACCTGTACTGACTCCCCAAAGATGGTACCCCTAGGACATCTAATTTTTACATTGGTGCCTATGTGAAAACTGGCCATGTTTGGGACCCGATAGCTCCCCCGTTTTAGGTCCTATGGGCCCCAAACTTTGCATGCATACTCCCAAGACCCTCGACTACATGGAGCCGAAAAAAGTGAATCAATACCATCTATGGTTCAGGAAATATGACCGTTTCAAGTTGAGCTCCAATTGAACCAACTTTTGAACTTTGAACTCCCATTACTGGGGAACCTTCCATACTGGTGCACCATCGAGCTGCGAGTGGACCCCCACCTCGGCACCCCCTCCCCCTGAGGGGGGAGGGGGTGCCGAGGTGAGGGGGCATGCCAGATAGATCTCTGGTCAGCTTGAAGCAAAATGTGATCAAAGTGACTGACTTTGAGCTCCTGTTTCTGGAGAACCACGTGGTGAAAACCAGCCCAAACTTTGCACACTTGTAGGGGAGACTCTTTAGCACCTATGGTGCAAATTTGGAGCCCCTATAACCTAAGGCCGACCTGTACTGACTCCCCAAAGATGGTACCCCTAGGACATCAAATTTTTACATTGGTGCCTATGTGAAAACTGGCCATGTTTGGGACCCGATAGCTCCCCCGTTTTAGGTCCTATGGGCCCCAAACTTTGCATGCATACTCCCAAGACCCTCGACTACATGGAGCCGAAAAAAGTGAATCAATACCATCTATGGTTCAGGAAATATGACCGTTTCAAGTTGAGCTCCAATTGAACCAACTTTTGAACTTTGAACTCCCATTACTGGGGAACCTTCCATACTGGTGCACCATCGAGCTGCGAGTGGACCCCTCACCTCGGCACCCCCTCCCCCTGAGGGGGGAGGGGGTGCCGAGGTGAGGGGGCATGCCAGATAGATCTCTGGTCAGCTTGAAGCAAAATGTGATCAAAGTGACTGACTTTGAGCTCCTGTTTCTGGAGAACCACGTGGTGAAAACCAGCCCAAACTTTGCACACTTGTAGGGGAGACTCTTTAGCACCTATGGTGCAAATTTGGAGCCCCTATAACCTAAGGCCGACCTGTACTGACTCCCCAAAGATGGTACCCCTAGGACATCTAATTTTTACATTGGTGCCTATGTGAAAACTGGCCATGTTTGGGACCCGATAGCTCCCCCGTTTTAGGTCCTATGGGCCCCAAACTTTGCATGCATACTCCCAAGACCCTCGACTACATGGAGCCGAAAAAAGTGAATCAATACCATCTATGGTTCAGGAAATATGACCGTTTCAAGTTGAGCTCCAATTGAACCAACTTTTGAACTTTGAACTCCCATTACTGGGGAACCTTCCATACTGGTGCACCATCGAGCTGCGAGTGGACCCCTCACCTCGGCACCCCCTCCCCCTGAGGGGGGAGGGGGTGCCGAGGTGAGGGGGCATGCCAGATAGATCTCTGGTCAGCTTGAAGCAAAATGTGATCAAAGTGACTGACTTTGAGCTCCTGTTTCTGGAGAACCACGTGGTGAAAACCAGCCCAAACTTTGCACACTTGTAGGGGAGACTCTTTAGCACCTATGGTGCAAATTTGGAGCCCCTATAACCTAAGGCCGACCTGTACTGACTCCCCAAAGATGGTACCCCTAGGACATCTAATTTTTACATTGGTGCCTATGTGAAAACTGGCCATGTTTGGGACCCGATAGCTCCCCCGTTTTAGGTCCTATGGGCCCCAAACTTTGCATGCATACTCCCAAGACCCTCGACTACATGGAGCCGAAAAAAGTGAATCAATACCATCTATGGTTCAGGAAATATGACCGTTTCAAGTTGAGCTCCAATTGAACCAACTTTTGAACTTTGAACTCCCATTACTGGGGAACCTTCCATACTGGTGCACCATCGAGCTGCGAGTGGACCCCCACCTCGGCACCCCCTCCCCCTGAGGGGGGAGGGGGTGCCGAGGTGAGGGGGCATGCCAGATAGATCTCTGGTCAGCTTGAAGCAAAATGTGATCAAAGTGACTGACTTTGAGCTCCTGTTTCTGGAGAACCACGTGGTGAAAACCAGCCCAAACTTTGCACACTTGTAGGGGAGACTCTTTAGCACCTATGGTGCAAATTTGGAGCCCCTATAACCTAAGGCCGACCTGTACTGACTCCCCAAAGATGGTACCCCTAGGACATCTAATTTTTACATTGGTGCCTATGTGAAAACTGGCCATGTTTGGGACCCGATAGCTCCCCCGTTTTAGGTCCTATGGGCCCCAAACTTTGCATGCATACTCCCAAGACCCTCGACTACATGGAGCCGAAAAAAGTGAATCAATACCATCTATGGTTCAGGAAATATGACCGTTTCAAGTTGAGCTCCAATTGAACCAACTTTTGAACTTTGAACTCCCATTACTGGGGAACCTTCCATACTGGTGCACCATCGAGCTGCGAGTGGACCCCCACCTCGGCACCCCCTCCCCCTTAGGGGGGAGGGGGTGCCGAGGTGAGGGGGCATGCCAGATAGATCTCTGGTCAGCTTGAAGCAAAATGTGATCAAAGTGACTGACTTTGAGCTCCTGTTTCTGGAGAACCACGTGGTGAAAACCAGCCCAAACTTTGCACACTTGTAGGGGAGACTCTTTAGCACCTATGGTGCAAATTTGGAGCCCCTATAACCTAAGGCCGACCTGTACTGACTCCCCAAAGATGGTACCCCTAGGACATCTAATTTTTACATTGGTGCCTATGTGAAAACTGGCCATGTTTGGGACCCGATAGCTCCCCCGTTTTAGGTCCTATGGGCCCCAAACTTTGCATGCATACTCCCAAGACCCTCGACTACATGGAGCCGAAAAAAGTGAATCAATACCATCTATGGTTCAGGAAATATGACAGTTTCAAGTTGAGCTCCAATTGAACCAACTTTTGAACTTTGAACTCCCATAACTGGGGAACCTTCCATACTGGTGCACCATCGAGCTGCGAGTGGACCCCCACCTCGGCACCCCCTCCCCCTGAGGGGGGAGGGGGTGCCGAGGTGAGGGGGCATGCCAGATAGATCTCTGGTCAGCTTGAAGCAAAATGTGATCAAAGTGACTGACTTTGAGCTCCTGTTTCTGGAGAACCACGTGGTGAAAACCAGCCCAAACTTTGCACACTTGTAGGGGAGACTCTTTAGCACCTATGGTGCAAATTTGGAGCCCCTATAACCTAAGGCCGACCTGTACTGACTCCCCAAAGATGGTACCCCTAGGACATCTAATTTTTACATTGGTGCCTATGTGAAAACTGGCCATGTTTGGGACCCGATAGCTCCCCCGTTTTAGGTCCTATGGGCCCCAAACTTTGCATGCATACTCCCAAGACCCTCGACTACATGGAGCCGAAAAAAGTGAATCAATACCATCTATGGTTCAGGAAATATGACCGTTTCAAGTTGAGCTCCAATTGAACCAACTTTTGAACTTTGAACTCCCATTACTGGGGAACCTTCCATACTGGTGCACCATCGAGCTGCGAGTGGACCCCCACCTCGGCACCCCCTCCCCCTGAGGGGGGAGGGGGTGCCGAGGTGAGGGGGCATGCCAGATAGATCTCTGGTCAGCTTGAAGCAAAATGTGATCAAAGTGACTGACTTTGAGCTCCTGTTTCTGGAGAACCACGTGGTGAAAACCAGCCCAAACTTTGCACACTTGTAGGGGAGACTCTTTAGCACCTATGGTGCAAATTTGGAGCCCCTATAACCTAAGGCCGACCTGTACTGACTCCCCAAAGATGGTACCCCTAGGACATCTAATTTTTACATTGGTGCCTATGTGAAAACTGGCCATGTTTGGGACCCGATAGCTCCCCCGTTTTAGGTCCTATGGGCCCCAAACTTTGCATGCATACTCCCAAGACCCTCGACTACATGGAGCCGAAAAAAGTGAATCAATACCATCTATGGTTCAGGAAATATGACCGTTTCAAGTTGAGCTCCAATTGAACCAACTTTTGAACTTTGAACTCCCATTACTGGGGAACCTTCCATACTGGTGCACCATCGAGCTGCGAGTGGACCCCCACCTCGGCACCCCCTCCCCCTTAGGGGGGAGGGGGTGCCGAGGTGAGGGGGCATGCCAGATAGATCTCTGGTCAGCTTGAAGCAAAATGTGATCAAAGTGACTGACTTTGAGCTCCTGTTTCTGGAGAACCACGTGGTGAAAACCAGCCCAAACTTTGCACACTTGTAGGGGAGACTCTTTAGCACCTATGGTGCAAATTTGGAGCCCCTATAACCTAAGGCCGACCTGTACTGACTCCCCAAAGATGGTACCCCTAGGACATCTAATTTTTACATTGGTGCCTATGTGAAAACTGGCCATGTTTGGGACCCGATAGCTCCCCCGTTTTAGGTCCTATGGGCCCCAAACTTTGCATGCATACTCCCAAGACCCTCGACTACATGGAGCCGAAAAAAGTGAATCAATACCATCTATGGTTCAGGAAATATGACAGTTTCAAGTTGAGCTCCAATTGAACCAACTTTTGAACTTTGAACTCCCATAACTGGGGAACCTTCCATACTGGTGCACCATCGAGCTGCGAGTGGACCCCCACCTCGGCACCCCCTCCCCCTGAGGGGGGAGGGGGTGCCGAGGTGAGGGGGCATGCCAGATAGATCTCTGGTCAGCTTGAAGCAAAATGTGATCAAAGTGACTGACTTTGAGCTCCTGTTTCTGGAGAACCACGTGGTGAAAACCAGCCCAAACTTTGCACACTTGTAGGGGAGACTCTTTAGCACCTATGGTGCAAATTTGGAGCCCCTATAACCTAAGGCCGACCTGTACTGACTCCCCAAAGATGGTACCCCTAGGACATCTAATTTTTACATTGGTGCCTATGTGAAAACTGGCCATGTTTGGGACCCGATAGCTCCCCCGTTTTAGGTCCTATGGGCCCCAAACTTTGCATGCATACTCCCAAGACCCTCGACTACATGGAGCCGAAAAAAGTGAATCAATACCATCTATGGTTCAGGAAATATGACCGTTTCAAGTTGAGCTCCAATTGAACCAACTTTTGAACTTTGAACTCCCATTACTGGGGAACCTTCCATACTGGTGCACCATCGAGCTGCGAGTGGACCCCCACCTCGGCACCCCCTCCCCCTTAGGGGGGAGGGGGTGCCGAGGTGAGGGGGCATGCCAGATAGATCTCTGGTCAGCTTGAAGCAAAATGTGATCAAAGTGACTGACTTTGAGCTCCTGTTTCTGGAGAACCACGTGGTGAAAACCAGCCCAAACTTTGCACACTTGTAGGGGAGACTCTTTAGCACCTATGGTGCAAATTTGGAGCCCCTATAACCTAAGGCCGACCTGTACTGACTCCCCAAAGATGGTACCCCTAGGACATCTAATTTTTACATTGGTGCCTATGTGAAAACTGGCCATGTTTGGGACCCGATAGCTCCCCCGTTTTAGGTCCTATGGGCCCCAAACTTTGCATGCATACTCCCAAGACCCTCGACTACATGGAGCCGAAAAAAGTGAATCAATACCATCTATGGTTCAGGAAATATGACAGTTTCAAGTTGAGCTCCAATTGAACCAACTTTTGAACTTTGAACTCCCATAACTGGGGAACCTTCCATACTGGTGCACCATCGAGCTGCGAGTGGACCCCCACCTCGGCACCCCCTCCCCCTGAGGGGGGAGGGGGTGCCGAGGTGAGGGGGCATGCCAGATAGATCTCTGGTCAGCTTGAAGCAAAATGTGATCAAAGTGACTGACTTTGAGCTCCTGTTTCTGGAGAACCACGTGGTGAAAACCAGCCCAAACTTTGCACACTTGTAGGGGAGACTCTTTAGCACCTATGGTGCAAATTTGGAGCCCCTATAACCTAAGGCCGACCTGTACTGACTCCCCAAAGATGGTACCCCTAGGACATCTAATTTTTACATTGGTGCCTATGTGAAAACTGGCCATGTTTGGGACCCGATAGCTCCCCCGTTTTAGGTCCTATGGGCCCCAAACTTTGCATGCATACTCCCAAGACCCTCGACTACATGGAGCCGAAAAAAGTGAATCAATACCATCTATGGTTCAGGAAATATGACCGTTTCAAGTTGAGCTCCAATTGAACCAACTTTTGAACTTTGAACTCCCATTACTGGGGAACCTTCCATACTGGTGCACCATCGAGCTGCGAGTGGACCCCCACCTCGGCACCCCCTCCCCCTGAGGGGGGAGGGGGTGCCGAGGTGAGGGGGCATGCCAGATAGATCTCTGGTCAGCTTGAAGCAAAATGTAATCAAAGTGACTGACTTTGAGCTCCTGTTTCTGGAGAACCACGTGGTGAAAACCAGCCCAAACTTTGCACACTTGTAGGGGAGACTCTTTAGCACCTGTGGTGCAAATTTGGAGCCCCTATAACCTAAGGCCGACCTGTACTGACTCCCCAAAGATGGTACCCCTAGGACATCTAATTTTTACATTGGTGCCTATGTGAAAACTGGCCATGTTTGGGACCCGATAGCTCCCCCGTTTTAGGTCCTATGGGCCCCAAACTTTGCATGCATACTCCCAAGACCCTCGACTACATGGAGCCGAAAAAAGTGAATCAATACCATCTATGGTTCAGGAAATATGACCGTTTCAAGTTGAGCTCCAATTGAACCAACTTTTGAACTTTGAACTCCCATTACTGGGGAACCTTCCATACTGGTGCACCATCGAGCTGCGAGTGGACCCCCACCTCGGCACCCCCTCCCCCTGAGGGGGGAGGGGGTGCCGAGGCGAGGGGGCATGCCAGATAGATCTCTGGTCAGCTTGAAGCAAAATGTGATCAAAGTGACTGACTTTGAGCTCCTGTTTCTGGAGAACCACGTGGTGAAAACCAGCCCAAACCTTGCACACTTGTAGGGGAGACTCTTTAGCACCTATGGTGCAAATTTGGAGCCCCTATAACCTAAGGCCGACCTGTACTGACTCCCCAAAGATGGTACCCCTAGGACATCTAATTTTTACATTGGTGCCTATGTGAAAACTGGCCATGTTTGGGACCCGATAGCTCCCCCGTTTTAGGTCCTATGGGCCCCAAACTTTGCATGCATACTCCCAAGACCCTCGACTACATGGAGCCGAAAAAAGTGAATCAATACCATCTATGGTTCAGGAAATATGACCGGTTCAAGTTGAGCTCCAATTGAACCAACTTTTGAACTTTGAACTCCCATTACTGGGGAACCTTCCATACTGGTGCACCATCGAGCTGCGAGTGGACCCCCACCTCGGCACCCCCTCCCCCTGAGGGGGGGGGTGCCGAGGTGAGGGGGCATGCCAGATAGATCTCTGGTCAGCTTGAAGCAAAATGTGATCAAAGTGACTGACTTTGAGCTCCTGTTTCTGGAGAACCACGTGGTGAAAACCAGCCCAAACTTTGCACACTTGTAGGGGAGACTCTTTAGCACCTATGGTGCAAATTTGGAGCCCCTATAACCTAAGGCCGACCTGTACTGACTCCCCAAAGATGGTACCCCTAGGACATCTAATTTTTACATTGGTGCCTATGTGAAAACTGGCCATGTTTGGGACCCGATAGCTCCCCCGTTTTAGGTCCTATGGGCCCCAAACTTTGCATGCATACTCCCAAGACCCTCGACTACATGGAGCCGAAAAAAGTGAATCAATACCATCTATGGTTCAGGAAATATGACTGTTTCAAGTTGAGCTCCAATTGAACCAACTTTTGAACTTTGAACTCCCATTACTGGGGAACCTTCCATACTGGTGCACCATCGAGCTGCGAGTGGACCCCCACCTCGGCACCCCCTCCCCCTGAGGGGGGAGGGGGTGCCGAGGTGAGGGGGCATGCCAGATAGATCTCTGGTCAGCTTGAAGCAAAATGTGATCAAAGTGACTGACTTTGAGCTCCTGTTTCTGGAGAACCACGTGGTGAAAACCAGCCCAAACTTTGCACACTTGTAGGGGAGACTCTTTAGCACCTATGGTGCAAATTTGGAGCCCCTATAACCTAAGGCCGACCTGTACTGACTCCCCAAAGATGGTACCCCTAGGACATCTAATTTTTACATTGGTGCCTATGTGAAAACTGGCCATGTTTGGGACCCGATAGCTCCCCCGTTTTAGGTCCTATGGGCCCCAAACTTTGCATGCATACTCCCAAGACCCTCGACTACATGGAGCCGAAAAAAGTGAATCAATACCATCTATGGTTCAGGAAATATGACCGTTTCAAGTTGAGCTCCAATTGAACCAACTTTTGAACTTTGAACTCCCATTACTGGGGAACCTTCCATACTGGTGCATCATCGAGCTGCGAGTGGACCCCCACCTCGGCACCCCCTCCCCCTGAGGGGGGAGGGGGTGCTGAGGTGAGGGGGCATGCCAGATAGATCTCTGGTCAGCTTGAAGCAAAATGTGATCAAAGTGACTGACTTTGAGCTCCTGTTTCTGGAGAACCACGTGGTGAAAACCAGCCCAAACTTTGCACACTTGTAGGGGAGACTCTTTAGCACCTATGGTGCAAATTTGGAGCCCCTATAACCTAAGGCCGACCTGTACTGACTCCCCAAAGATGGTACCCCTAGGACATCTAATTTTTACATTGGTGCCTATGTGAAAACTGGCCATGTTTGGGACCCGATAGCTCCCCCGTTTTAGGTCCTATGGGCCCCAAACTTTGCATGCATACTCCCAAGACCCTCGACTACATGGAGCCGAAAAAAGTGAATCAATACCATCTATGGTTCAGGAAATATGACCGTTTCAAGTTGAGCTCCAATTGAACCAACTTTTGAACTTTGAACTCCCATTACTGGGGAACCTTCCATACTGGTGCACCATCGAGCTGCGAGTGGACCCCCACCTCGGCACCCCCTCCCCCTGAGGGGGGAGGGGGTGCCGAGGTGAGGGGGCATGCCAGATAGATCTCTGGTCAGCTTGAAGCAAAATGTGATCAAAGTGACTGACTTTGAGCTCCTGTTTCTGGAGAACCACGTGGTGAAAACCAGCTGAAACCTTGCACACTTGTAGGGGAGACTCTTTAGCACCTATGGTGCAAATTTGGAGCCCCTATAACCTAAGGCCGACCTGTACTGACTCCCCAAAGATGGTACCCCTAGGACATCTAATTTTTACATTGGTGCCTATGTGAAAACTGGCCATGTTTGGGACCCGATAGCTCCCCCGTTTTAGGTCCTATGGGCCCCAAACTTTGCATGCATACTCCCAAGACCCTCGACTACATGGAGCCGAAAAAAGTGAATCAATACCATCTATGGTTCAGGAAATATGACCGTTTCAAGTTGAGCTCCAATTGAACCAACTTTTGAACTTTGAACTCCCATTACTGGGGAACCTTCCATACTGGTGCACCATCGAGCTGCGAGTGGACCCCCACCTCGGCACCCCCTCCCCCTGAGGGGGGAGGGGGTGCCGAGGTGAGGGGGCATGCCAGATAGATCTCTGGTCAGCTTGAAGCAAAATGTGATCAAAGTGACTGACTTTGAGCTCCTGTTTCTGGAGAACCACGTGGTGAAAACCAGCCCAAACTTTGCACACTTGTAGGGGAGACTCTTTAGCACCTATGGTGCAAATTTGGAGCCCCTATAACCTAAGGCCGACCTGTACTGACTCCCCAAAGATGGTACCCCTAGGACATCTAATTTTTACATTGGTGCCTATGTGAAAACTGGCCATGTTTGGGACCCGATAGCTCCCCCGTTTTAGGTCCTATGGGCCCCAAACTTTGCATGCATACTCCCAAGACCCTCGACTACATGGAGCCGAAAAAAGTGAATCAATACCATCTATGGTTCAGGAAATATGACCGTTTCAAGTTGAGCTCCAATTGAACCAACTTTTGAACTTTGAACTCCCATTACTGGGGAACCTTCCATACTGGTGCACCATCGAGCTGCGAGTGGACCCCCACCTCGGCACCCCCTCCCCCTGAGGGGGGAGGGGGTGCCGAGGTGAGGGGGCATGCCAGATAGATCTCTGGTCAGCTTGAAGCAAAATGTGATCAAAGTGACTGACTTTGAGCTCCTGTTTCTGGAGAACCACGTGGTGAAAACCAGCCCAAACTTTGCACACTTGTAGGGGAGACTCTTTAGCACCTATGGTGCAAATTTGGAGCCCCTATAACCTAAGGCCGACCTGTACTGACTCCCCAAAGATGGTACCCCTAGGACATCTAATTTTTACATTGGTGCCTATGTGAAAACTGGCCATGTTTGGGACCCGATAGCTCCCCCGTTTTAGGTCCTATGGGCCCCAAACTTTGCATGCATACTCCCAAGACCCTCGACTACATGGAGCCGAAAAAAGTGAATCAATACCATCTATGGTTCAGGAAATATGACCGTTTCAAGTTGAGCTCCAATTGAACCAACTTTTGAACTTTGAACTCCCATTACTGGGGAACCTTCCATACTGGTGCACCATCGAGCTGCGAGTGGACCCCCACCTCGGCACCCCCTCCCCCTGAGGGGGGAGGGGGTGCCGAGGTGAGGGGGCATGCCAGATAGATCTCTGGTCAGCTTGAAGCAAAATGTGATCAAAGTGACTGACTTTGAGCTCCTGTTTCTGGAGAACCACGTGGTGAAAACCAGCCCAAACTTTGCACACTTGTAGGGGAGACTCTTTAGCACCTATGGTGCAAATTTGGAGCCCCTATAACCTAAGGCCGACCTGTACTGACTCCCCAAAGATGGTACCCCTAGGACATCTAATTTTTACATTGGTGCCTATGTGAAAACTGGCCATGTTTGGGACCCGATAGCTCCCCCGTTTTAGGTCCTATGGGCCCCAAACTTTGCATGCATACTCCCAAGACCCTCGACTACATGGAGCCGAAAAAAGTGAATCAATACCATCTATGGTTCAGGAAATATGACCGTTTCAAGTTGAGCTCCAATTGAACCAACTTTTGAACTTTGAACTCCCATTACTGGGGAACCTTCCATACTGGTGCACCATCGAGCTGCGAGTGGACCCCCACCTCGGCACCCCCTCCCCCTGAGGGGGGAGGGGGTGCCGAGGTGAGGGGGCATGCCAGATAGATCTCTGGTCAGCTTGAAGCAAAATGTGATCAAAGTGACTGACTTTGAGCTCCTGTTTCTGGAGAACCACGTGGTGAAAACCAGCCCAAACTTTGCACACTTGTAGGGGAGACTCTTTAGCACCTATGGTGCAAATTTGGAGCCCCTATAACCTAAGGCCGACCTGTACTGACTCCCCAAAGATGGTACCCCTAGGACATCTAATTTTTACATTGGTGCCTATGTGAAAACTGGCCATGTTTGGGACCCGATAGCTCCCCCGTTTTAGGTCCTATGGGCCCCAAACTTTGCATGCATACTCCCAAGACCCTCGACTACATGGAGCCGAAAAAAGTGAATCAATACCATCTATGGTTCAGGAAATATGACCGTTTCAAGTTGAGCTCCAATTGAACCAACTTTTGAACTTTGAACTCCCATTACTGGGGAACCTTCCATACTGGTGCACCATCGAGCTGCGAGTGGACCCCCACCTCGGCACCCCCTCCCCCTGAGGGGGGAGGGGGTGCCGAGGTGAGGGGGCATGCCAGATAGATCTCTGGTCAGCTTGAAGCAAAATGTGATCAAAGTGACTGACTTTGAGCTCCTGTTTCTGGAGAACCACGTGGTGAAAACCAGCCCAAACTTTGCACACTTGTAGGGGAGACTCTTTAGCACCTATGGTGCAAATTTGGAGCCCCTATAACCTAAGGCCGACCTGTACTGACTCCCCAAAGATGGTACCCCTAGGACATCTAATTTTTACATTGGTGCCTATGTGAAAACTGGCCATGTTTGGGACCCGATAGCTCCCCCGTTTTAGGTCCTATGGGCCCCAAACTTTGCATGCATACTCCCAAGACCCTCGACTACATGGAGCCGAAAAAAGTGAATCAATACCATCTATGGTTCAGGAAATATGACCGTTTCAAGTTGAGCTCCAATTGAACCAACTTTTGAACTTTGAACTCCCATTACTGGGGAACCTTCCATACTGGTGCACCATCGAGCTGCGAGTGGACCCCCACCTCGGCACCCCCTCCCCCTGAGGGGGGAGGGGGTGCCGAGGCGAGGGGGCATGCCAGATAGATCTCTGGTCAGCTTGAAGCAAAATGTGATCAAAGTGACTGACTTTGAGCTCCTGTTTCTGGAGAACCACGTGGTGAAAACCAGCCGAAACCTTGCACACTTGTAGGGGAGACTCTTTAGCACCTATGGTGCAAATTTGGAGCCCCTATAACCTAAGGCCGACCTGTACTGACTCCCCAAAGATGGTACCCCTAGGACATCTAATTTTTACATTGGTGCCTATGTGAAAACTGGCCATGTTTGGGACCCGATAGCTCCCCCGTTTTAGGTCCTATGGGCCCCAAACTTTGCATGCATACTCCCAAGACCCTCGACTACATGGAGCCGAAAAAAGTGAATCAATACCATCTATGGTTCAGGAAATATGACCGGTTCAAGTTGAGCTCCAATTGAACCAACTTTTGAACTTTGAACTCCCATTACTGGGGAACCTTCCATACTGGTGCACCATCGAGCTGCGAGTGGACCCCCACCTCGGCACCCCCTCCCCCTGAGGGGGGGGGGTGCCGAGGTGAGGGGGCATGCCAGATAGATCTCTGGTCAGCTTGAAGCAAAATGTGATCAAAGTGACTGACTTTGAGCTCCTGTTTCTGGAGAACCACGTGGTGAAAACCAGCCCAAACTTTGCACACTTGTAGGGGAGACTCTTTAGCACCTATGGTGCAAATTTGGAGCCCCTATAACCTAAGGCCGACCTGTACTGACTCCCCAAAGATGGTACCCCTAGGACATCTAATTTTTACATTGGTGCCTATGTGAAAACTGGCCATGTTTGGGACCCGATAGCTCCCCCGTTTTAGGTCCTATGGGCCCCAAACTTTGCATGCATACTCCCAAGACCCTCGACTACATGGAGCCGAAAAAAGTGAATCAATACCATCTATGGTTCAGGAAATATGACCGTTTCAAGTTGAGCTCCAATTGAACCAACTTTTGAACTTTGAACTCCCATTACTGGGGAACCTTCCATACTGGTGCACCATCGAGCTGCGAGTGGACCCCCACCTCGGCACCCCCTCCCCCTGAGGGGGGGGGGTGCCGAGCTGAGGGGGCATGCCAGATAGATCTCTGGTCAGCTTGAAGCAAAATGTGATCAAAGTGACTGACTTTGAGCTCCTGTTTCTGGAGAACCACGTGGTGAAAACCAGCCCAAACTTTGCACACTTGTAGGGGAGACTCTTTAGCACCTATGGTGCAAATTTGGAGCCCCTATAACCTAAGGCCGACCTGTACTGACTCCCCAAAGATGGTACCCCTAGGACATCTAATTTTTACATTGGTGCCTATGTGAAAACTGGCCATGTTTGGGACCCGATAGCTCCCCCGTTTTAGGTCCTATGGGCCCCAAACTTTGCATGCATACTCCCAAGACCCTCGACTACATGGAGCCGAAAAAAGTGAATCAATACCATCTATGGTTCAGGAAATATGACCGTTTCAAGTTGAGCTCCAATTGAACCAACTTTTGAACTTTGAACTCCCATTACTGGGGAACCTTCCATACTGGTGCACCATCGAGCTGCGAGTGGACCCCCACCTCGGCACCCCCTCCCCCTGAGGGGGGAGGGGGTGCCGAGGTGAGGGGGCATGCCAGATAGATCTCTGGTCAGCTTGAAGCAAAATGTGATCAAAGTGACTGACTTTGAGCTCCTGTTTCTGGAGAACCACGTGGTGAAAACCAGCCCAAACTTTGCACACTTGTAGGGGAGACTCTTTAGCACCTATGGTGCAAATTTGGAGCCCCTATAACCTAAGGCCGACCTGTACTGACTCCCCAAAGATGGTACCCCTAGGACATCTAATTTTTACATTGGTGCCTATGTGAAAACTGGCCATGTTTGGGACCCGATAGCTCCCCCGTTTTAGGTCCTATGGGCCCCAAACTTTGCATGCATACTCCCAAGACCCTCGACTACATGGAGCCGAAAAAAGTGAATCAATACCATCTATGGTTCAGGAAATATGACCGTTTCAAGTTGAGCTCCAATTGAACCAACTTTTGAACTTTGAACTCCCATTACTGGGGAACCTTCCATACTGGTGCACCATCGAGCTGCGAGTGGACCCCCACCTCGGCACCCCCTCCCCCTGAGGGGGGAGGGGGTGCCGAGGTGAGGGGGCATGCCAGATAGATCTCTGGTCAGCTTGAAGCAAAATGTGATCAAAGTGACTGACTTTGAGCTCCTGTTTCTGGAGAACCACGTGGTGAAAACCAGCCCAAACTTTGCACACTTGTAGGGGAGACTCTTTAGCACCTATGGTGCAAATTTGGAGCCCCTATAACCTAAGGCCGACCTGTACTGACTCCCCAAAGATGGTACCCCTAGGACATCTAATTTTTACATTGGTGCCTATGTGAAAACTGGCCATGTTTGGGACCCGATAGCTCCCCCGTTTTAGGTCCTATGGGCCCCAAACTTTGCATGCATACTCCCAAGACCCTCGACTACATGGAGCCGAAAAAAGTGAATCAATACCATCTATGGTTCAGGAAATATGACCGTTTCAAGTTGAGCTCCAATTGAACCAACTTTTGAACTTTGAACTCCCATTACTGGGGAACCTTCCATACTGGTGCACCATCGAGCTGCGAGTGGACCCCCACCTCGGCACCCCCTCCCCCTGAGGGGGGAGGGGGTGCCGAGGCGAGGGGGCATGCCAGATAGATCTCTGGTCAGCTTGAAGCAAAATGTGATCAAAGTGACTGACTTTGAGCTCCTGTTTCTGGAGAACCACGTGGTGAAAACCAGCCGAAACCTTGCACACTTGTAGGGGAGACTCTTTAGCACCTATGGTGCAAATTTGGAGCCCCTATAACCTAAGGCCGACCTGTACTGACTCCCCAAAGATGGTACCCCTAGGAGATCTAATTTTTACATTGGTGCCTATGTGAAAACTGGCCATGTTTGGGACCCGATAGCTCCCCCGTTTTAGGTCCTATGGGCCCCAAACTTTGCATGCATACTCCCAAGACCCTCGACTACATGGAGCCGAAAAAAGTGAATCAATACCATCTATGGTTCAGGAAATATGACCGGTTCAAGTTGAGCTCCAATTGAACCAACTTTTGAACTTTGAACTCCCATTACTGGGGAACCTTCCATACTGGTGCACCATCGAGCTGCGAGTGGACCCCCACCTCGGCACCCCCTCCCCCTGAGGGGGGGGGGGTGCCGAGGTGAGGGGGCATGCCAGATAGATCTCTGGTCAGCTTGAAGCAAAATGTGATCAAAGTGACTGACTTTGAGCTCCTGTTTCTGGAGAACCACGTGGTGAAAACCAGCCCAAACTTTGCACACTTGTAGGGGAGACTCTTTAGCACCTATGGTGCAAATTTGGAGCCCCTATAACCTAAGGCCGACCTGTACTGACTCCCCAAAGATGGTACCCCTAGGACATCTAATTTTTACATTGGTGCCTATGTGAAAACTGGCCATGTTTGGGACCCGATAGCTCCCCCGTTTTAGGTCCTATGGGCCCCAAACTTTGCATGCATACTCCCAAGACCCTCGACTACATGGAGCCGAAAAAAGTGAATCAATACCATCTATGGTTCAGGAAATATGACCGTTTCAAGTTGAGCTCCAATTGAACCAACTTTTGAACTTTGAACTCCCATTACTGGGGAACCTTCCATACTGGTGCACCATCGAGCTGCGAGTGGACCCCCACCTCGGCACCCCCTCCCCCTGAGGGGGGAGGGGGTGCCGAGGTGAGGGGGCATGCCAGATAGATCTCTGGTCAGCTTGAAGCAAAATGTGATCAAAGTGACTGACTTTGAGCTCCTGTTTCTGGAGAACCACGTGGTGAAAACCAGCCCAAACTTTGCACACTTGTAGGGGAGACTCTTTAGCACCTATGGTGCAAATTTGGAGCCCCTATAACCTAAGGCCGACCTGTACTGACTCCCCAAAGATGGTACCCCTAGGACATCTAATTTTTACATTGGTGCCTATGTGAAAACTGGCCATGTTTGGGACCCGATAGCTCCCCCGTTTTAGGTCCTATGGGCCCCAAACTTTGCATGCATACTCCCAAGACCCTCGACTACATGGAGCCGAAAAAAGTGAATCAATACCATCTATGGTTCAGGAAATATGACCGTTTCAAGTTGAGCTCCAATTGAACCAACTTTTGAACTTTGAACTCCCATTACTGGGGAACCTTCCATACTGGTGCACCATCGAGCTGCGAGTGGACCCCCACCTCGGCACCCCCTCCCCCTGAGGGGGGAGGGGGTGCCGAGGTGAGGGGGCATGCCAGATAGATCTCTGGTCAGCTTGAAGCAAAATGTGATCAAAGTGACTGACTTTGAGCTCCTGTTTCTGGAGAACCACGTGGTGAAAACCAGCCCAAACTTTGCACACTTGTAGGGGAGACTCTTTAGCACCTATGGTGCAAATTTGGAGCCCCTATAACCTAAGGCCGACCTGTACTGACTCCCCAAAGATGGTACCCCTAGGACATCTAATTTTTACATTGGTGCCTATGTGAAAACTGGCCATGTTTGGGACCCGATAGCTCCCCCGTTTTAGGTCCTATGGGCCCCAAACTTTGCATGCATACTCCCAAGACCCTCGACTACATGGAGCCGAAAAAAGTGAATCAATACCATCTATGGTTCAGGAAATATGACCGTTTCAAGTTGAGCTCCAATTGAACCAACTTTTGAACTTTGAACTCCCATTACTGGGGAACCTTCCATACTGGTGCACCATCGAGCTGCGAGTGGACCCCCACCTCGGCACCCCCTCCCCCTGAGGGGGGAGGGGGTGCCGAGGTGAGGGGGCATGCCAGATAGATCTCTGGTCAGCTTGAAGCAAAATGTGATCAAAGTGACTGACTTTGAGCTCCTGTTTCTGGAGAACCACGTGGTGAAAACCAGCCCAAACTTTGCACACTTGTAGGGGAGACTCTTTAGCACCTATGGTGCAAATTTGGAGCCCCTATAACCTAAGGCCGACCTGTACTGACTCCCCAAAGATGGTACCCCTAGGACATCAAATTTTTACATTGGTGCCTATGTGAAAACTGGCCATGTTTGGGACCCGATAGCTCCCCCGTTTTAGGTCCTATGGGCCCCAAACTTTGCATGCATACTCCCAAGACCCTCGACTACATGGAGCCGAAAAAAGTGAATCAATACCATCTATGGTTCAGGAAATATGACCGTTTCAAGTTGAGCTCCAATTGAACCAACTTTTGAACTTTGAACTCCCATTACTGGGGAACCTTCCATACTGGTGCACCATCGAGCTGCGAGTGGACCCCCACCTCGGCACCCCCTCCCCCTGAGGGGGGAGGGGGTGCCGAGGTGAGGGGGCATGCCAGATAGATCTCTGGTCAGCTTGAAGCAAAATGTGATCAAAGTGACTGACTTTGAGCTCCTGTTTCTGGAGAACCACGTGGTGAAAACCAGCCCAAACTTTGCACACTTGTAGGGGAGACTCTTTAGCACCTATGGTGCAAATTTGGAGCCCCTATAACCTAAGGCCGACCTGTACTGACTCCCCAAAGATGGTACCCCTAGGACATCAAATTTTTACATTGGTGCCTATGTGAAAACTGGCCATGTTTGGGACCCGATAGCTCCCCCGTTTTAGGTCCTATGGGCCCCAAACTTTGCATGCATACTCCCAAGACCCTCGACTACATGGAGCCGAAAAAAGTGAATCAATACCATCTATGGTTCAGGAAATATGACCGTTTCAAGTTGAGCTCCAATTGAACCAACTTTTGAACTTTGAACTCCCATTACTGGGGAACCTTCCATACTGGTGAACCATCGAGCTGCGAGTGGACCCCCACCTCGGCACCCCCTCCCCCTGAGGGGGGAGGGGGTGCCGAGGTGAGGGGGCATGCCAGATAGATCTCTGGTCAGCTTGAAGCAAAATGTGATCAAAGTGACTGACTTTGAGCTCCTGTTTCTGGAGAACCACGTGGTGAAAACCAGCCCAAACTTTGCACACTTGTAGGGGAGACTCTTTAGCACCTATGGTGCAAATTTGGAGCCCCTATAACCTAAGGCCGACCTGTACTGACTCCCCAAAGATGGTACCCCTAGGACATCTAATTTTTACATTGGTGCCTATGTGAAAACTGGCCATGTTTGGGACCCGATAGCTCCCCCGTTTTAGGTCCTATGGGCCCCAAACTTTGCATGCATACTCCCAAGACCCTCGACTACATGGAGCCGAAAAAAATGAATCAATACCATCTATGGTTCAGGAAATATGACCGTTTCAAGTTGAGCTCCAATTGAACCAACTTTTGAACTTTGAACTCCCATTACTGGGGAACCTTCCATACTGGTGCACCATCGAGCTGCGAGTGGACCCCCACCTCGGCACCCCCTCCCCCTGAGGGGGGAGGGGGTGCCGAGGTGAGGGGGCATGCCAGATAGATCTCTGGTCAGCTTGAAGCAAAATGTGATCAAAGTGACTGACTTTGAGCTCCTGTTTCTGGAGAACCACGTGGTGAAAACCAGCCCAAACTTTGCACACTTGTAGGGGAGACTCTTTAGCACCTATGGTGCAAATTTGGAGCCCCTATAACCTAAGGCCGACCTGTACTGACTCCCCAAAGATGGTACCCCTAGGACATCTAATTTTTACATTGGTGCCTATGTGAAAACTGGCCATGTTTGGGACCCGATAGCTCCCCCGTTTTAGGTCCTATGGGCCCCAAACTTTGCATGCATACTCCCAAGACCCTCGACTACATGGAGCCAAAAAAAGTGAATCAATACCATCTATGGTTCAGGAAATATGACCGTTTCAAGTTGAGCTCCAATTGAACCAACTTTTGAACTTTGAACTCCCATTACTGGGGAACCTTCCATACTGGTGCACCATCGAGCTGCGAGTGGACCCCCACCTCGGCACCCCCTCCCCCTGAGGCATGCCAGATAGATCTCTGGTCAGCTTGAAGCAAAATGTGATCAAAGTGACTGACTTTGAGCTCCTGTTTCTGGAGAACCACGTGGTGAAAACCATCCCAAACTTTGCACACTTGTAGGGGAGACTCTTTAGTACCTATGGTGCAAATTTGGAGCCCCTATAACCTAAGGCCGACCTGTACTGACTCCCCAAAGATGGTACCCCTAGGACATCTAATTTTTACATTGGTGCCTATGTGAAAACTGGCCATGTTTGGGACCCGATAGCTCCCCCGTTTTAGGTCCTATGGGCCCCAAACTTTGCATGCATACTCCCAAGACCCTCGACTACATGGAGCCGAAAAAAGTGAATCAATACCATCTATGGTTCAGGAAATATGACCGTTTCAAGTTGAGCTCCAATTGAACCAACTTTTGAACTTTGAACTCCCATTACTGGGGAACCTTCCATACTGGTGCACCATCGAGCTGCGAGTGGACCCCCACCTCGGCACCCCCTCCCCCTGAGGGGGGAGGGGGTGCCGAGGTGAGGGGGCATGCCAGATAGATCTCTGGTCAGCTTGAAGCAAAATGTGATCAAAGTGACTGACTTTGAGCTCCTGTTTCTGGAGAACCACGTGGTAAAAACCAGCCCAAACTTTGCACACTTGTAGGGGAGACTCTTTAGCACCTATGGTGCAAATTTGGAGCCCCTATAACCTAAGGCCGACCTGTACTGACTCCCCAAAGATGGTACCCCTAGGACATCTAATTTTTACATTGGTGCCTATGTGAAAACTGGCCATGTTTGGGACCCGATAGCTCCCCCGTTTTAGGTCCTATGGGCCCCAAACTTTGCATGCATACTCCCAAGACCCTCGACTACATGGAGCCAAAAAAAGTGAATCAATACCGGGGGCGTGGCTTGGACGGGACCCGAGATGGCTGCTTGAGAGAAGAGCTCCCGCACCAAGGAGAAGAAAAGCGGCTTCCCCAGAGGACATACGCTAGCAGCAACCATGGGCAGGTCGAATAGAAGCACCTCGACCCCCCGCAACACGAAGGAACCCGTTAAAGACCCCGGGGCACATCTCTGTAACAACATCCCGGAGATGTTTCGCTCCCGCCCGGCAGGCCAACACGTGGAGACACAGGCCTCACAGGCCGCCCAAGACGCGCAGGCCGCATCCCCGGCCTCGCGTAGATACGCCGCGGACCGCTCACCGGAACGTCCCGCAGCCCTGAGTCTCTTAGACCTCCAGCGAGACTTACAGAATGTGGCCCTGGATATTAAACACACCCTGACATCCGCCATTGCTGAGTTGAAAACAGATATCCACGCCATGAATCATCGCCTGGCAGTGGTAGAGGATACCTCCCAGCTACAAGCAGCAGCGATCAGGCAAGTACAGAGGTCCTATGACTTACAACTGCCCCACATATTTGAGCTCCATCGTCAAGTGGAGGACTTAGACAACAGGGGTCGCAGGCATAACCTTAGACTGAGAGGGGTCCCTGAAGGGGTTGATGCAGCCGCCTTGCCACAGACAGTATGCGCCATCTTTAATGATCTGCTGGACCGGCCGGCCGATTCCCCTATAGAAATGGAACGTATCCACCGCGCGCTCAGACCCCCCCCCAGAGACTCTGAACCCCCTAGAGACATTATCTGCTGCATTGTCAACTTTCCACTCAAGGAGGAAATCCTTAGGAAGGCGAGAGACCGAGGTCGCATTCTGTTCAATGGGTCAGAAGTTAAACTCTTTCAAGACCTCTCACAAATAACTCTACAGAACAGACGCACTCTTCACCCCCTTCTGGACATATTGCGCACGCGCAACATCCAGTATAGATGGAAGTTCCCATTCTGCCTCTCTGCTACCTCCAGAGGACGCACTGCATTGCTCAGGACCCCGGAAGATTTGCCCTCATTCTGTGAACAATTGGACATACCACTGGTAGACATACCGGACTGGTGTGCCTTTTACTTCCCTACTGAGCCATGGAAGTCAGTGGTTCTTAATGCATCACCTAAGAGTCAAAGACCAAGCTCCAGGCGTCGAAGACTGGATCCCACCTCCCCTGGCGACCGCCAATCCAGAAGAGACCTCTCCTCACGCAGTGCACACCTTGCCGATACCCCAAGAAGGGACCGCCAAGATGCATAAAGCTACTCTGCCACCTTCTTTAGTTCTCCCGCTCACCAACTAAGGACGACGACAATCTTCATTGGCTCCATCCCAACAGAGCACCAGCTCTTGGAGCTGCCCCCTCCCTGCCATTCCTGTCCCCCCCCCCTAAATTTTTTTTCTTTTTTTTTTTTTTTTTTTCTCCCCTTCCCCCCCCCCTTTTTTTTTTTTTTTTTTTTTTTTTTGTTTTTGTTTTTTTTTTGTTTTTTATGTTCCTTTTCTCCAGACTCTTTCAGATACGGACAGCAGAGGGGTTTCAACGCCTTCCAAGATCTCCATCCGGAGATGAATCTTCTGCGATCTTCACTTTGGATTTCCCTACCTACCTGGACCCAGTATCTTGTTCCCGGAACCCGGTTGTAGCTGATTCTCCTAGGCCTTTCGCTGAGGCCGTCCTCTCTACGTGGCTCCAGGTACTGCCCATACTCCTACATCCACCCAACACGGGCCAGTGACTTTGTTGCTTCCCCCCCCCCCTTTTTCTTTTTTCCTTTTTTTTTAAGATCCTGTAGTGCATTGAGACTTTACCGCATCCCGCCCTGTTTTCAGGATTATCCTTATGTTGACGCTGGTATGTTGAGACCCCCTTCATTTGCTTACCACCCCCCCCCTCCCCCTCCCCCCCTCCCTGTGCCCCTCCCCCTCCCCCCCTCCCTATCCCCTTCCCCCCTCTCCCTATCCCCTTCCCCCCCTCCTGATCCCACTCCCTCCCTCCCCTCCCCCCCCACCCCCTCCCTCCCTCCCCTCCCTCCCCCCCCCCCCCTCCCTTCCTCCCCTCCTCCCCCTCCCCACGTCCCCCCCCTCCTCCCCCCTCCTTCTATGTTTGGGGTACGTGTTTGTTCTCCTATGTACAGTCGCTCACAAATGTTATTGTTATGTTTACTTCACATTTCATCTCCCCCTTCATGTTTTTTGGGGATTTGCATCGGCTGTGTACCATGTTATAGATGCCTCTTTATGTTTGTTCCCACTTTGATCTAGTATCTTGCCTCTGGAAACCCCCCTTTTTTGGAACTCCCGTGTTCCCATTAATGTTCTGTACACAAAATAGTTTTTCTCAGCTCCCTCATGCCCAGTGGGCTTTGCTCCCTCGCCCTTGTAGTCCCTGTTTGTTACTCACCTCTGCTCAAGCTATTATACTGGGCACTAACCGTAAGAGATGTCTCGCATCCTGCCCTCCTGAGCAAGCTCCCGATCACTGCTCGTGCCTAGGTTTCGCCCTGCACTACACATACACTCCTCTGTTACGTTACCTTACTATCCTCGTTCTCCTTGGTGCCACTCCATTGGTCCATTTCCAGGCTTACTGACCCCACACAGCTGGTCCTACGACCTGAGCTGACAGTCCGGCTTTTCCCCCTCTAGGTGGCTAGGCAAGCCTACGTCCGCCTCCGGTGTAACTTCTATCAGGGATCTGCCTGGATTCCTGCCTACTTCTCCCCTCTTTCTGCTGTTACCTCCCCCCCTTCTCTACCCTCTGACTGGTCTGTCTCCTCTCTCCTTTCTTCCCTTCTCTCCCCCCTACCTGTTTCCCTTTCCCTCTCCTCCTCTCCTCTACTAGGGTCGCTCCTCTCCCGGCCCTCCCACTGGCGTGTCGCCCAGCTGATCCCTGCTAAACACGACACTTTTGTCACATAATTACTGCTCTTTGCGCCCCTGCTGTTCGGATCTCTCCACTAACTACAATGCGGGGGGATTCGAATACGCAGAAGCGCCTCTCCTTAAAATGCCTCTCCCTCAATGTGAAAGGCTTAAACCTCCCAGAAAAGAGATCGCAAGTCCTTTCAGCCCTCTCCAAACATAAAGCTCACTTCCTCATGCTACAGGAAACACACTTCCGCTCCGACGCAATCCCTAAGCTGACGAATCATATTTACAAACGTGCGCTTCACTCCACTAATCCAACCTCCAAAACGAAAGGGGTCTCTATCCTTATTTCTAAGTTTGCTGACTTCCAATTGACTGACTCTTTGTATGACCAAGAAGGTAGATATATCTTTATTAAGGGCATGTACGCTTCCAAACCTGTTACAGTGGCCAACATCTATTGCCCGAATGAACACCAAGTGTCCTTCTTTAGAAAAACATGTGACCTTCTTTCCTCATTCAAGGAGGGAATTCTGATCCTAGGAGGTGACTTTAATGTCCCTCTCAACCCGACCCTGGACTCCTCTACGGGCACGTCTGCACTCCCCTACCGCGCCTTACGACAGATTAAGATTCAACTGCAAAGTCTGACTCTCCACGACACATGGCGCACACTGTTCCCGACTGACAAAGACTACACCTTTTATTCCCATCCGCACCAGAAATATTCGAGAATAGACTTCTTTTTCCTCTCCCAATCTGACCTCTCTTTCCTTTCCTCTGCCACGATAGAGCCGATGTTTCTCTCCGATCACCATCCCATTACCATGACCCTTACTTTTCCTGAATCTAGACCAGTAACCAAAACCTGGCGGATGGACCCCTCTCTTTTAAAAGACCCGGTAAACGTTCAAAACTTAGAGACCAGGATTCGCCTGTACTTTCAGGAGAACATTTCCCCTGATGTCTCACCTATCTCAATTTGGGAAGCGCATAAGTGCGTTTTGAGAGGTGAGCTCATCTCTATGACCGCAAAGTCCAAAAGACAACACCAAGAAAGGATCTCGTCCCTTATTAACACAATCCAGAGACTTGAAACGACACATAAACAATCGTCCTCACATGCCACCTTACAAGAACTCCTGTCCGCACGATCCTCCTTATTAGATGAATTAGGTAAGCGTACTAGACGTAGATATGTCCTCCAACAAAAAGTGTTCTATGAACACGGCAACAAAAGTGGGAGGCTGCTGGCCCGTACGATTCAAACGACCAAAGCTCCGTCCTTGATTCACACCCTTCGCGATGGCCAGGGTTCACTCCTTTCCAAAAATGAAGACATAGCGGCCCACTTTGAGAACTTCTACTCTGCACTCTATAATCTACCAGACCCTAACACAGGACCCCCTGACGCACCTGACCGTTTAACGCGCATTAAAGAATTCCTGGCCCAATATAGTCCCCAATCAATCACCCCAGAGCAGGCCGCGGCCTTGGATCATCCACTCTCCCCTGAGGAATTGTCCCTCGCTATAAAGCAAATGAAAGCAGGCAAAAGCCCGGGCCCTGATGGCTTTCCCCTTGCTTATTACAAGAGCTTCGCCGAGACTCTCTCCCCCCGGCTCCTGACAACCCTGAATTCCCTTACAGATCCTTCCACCTCTGCAGGGGATATGCTGACAGCCCACATAGCCGTTATCCCTAAGGAGGGGAAGGACCCATCCCAGGTCTCCAATTACAGGCCTATTTCTCTACTGAACGTAGATATTAAACTCTATGCCAAGATGATCGCGAATAGACTTTCACCACTTGTCCCTGGCCTCGTCTCCCCTGATCAGGTTGGGTTTGTCCCGGGGAGGGAGGCCAGGGACAACACTATTCGAACGCTAAACATTCAACACTGGCTTTCCACGAATAGGTCAGAGGGATTTTTGCTTTCACTTGACGCGGAGAAGGCGTTTGACAGGGTGGCCTGGGACTATATGCGGGAGGTGTTGAGGACCATTGGCCTCCCCTCCCGTATGCTTGCCTATATTAACGCCCTATACACGAACCCTTCTGCAAGGGTGAGGGCCAATGGCCTCCTGTCAGGCGCCTTCTCCATACATAACGGCACCCGGCAGGGCTGCCCTCTCTCCCCTCTAATATTTGTCCTTACGTTAGAACCCTTCCTTAACAGGATACGAACCAATACAGACGTCCAAGGGGTCGTTATTAATCGCACAGAATACAAAATCGCCGCGTTTGCAGACGACATCCTGTTGTCTCTACAATCGCCCCGGACATCTTTACCTAACCTGTTGAAGGACATTAAGGATTTTGGTTATATATCCAATTTTAAAATCAACTACTCCAAATCCCACGCCCTCAACATTTCTTTACCCCCTCGGGAGGTTTCCCATTGCCAAGCATCCTTCCCCTTTCACTGGAAGAGTGATGCTATAACTTATCTTGGCATTCAAATAACCAAGGACCTAACTGAACTCTATGCCCATAATTTCCTGACGATCCTAGCAAAAATCCAAACGGACTTGAAGAACTGGTCCAACCTTAACGTATCCTGGTTTGGCCGTTCTGCGCTAATTAAAATGGTAATTCTCCCGCGCATTTTGTACCTTCTCCAGACGATCCCAATCCATATCCCTCCATCCTTCTTCTTGACTTACAAGAAGCTATGCTCCACTTTTATCTGGAAAGGGAATGCTCCACGCATTAAATATTCTCGCCTGACTTGTCCTAAAACTAATGGCGGCATAGCCCTTCCTGATCTTTATAATTATTACTTAGCGTGCCATCTAACAAGACTGTTGGATTGGAAATTCCACAGGATGGGTAAGCTTTGGGTGGACTTAGAGGGCTCCTTCTCGTCTTCCCCCTTACACACCCTCCCTTGGATCATACAGCCACATTGGCCCGTCTCCGTCAAGACGCACCCGCTCATCCACGCATCCCTGCTAGCTTTCAAGAAAGCGGTAACCTCCCACCAGATCTCCTCGTACCTAGGCCCTTTGACACCTCTGAGGGGAAACCCGGATTTTTTGCCCGGGGAATCGGCAACGTTCCTTTCAAGAGAATGGCCACATGCCGATATCCTAGCACAACAATTTTTCCACAGAGGACGACTTCAATCCTATGACGCCCTTAAAGCCATGTCTCGCACGGGGGACTTTCCTTTCTGGACTTACAGACAATTGGTGCATTTTTTCACTTCCAAGCCCCACTCAGACGACTGGACAAGACGACTTACCCCATTCGAATCCCTTCACGCCCAGGCCACGCCACAAAGACACCTCATATCCCTACTTTACTCTATCCTACAGGACAAAACGGGATCCCCACAGACGGAATCCTCCAAAGCATCATGGGGTAGAGACCTAAATTTACAGTTTACAGAGGAAGACTGGAGTGCCATCTCCACATACGCACATAAAGGATCAATGAATGTTGCTATTCAAGAAAACGGCTATAAAATATTAACAAAATGGTACAGGACCCCCTCCCGACTTCATAAATTCTCTCCCTCAGTCCCAAATGTCTGTTGGAGATGTAACCAGGGCGAAGGCTCTATGCTCCACATATGGTGGGATTGCGCTAAGCTCCAACCATTTTGGAAGGAGGTACATTCCATAATAGCACATGTCACCACTTACACACTAGATTTCACTGCTGGGCAGTACCTCCTTCACCACACCTCTCTTTCCAGACGGGCATACCACAAGTCCTTGGCCATGCATATGGTCAATGCAGCAAGACTTTGCATCCCTGCGCTTTGGCGCTCCTCCCAGATTCCTACTGTCAGAGACTGGTTGACAAAAGTTGCTAAAATTGAAGAGATTGAAGAGCTAATTTCTATTTCTCATGATCGCACGCAGAAATTTTCCGCCACCTGGGCATGCTGGACGCACTTTAAGTCCACGGACAGATACAAGTCGTGTTTTCCATATTAATCACCCAAGATGATTTCTGGTGTTCGCTGTGTGGTGGGCTGGGGTTGGGGAGAGGAGCGACCTTCCCCCCCCTACCCCCTCAATCCCCCCTCTGTTCCTTCTCCATCCCCCCTTAGCCCTATTTCGGCCCCTTCTGGCCCTTCCTTCCCTTCCGTACCCACCCCCCTAATTTCATCCTTTCTTTATTCCTTTCTTTCGCCCCTCATGCATAGACCATATCCCATTGGCACACTACCTAACATGGAGGTTCCCCACCTCTGTATACCAAAGATATTAGGAGGCTTTCTATGTCTTTTATTTCTTAATACTCCTAAAGGCGGGCCCCCTGATCCTAGTCGGTCCTTGGAAGGGCCCGATGGGGGAGGGGTTCTCCTGTTCAATGTTTCCTACCCGCACATTGCTGTTAGCTCAAAGCCTCTTGGATTTATGCAATTGATGGTAGTTCATATGTTTGTTTTTTCTGTTACCTGATTTTTTAGATTCAGTACATTCCGTATTCTACCTGTTCTTGCTTAATCAGCTATGTACAAATGTCTATAGACCTTGTCACTGTACCGCAAAATTAAGGACGCTGCTTTTGTTTGTCCTTGTAATGTGCTGTGTACCTGTTTGTGTTATGTACGAATAAAAATCTTTTTGTGGAAAAAAAAAGTGAATCAATACCATCTATGGTTCAGGAAATATGACCGTTTCAAGTTGAGCTCCAATTGAACCAACTTTTGAACTTTGAACTCCCATTACTGGGGAACCTTCCATACTGGTGCACCATCGAGCTGCGAGTGGACCCCCACCTCGGCACCCCCTCCCCCTGAGGCATGCCAGATAGATCTCTGGTCAGCTTGAAGCAAAATGTGATCAAAGTGACTGACTTTGAGCTCCTGTTTCTGGAGAACCACGTGGTGAAAACCATCCCAAACTTTGCACACTTGTAGGGGAGACTCTTTAGTACCTATGGTGCAAATTTGGAGCCCCTATAACCTAAGGCCGACCTGTACTGACTCCCCAAAGATGGTACCCCTAGGACATCTAATTTTTACATTGGTGCCTATGTGAAAACTGGCCATGTTTGGGACCCGATAGCTCCCCCGTTTTAGGTCCTATGGGCCCCAAACTTTGCATGCATACTCCCAAGACCCTCGACTACATGGAGCCGAAAAAAGTGAATCAATACCATCTATGGTTCAGGAAATATGACCGTTTCAAGTTGAGCTCCAATTGAACCAACTTTTGAACTTTGAACTCCCATTACTGGGGAACCTTCCATACTGGTGCACCATCGAGCTGCGAGTGGACCCCCACCTCGGCACCCCCTCCCCCTGAGGGGGGAGGGGGTGCCGAGGTGAGGGGGCATGCCAGATAGATCTCTGGTCAGCTTGAAGCAAAATGTGATCAAAGTGACTGACTTTGAGCTCCTGTTTCTGGAGAACCACGTGGTGAAAACCAGCCCAAACTTTGCACACTTGTAGGGGAGACTCTTTAGCACCTATGGTGCAAATTTGGAGCCCCTATAACCTAAGGCCGACCTGTACTGACTCCCCAAAGATGGTACCCCTAGGACATCTAATTTTTACATTGGTGCCTATGTGAAAGCTGGCCATGTTTGGGACCCGATAGCTCCCCCGTTTTAGGTCCTATGGGCCCCAAACTTTGCATGCATACTCCCAAGACCCTCGACTACATGGAGCCAAAAAAAGTGAATCAATACCATCTATGGTTCAGGAAATATGACCGTTTCAAGTTGAGCTCCAATTGAACCAACTTTTGAACTTTGAACTCCCATTACTGGGGAACCTTCCATACTGGTGCACCATCGAGCTGCGAGTGGACCCCCACCTCGGCACCCCCTCCCCCTGAGGCATGCCAGATAGATCTCTGGTCAGCTTGAAGCAAAATGTGATCAAAGTGACTGACTTTGAGCTCCTGTTTCTGGAGAACCACGTGGTGAAAACCATCCCAAACTTTGCACACTTGTAGGGGAGACTCTTTAGTACCTATGGTGCAAATTTGGAGCCCCTATAACCTAAGGCCGACCTGTACTGACTCCCCAAAGATGGTACCCCTAGGACATCTAATTTTTACATTGGTGCCTATGTGAAAACTGGCCATGTTTGGGACCCGATAGCTCCCCCGTTTTAGGTCCTATGGGCCCCAAACTTTGCATGCATACTCCCAAGACCCTCGACTACATGGAGCCGAAAAAAGTGAATCAATACCATCTATGGTTCAGGAAATATGACCGTTTCAAGTTGAGCTCCAATTGAACCAACTTTTGAACTTTGAACTCCCATTACTGGGGAACCTTCCATACTGGTGCACCATCGAGCTGCGAGTGGACCCCCACCTCGGCACCCCCTCCCCCTGAGGGGGGAGGGGGTGCCGAGGTGAGGGGGCATGCCAGATAGATCTCTGGTCAGCTTGAAGCAAAATGTGATCAAAGTGACTGACTTTGAGCTCCTGTTTCTGGAGAACCACGTGGTGAAAACCAGCCCAAACTTTGCACACTTGTAGGGGAGACTCTTTAGCACCTATGGTGCAAATTTGGAGCCCCTATAACCTAAGGCCGACCTGTACTGACTCCCCAAAGATGGTACCCCTAGGACATCTAATTTTTACATTGGTGCCTATGTGAAAACTGGCCATGTTTGGGACCCGATAGCTCCCCCGTTTTAGGTCCTATGGGCCCCAAACTTTGCATGCATACTCCCAAGACCCTCGACTACATGGAGCCAAAAAAAGTGAATCAATACCATCTATGGTTCAGGAAATATGACCGTTTCAAGTTGAGCTCCAATTGAACCAACTTTTGAACTTTGAACTCCCATTACTGGGGAACCTTCCATACTGGTGCACCATCGAGCTGCGAGTGGACCCCCACCTCGGCACCCCCTCCCCCTGAGGCATGCCAGATAGATCTCTGGTCGGCTTGAAGCAAAATGTGATCAAAGTGACTGACTTTGAGCTCCTGTTTCTGGAGAACCACGTGGTGAAAACCATCCCAAACTTTGCACACTTGTAGGGGAGACTCTTTAGTACCTATGGTGCAAATTTGGAGCCCCTATAACCTAAGGCCGACCTGTACTGACTCCCCAAAGATGGTACCCCTAGGACATCTAATTTTTACATTGGTGCCTATGTGAAAACTGGCCATGTTTGGGACCCGATAGCTCCCCCGTTTTAGGTCCTATGGGCCCCAAACTTTGCATGCATACTCCCAAGACCCTCGACTACATGGAGCCGAAAAAAGTGAATCAATACCATCTATGGTTCAGGAAATATGACCGTTTCAAGTTGAGCTCCAATTGAACCAACTTTTGAACTTTGAACTCCCATTACTGGGGAACCTTCCATACTGGTGCACCATCGAGCTGCGAGTGGACCCCCACCTCGGCACCCCCTCCCCCTGAGGGGGGAGGGGGTGCCGAGGTGAGGGGGCATGCCAGATAGATCTCTGGTCAGCTTGAAGCAAAATGTGATCAAAGTGACTGACTTTGAGCTCCTGTTTCTGGAGAACCACGTGGTGAAAACCAGCCCAAACTTTGCACACTTGTAGGGGAGACTCTTTAGCACCTATGGTGCAAATTTGGAGCCCCTATAACCTAAGGCCGACCTGTACTGACTCCCCAAAGATGGTACCCCTAGGACATCTAATTTTTACATTGGTGCCTATGTGAAAACTGGCCATGTTTGGGACCCGATAGCTCCCCCGTTTTAGGTCCTATGGGCTCCAAACTTTGCATGCATACTCCCAAGACCCTCGACTACATGGAGCCGAAAAAAGTGAATCAATACCATCTATGGTTCAGGAAATATGACCGTTTCAAGTTGAGCTCCAATTGAACCAACTTTTGAACTTTGAACTCCCATTACTGGGGAACCTTCCATACTGGTGCACCATCGAGCTGCGAGTGGACCCCCACCTCGGCACCCCCTCCCCCTGA
Source organism: Lithobates pipiens (assembly GCF_037356315.1). Classification (NCBI taxonomy): domain Eukaryota; kingdom Metazoa; phylum Chordata; class Amphibia; order Anura; family Ranidae; genus Lithobates; species Lithobates pipiens. The sequence continues at coordinate 38,736 of NW_027507700.1, read as the reverse complement.
GGGGGGAGGGGGTGCCGAGGTGAGGGGGCATGCCAGATAGATCTCTGGTCAGCTTGAAGCAAAATGTGATCAAAGTGACTGACTTTGAGCTCCTGTTTCTGGAGAACCACGTGGTGAAAACCAGCCCAAACCTTGCACACTTGTAGGGGAGACTCTTTAGCACCTATGGTGCAAATTTGGAGCCCCTATAACCTAAGGCCGACCTGTACTGACTCCCCAAAGATGGTACCCCTAGGACATCTAATTTTTACATTGGTGCCTATGTGAAAACTGGCCATGTTTGGGACCCGATAGCTCCCCCGTTTTAGGTCCTATGGGCCCCAAACTTTGCATGCATACTCCCAAGACCCTCGACTACATGGAGCCGAAAAAAGTGAATCAATACCATCTATGGTTCAGGAAATATGACCGTTTCAAGTTGAGCTCCAATTGAACCAACTTTTGAACTTTGAACTCCCATTACTGGGGAACCTTCCATACTGGTGCACCATCGAGCTGCGAGTGGACCCCCACCTCGGCACCCCCTCCCCCTGAGGGGGGAGGGGGTGCCGAGGTGAGGGGGCATGCCAGATAGATCTCTGGTCAGCTTGAAGCAAAATGTGATCAAAGTGACTGACTTTGAGCTCCTGTTTCTGGAGAACCACGTGGTGAAAACCAGCCCAAACTTTGCACACTTGTAGGGGAGACTCTTTAGCACCTATGGTGCAAATTTGGAGCCCCTATAACCTAAGGCCGACCTGTACTGACTCCCCAAAGATGGTACCCCTAGGACATCTAATTTTTACATTGGTGCCTATGTGAAAACTGGCCATGTTTGGGACCCGATAGCTCCCCCGTTTTAGGTCCTATGGGCCCCAAACTTTGCATGCATACTCCCAAGACCCTCGACTACATGGAGCCGAAAAAAGTGAATCAATACCATCTATGGTTCAGGAAATATGACCGTTTCAAGTTGAGCTCCAATTGAACCAACTTTTGAACTTTGAACTCCCATTACTGGGGAACCTTCCATACTGGTGCACCATCGAGCTGCGAGTGGACCCCCACCTCGGCACCCCCTCCCCCTGAGGGGGGAGGGGGTGCCGAGGTGAGGGGGCATGCCAGATAGATCTCTGGTCAGCTTGAAGCAAAATGTGATCAAAGTGACTGACTTTGAGCTCCTGTTTCTGGAGAACCACGTGGTGAAAACCAGCCCAAACTTTGCACACTTGTAGGGGAGACTCTTTAGCACCTATGGTGCAAATTTGGAGCCCCTATAACCTAAGGCCGACCTGTACTGACTCCCCAAAGATGGTACCCCTAGGACATCTAATTTTTACATTGGTGCCTATGTGAAAACTGGCCATGTTTGGGACCCGATAGCTCCCCCGTTTTAGGTCCTATGGGCCCCAAACTTTGCATGCATACTCCCAAGCCCCTCGACTACATGGAGCCGAAAAAAGTGAATCAATACCATCTATGGTTCAGGAAATATGACCGTTTCAAGTTGAGCTCCAATTGAACCAACTTTTGAACTTTGAACTCCCATTACTGGGGAACCTTCCATACTGGTGCACCATCGAGCTGCGAGTGGACCCCCACCTCGGCACCCCCTCCCCCTGAGGGGGGAGGGGGTGCCGAGGTGAGGGGGCATGCCAGATAGATCTCTGGTCAGCTTGAAGCAAAATGTGATCAAAGTGACTGACTTTGAGCTTCTGTTTCTGGAGAACCACGTGGTGAAAACCAGCCCAAACTTTGCACACTTGTAGGGGAGACTCTTTAGCACCTATGGTGCAAATTTGGAGCCCCTATAACCTAAGGCCGACCTGTACTGACTCCCCAAAGATGGTACCCCTAGGACATCTAATTTTTACATTGGTGCCTATGTGAAAACTGGCCATGTTTGGGACCCGATAGCTCCCCCGTTTTAGGTCCTATGGGCCCCAAACTTTGCATGCATACTCCCAAGACCCTCGACTACATGGAGCCGAAAAAAGTGAATCAATACCATCTATGGTTCAGGAAATATGACCGTTTCAAGTTGAGCTCCAATTGAACCAACTTTTGAACTTTGAACTCCCATTACTGGGGAACCTTCCATACTGGTGCACCATCGAGCTGTGAGTGGACCCCCACCTTGGCACCCCCTCCCCCTGAGGGGGGAGGGGGTGCCGAGGTGAGGGGGCATGCCAGATAGATCTCTGGTCAGCTTGAAGCAAAATGTGATCAAAGTGACTGACTTTGAGCTCCTGTTTCTGGAGAACCACGTGGTGAAAACCAGCCCAAACTTTGCACACTTGTAGGGGAGACTCTTTAGCACCTATGGTGCAAATTTGGAGCCCCTATAACCTAAGGCCGACCTGTACTGACTCCCCAAAGATGGTACCCCTAGGACATCTAATTTTTACATTGGTGCCTATGTGAAAACTGGCCATGTTTGGGACCCGATAGCTCCCCCGTTTTAGGTCCTATGGGCCCCAAACTTTGCATGCATACTCCCAAGACCCTCGACTACATGGAGCCGAAAAAAGTGAATCAATACCATCTATGGTTCAGGAAATATGACCGTTTCAAGTTGAGCTCCAATTGAACCAACTTTTGAACTTTGAACTCCCATTACTGGGGAACCTTCCATACTGGTGCACCATCGAGCTGCGAGTGGACCCCCACCTCGGCACCCCCTCCCCCTGAGGGGGGAGGGGGTGCCGAGGTGAGGGGGCATGCCAGATAGATCTCTGGTCAGCTTGAAGCAAAATGTGATCAAAGTGACTGACTTTGAGCTCCTGTTTCTGGAGAACCACGTGGTGAAAACCAGCCCAAACTTTGCACACTTGTAGGGGAGACTCTTTAGCACCTATGGTGCAAATTTGGAGCCCCTATAACCTAAGGCCGACCTGTACTGACTCCCCAAAGATGGTACCCCTAGGACATCTAATTTTTACATTGGTGCCTATGTGAAAACTGGCCATGTTTGGGACCCGATAGCTCCCCCGTTTTAGGTCCTATGGGCCCCAAACTTTGCATGCATACTCCCAAGACCCTCGACTACATGGAGCCGAAAAAAGTGAATCAATACCATCTATGGTTCAGGAAATATGACCGTTTCAAGTTGAGCTCCAATTGAACCAACTTTTGAACTTTGAACTCCCATTACTGGGGAACCTTCCATACTGGTGCACCATCGAGCTGCGAGTGGACCCCCACCTCGGCACCCCCTCCCCCTGAGGGGGGAGGGGGTGCCGAGGTGAGGGGGCATGCCAGATAGATCTCTGGTCAGCTTGAAGCAAAATGTGATCAAAGTGACTGACTTTGAGCTCCTGTTTCTGGAGAACCACGTGGTGAAAACCAGCCCAAACTTTGCACACTTGTAGGGGAGACTCTTTAGCACCTATGGTGCAAATTTGGAGCCCCTATAACCTAAGGCCGACCTGTACTGACTCCCCAAAGATGGTACCCCTAGGACATCTAATTTTTACATTGGTGCCTATGTGAAAACTGGCCATGTTTGGGACCCGATAGCTCCCCCGTTTTAGGTCCTATGGGCCCCAAACTTTGCATGCATACTCCCAAGACCCTCGACTACATGGAGCCAAAAAAAGTGAATCAATACCATCTATGGTTCAGGAAATATGACCGTTTCAAGTTGAGCTCCAATTGAACCAACTTTTGAACTTTGAACTCCCATTACTGGGGAACCTTCCATACTGGTGCACCATCGAGCTGCGAGTGGACCCCCACCTCGGCACCCCCTCCCCCTGAGGCATGCCAGATAGATCTCTGGTCGGCTTGAAGCAAAATGTGATCAAAGTGACTGACTTTGAGCTCCTGTTTCTGGAGAACCACGTGGTGAAAACCATCCCAAACTTTGCACACTTGTAGGGGAGACTCTTTAGTACCTATGGTGCAAATTTGGAGCCCCTATAACCTAAGGCCGACCTGTACTGACTCCCCAAAGATGGTACCCCTAGGACATCTAATTTTTACATTGGTGCCTATGTGAAAACTGGCCATGTTTGGGACCCGATAGCTCCCCCGTTTTAGGTCCTATGGGCCCCAAACTTTGCATGCATACTCCCAAGACCCTCGACTACATGGAGCCGAAAAAAGTGAATCAATACCATCTATGGTTCAGGAAATATGACCGTTTCAAGTTGAGCTCCAATTGAACCAACTTTTGAACTTTGAACTCCCATTACTGGGGAACCTTCCATACTGGTGCACCATCGAGCTGCGAGTGGACCCCCACCTCGGCACCCCCTCCCCCTGAGGGGGGAGGGGGTGCCGAGGTGAGGGGGCATGCCAGATAGATCTCTGGTCAGCTTGAAGCAAAATGTGATCAAAGTGACTGACTTTGAGCTCCTGTTTCTGGAGAACCACGTGGTGAAAACCAGCCCAAACCTTGCACACTTGTAGGGGAGACTCTTTAGCACCTATGGTGCAAATTTGGAGCCCCTATAACCTAAGGCCGACCTGTACTGACTCCCCAAAGATGGTACCCCTAGGACATCTAATTTTTACATTGGTGCCTATGTGAAAACTGGCCATGTTTGGGACCCGATAGCTCCCCCGTTTTAGGTCCTATGGGCCCCAAACTTTGCATGCATACTCCCAAGACCCTCGACTACATGGAGCCGAAAAAAGTGAATCAATACCATCTATGGTTCAGGAAATATGACCGTTTCAAGTTGAGCTCCAATTGAACCAACTTTTGAACTTTGAACTCCCATTACTGGGGAACCTTCCATACTGGTGAACCATCGAGCTGCGAGTGGACCCCCACCTCGGCACCCCCTCCCCCTGAAGGGGGGAGGGGGTGCCGAGGTGAGGGGGCATGCCAGATAGATCTCTGGTCAGCTTGAAGCAAAATGTGATCAAAGTGACTGACTTTGAGCTCCTGTTTCTGGAGAACCACGTGGTGAAAACCAGCCCAAACTTTGCACACTTGTAGGGGAGACTCTTTAGCACCTATGGTGCAAATTTGGAGCCCCTATAACCTAAGGCCGACCTGTACTGACTCCCCAAAGATGGTACCCCTAGGACATCTAATTTTTACATTGGTGCCTATGTGAAAACTGGCCATGTTTGGGACCCGATAGCTCCCCCGTTTTAGGTCCTATGGGCCCCAAACTTTGCATGCATACTCCCAAGACCCTCGACTACGTGGAGCCGAAAAAAGTGAATCAATACCATCTATGGTTCAGGAAATATGACCGTTTCAAGTTGAGCTCCAATTGAACCAACTTTTGAACTTTGAACTCCCATTACTGGGGAACCTTCCATACTGGTGCACCATCGAGCTGCGAGTGGACCCCCACCTCGGCACCCCCTCCCCCTGAGGGGGGAGGGGGTGCCGAGGTGAGGGGGCATGCCAGATAGATCTCTGGTCAGCTTGAAGCAAAATGTGATCAAAGTGACTGACTTTGAGCTCCTGTTTCTGGAGAACCACGTGGTGAAAACCAGCCCAAACCTTGCACACTTGTAGGGGAGACTCTTTAGCACCTATGGTGCAAATTTGGAGCCCCTATAACCTAAGGCCGACCTGTACTGACTCCCCAAAGATGGTACCCCTAGGACATCTAATTTTTACATTGGTGCCTATGTGAAAACTGGCCATGTTTGGGACCCGATAGCTCCCCCGTTTTAGGTCCTATGGGCCCCAAACTTTGCATGCATACTCCCAAGACCCTCGACTACATGGAGCCGAAAAAAGTGAATCAATACCATCTATGGTTCAGGAAATATGACCGTTTCAAGTTGAGCTCCAATTGAACCAACTTTTGAACTTTGAACTCCCATTACTGGGGAACCTTCCATACTGGTGCACCATCGAGCTGCGAGTGGACCCCCACCTCGGCACCCCCTCCCCCTGAAGGGGGGAGGGGGTGCCGAGGTGAGGGGGCATGCCAGATAGATCTCTGGTCAGCTTGAAGCAAAATGTGATCAAAGTGACTGACTTTGAGCTCCTGTTTCTGGAGAACCACGTGGTGAAAACCAGCCCAAACTTTGCACACTTGTAGGGGAGACTCTTTAGCACCTATGGTGCAAATTTGGAGCCCCTATAACCTAAGGCCGACCTGTACTGACTCCCCAAAGATGGTAGCCCTAGGACATCTAATTTTTACATTGGTGCCTATGTGAAAACTGGCCATGTTTGGGACCCGATAGCTCCCCCGTTTTAGGTCCTATGAGCCCCAAACTTTGCATGCATACTCCCAAGACCCTCGACTACATGGAGCCGAAAAAAGTGAATCAATACCATCTATGGTTCAGGAAATATGACCGTTTCAAGTTGAGCTCCAATTGAACCAACTTTTGAACTTTGAACTCCCATTACTGGGGAACCTTCCATACTGGTGAACCATCGAGCTGCGAGTGGACCCCCACCTCGGCACCCCCTCCCCCTGAAGGGGGGAGGGGGTGCCGAGGTGAGGGGGCATGCCAGATAGATCTCTGGTCAGCTTGAAGCAAAATGTGATCAAAGTGACTGACTTTGAGCTCCTGTTTCTGGAGAACCACGTGGTGAAAACCAGCCCAAACTTTGCACACTTGTAGGGGAGACTCTTTAGCACCTATGGTGCAAATTTGGAGCCCCTATAACCTAAGGCCGACCTGTACTGACTCCCCAAAGATGGTACCCCTAGGACATCTAATTTTTACATTGGTGCCTATGTGAAAACTGGCCATGTTTGGGACCCGATAGCTCCCCCGTTTTAGGTCCTATGGGCCCCAAACTTTGCATGCATACTCCCAAGACCCTCGACTACATGGAGCCGAAAAAAGTGAATCAATACCATCTATGGTTCAGGAAATATGACCGTTTCAAGTTGAGCTCCAATTGAACCAACTTTTGAACTTTGAACTCCCATTACTGGGGAACCTTCCATACTGGTGCACCATCGAGCTGCGAGTGGACCCCCACCTCGGCACCCCCTCCCCCTGAGGGGGGAGGGGGTGCCGAGGTGAGGGGGCATGCCAGATAGATCTCTGGTCAGCTTGAAGCAAAATGTGATCAAAGTGACTGACTTTGAGCTCCTGTTTCTGGAGAACCACGTGGTGAAAACCAGCCCAAACTTTGCACACTTGTAGGGGAGACTCTTTAGCACCTATGGTGCAAATTTGGAGCCCCTATAACCTAAGGCCGACCTGTACTGACTCCCCAAAGATGGTAGCCCTAGGACATCTAATTTTTACATTGGTGCCTATGTGAAAACTGCCCATGTTTGGGACCCGATAGCTCCCCCGTTTTAGGTCCTATGGGCCCCAAACTTTGCATGCATACTCCCAAGACCCTCGACTACATGGAGCCGAAAAAAGTGAATCAATACCATCTATGGTTCAGGAAATATGACCGTTTCAAGTTGAGCTCCAATTGAACCAACTTTTGAACTTTGAACTCCCATTACTGGGGAACTGTTGCCTTATGAGTTTATGTGAAATCTTCATTAATATCGGTAAAATATTGTAATTAGAAATAGATCTCATTTGGCTTTCATTTATGAAAGCCAGGTAAAAGGTCTCTCCCCAGGGGCTTGGTAAGAGCAGACAATGCGGAGCCGTGACTTGTATACACCATATGGAGAGCCACTCCCATTGTTCTACACCTACTCACTTCAAAAGGACCCCATGCTGGGGTAGACAATGAGGAGTGTCCAACCATAAACCTTGCTTAAGTTCCTGAGGAAATCCAATTAAGTCTTCTCTTTAAGACTAGTCACAAGGATTTGCATGAAAGGGGGCAGACTTATGTAGTGAGCCCTCCAATCATGATCCAAGCTAAGGCAGCCAATGGGGAATCAGCATGAAGGCATATTACCCAAAGCCAAGGTGAGGGACAGCCCTTTTTCGGAAACCAGTGGTCAAGGGTGGAACTCTGTAAGGATGGGTAATTATGGGTAAGGTGATGCTTGTAACTAAATATGCTTGTATGCTTGTGACTAAATATACTGTCTTAGAGAATATACTTTGTATTACTGCATGTAACTAGTATATTTCCACCTAGTATTTTCTTCCTTGATGTAAGACCTTAGACTATAGATATTTTCTGTGTATATAGACCTGTAACTTACTCTAATAAAGGGTGTTATGTTAAACCTTTCTTTTCCTGGTCAATAGGATTCTCTTTTCAACCCATATCATATCTTCTGATTAATAAATCAGAAATATAGATTTTGAAGGTTAACAGTGGCGACCACGAAGTTGAGTACAGGACTGAAAGTATTTAATATAATACCACAATTTATGTATTAGAGATTAAGTTTATTAAGGGAATTTAAGCTGAGTCCGCTTATTCAATATATCTAGATAAAAAGGTTATTAGGGGGAATTTAAGCTGAGTCAGCTTATCCAATCTATATAGGGAAAAATACAGGTAAATGTTTCGTTTGTATCAGTGGGTATCAGATGAACTCTAACAATGAGGGAGGATACACCACATATTTTGTTTTGCTTAATATCCCGTAATTATAATTGAAAAAGTTCTTTGGATGTACCTTGACATTTCCGGTCCATGTCAGGGGGAGGAAGTAACTTAGCGGGAAAAGTTTTTGTTATTATTTTTAATTTTTATTTTATTGTATTCCTTGGTGCTCACCGAGGTTCATTGCTCTCTCTAACAATTGTTTGAGTGTGCTGCATGGGGAGCACATGGGTTTCATTGGAAAGACGCCAATTGGAGTGCGGTCTTGGTTTTGTTGAAAAGGTTCAACAGATTTTTTTTTTTGTCATGGTCTGTCCACTAAAGGCATAATATTTGTGTATAAGGACAGTGAAACTAGCTACAAGCGAGTAGTTTGTTTATTTTAGCTGTGGAATTTTACAAGCAGTAATATTCTAATGCTTTTCAGTTACAGTACAGAACTGTGGAAGTCTTGTTGCTGAATGCTGAAGCTAATATCTGAGAAAGATTATTAGTATAGGGTAAAATAAGATGCATCTAGCATACTGTATTATACCTTGAAATTTTGGTTTAAGGATGAAACCTTACCACAAATTTGGTAATCCGAGTTTGTGGTAGATTCATTTTTTTTTTTTTTTTTCTCTTATTTTAAACTGAATTGGGTTTAACTTTGGTGTAAACACGGCTGTGTGTACCTTTCTATTGTAAACTGAAAGCGTTATTCACCCTAGTTGATACCTGTGGGCTTAGTATTGTTCCTATTGTTCCCCGGGTCTATTGTTCTGCGGGCGTAGGCTCAGATAAGGAAAAAACTACAAACTATTGTGAGTAGATTTGGGGTGTCTCCAGTAATATAACAGGATTGTTGTAGTGAGAGCTGAAAATATATATATATATATTTTTTATTTATTTTTTTTATTTATCCTCTCCACTTTACTGCATTTTCTGAATTTTATTCAATGGGAGTTTCTGTTTGTTTTCCCTACTTCTTTACGGTAATCTCAAAGTGATTGTATAGTACAGGGCAACAGTTAACTTAATTTAGCGTACAAATTGTGCATTGTATAGCTTGACAATGTCTGCCATGTCTTGTCTAGGAAATTTTGTAGCAACTTATACTTTTAAACACAAGAGCAATAAATTTGCCTGTGATGCTAAGTTAAAAGCATCTCCTTGGACTTATGTCCAGGAGTTATTTGAGGAACAAGCTAAAAAAACCAAAAAGAAAAATCTCAAAGGTCTAGCCTTGGCAGGCATGTATGCAGCTGGCAGGGCTATGAATGCTAAAATACAGCAATTTGAAGCTACAATCTACAATAACAATATTACAATGTCACAGTTGCTACAAACAATTTCTATCCTTAAAGGACAGGCAGCTATGGCCAGCAGATGCGAACATGGTAATACTATGGCACCTACTTGTGCCTATGAAATTGGGGACATTAAAGAATATGAAAAGTATAAGGGAAAGGAGGATATCAATCCTAATTCTACTTTTCCTGTGGCGATGGGAGAAATCGCAGAGCCACAAGAAAATCGAGAATGCACCATGGTCACATACCCACCAGACAATGGGGACCAGATATCCACAAATGAGAAGCAAGATAAGTTCCCCAACATTGGCAAAATTAAAAATAATGAACTCATTATTTCACACGCAACCAATGTGCAACAGAGGGGGGAGCTCTCAGGTGTGAGATGGCATAGTGATCAGGTTAAGGCATCTCCCAGCCCAGAGCAGCGGGGGCAATCTACACATAACATAGATTGTAATGCAACCATTTTTAGTATTCCTACAGACAACAGAAAACTAGCTCCGCCTAGAGTAGGCGTTAATTTCAACAACTCATTGAAAGGTGAGAGTTCTTTTGTAAGTACCCCTAGATCTATTATGAAGACAGGAAAAGCAGTTCATCAGGTTTTAGCCATTGAAAATTCTCAGCCCAAAACCACACCAGTTGTTAAGAGACGCTTTAATACTTTACAAAAGATAAAGTGCTATACCTGTGGGTTATTAGGCCACATTTCTCAATTTTGTGTGTCTTCTGGTGAAATGATATTTAAACAGAAGCAATATACAACAAGGAGGCGGGACATAGAAGTGTACTCACCACGCTGGGGGGAAGGGCCCAGGAGTAATAAATATGAAAATACAAAATCATACATCCCTTCAACTATTAAGGCTGAGAATGAGACCTTACAGCAGGAGATTAGGCAAATTAAACAGGAAAGGGATGAATTTGTGAAAGAATTCCAATCTTTTAAAAGAAACATCATTGACTCCCTGAATTTGAGAAATGGAGGGAGTAACTCGTCCACCGCAAACCAAAACAGTACACTAAAAGCGGAGATGAAATACAACATATAAATTCGTTTTAGAGGTCTATGGCATTTTAGTTTCTTAAGATCAAAGTGGGAATGGCATTGTCCATTTACCAATGTACACATAAGAATGATGTATTTTTAATTTTTTGTTTTGCTTTAAATAGGTTAAATAAATAAAAAAAGGGGAAAGATTAATAACTGTCTTCTACAAAGTAATCTGTTTTCAGGTTTAAGTGAATTCAGGAAAGTATATGTCCATACAAATTGGCTGTACATATGCGTAAATACACGCCTAACAAAGGTATGGTATAACAGTCCATTGTTTTGTTTTTGTTTTCTCTCTCTTCCTCTCACTTTCCTTTGTATTCTCCCAGAGGCCAGAAACGCCTAACAATTCATTTGCAAATACCAAAGGGCTATCCAGGATGTATGGGATGCAATCGAAATGAATGTGTATGTGTGAGTGATGGAATGCATGGGTATGAACTGTCCATGTGTAAACAAAGATTATTTTTTTTTTTTCTCTCTTAGGGGGTATACTCAACATTGCTTTATGGCCATAAATAAGTGTGATCACACTAATGCGCATGCGTTGTACTGTTTATGATTATTTTATAATTTTTTTTTTCATTGGAAATGAGCTCAATACTGGTACCAGTTTAAAGTTATAATTTTTTTTTATTACAAGTTCAAATGTACTTGCGAATAAATAACCTATGCACAAATATTAAATCTCAATCCTTATAACTATGAGGAACTGTAGGGATGTTGTGTATAACTTTGTTTTCTCCTTTCCTGTGGTTTAGAGTGAAGGTTCTTTCACTCTGACACTCGGAAACTACCACGATACATTACTTTGCACCTTGTGGCATCTTATGGATTCAGTAGGTCTTGTGTTTTGTTTTGTTTTTCCTTCCAAATTAACTCATGTGATGCCAATATGTGTGAAGGTTATAGATCTACATGTTGTCGTTTAGAATTTAAGTATTTACAAACCCTCCCAGTTTTTCCATAATTTTTGGTCTGTCCGAGTATAGATATGGGGGTGGGTCCTGGACATTATTGACTGTACTTACGGTTAATGGACCCATTACCTTGGCTGGAAGTCTGTTCCAAGCATCCACTACTATTGTAGACCATTATGAACCTCTCAGAGAGGTACAGTGAGGTGTTATTAATGATTTTTAAGTTTTGTATTTTAGGGTAATTGCCCAAACAAGGATGGATGATCGGACGCAGACGGGCAAAGTATTGTGAAACACAGATGAGGACCTTAAAACAATTTTATGTTGGTTTTAAGGAGAAGCCTTGAATGGAATTAATTACAGTCAGGCCTTACTAAATTCTAACTTCTTTAGGGCGGTCTGTGTCAATAAACAGAGGTCCTGCTCTCTCTAATACAAATTTTTGTGGCCTGCTTGACTTGCAAATTGTTTTGCACTAAGAGTCAATTAATATGTTAATCACCACCGAGAGAGGGTGTGGCGCAATGTTTGAAAGCAGATTCAATCATTTTGTTTAACACAATTACAGATTCAAGGCTCTTTAACAAATTAAAGGTTGAGGCAGCATTCAATCTGAATAGTTTTTTTTTTCTTTATTGTTTTTTTTCTCCTTCAACTTTTTCTCTTAAAGAAAACTTTTTTTTTCTCCTTTACTGCCTATATCACCTTATTTTAATTTTTTGGTGATTCTTCAGTTTGGCTTGCCTATGGTGAAATAAAAAAAAAAAAGAGGGGAGTATGGGGAACATTATATGGAGAACATTTAAAGCAATTACAAATGTTGATATAGAATATTAAAAGCTTCCCTTTAGCATTTTGGGGATGGGTCGAGTATCCAACAGTTTTTGTTTTTCTCTTATGACATTGGATAATTGTTTTATATAATTTAGGTCATTGTAGCTATTATCATGACAATAGTAACATAAGGCTTTAGCAACAGCCATGTGACTATTTTCTGTGTATATGTGACATACAATCCTCTCTACAGTTCTAATGTTGGCCAGTCATCAGATGTGGTCATTGATATATATTTTTCTTTTTCATTTCTTTCTTTTTGTGCCATAATAAGTTCAAAGAGCATTGCGTCAATATCATATAGATATACTGGGACTGGTGAGACTCATAGTGATTGGAAAATAGCAGGGAGTATAGTACATTTGTACTTAAGAGTATTGTATTTAGATTTTTCCAGAAGCCACTAGTGACTGGTGACATCACACCTATCTGTATTCTGAAATCCAGTCATGTTTGTCTGCGTAGGCGACACTGCCTAATCTGCAATGAGAACTCTTAAAGTGATGACCTCTTCCGTAGCCTGCTAAAGGCAGGGCTCGTGCAGTAGCTACACATGGTAGCCAAGGACGGTGCCCAAGGTTTGGGACCAGCACTGAACATAGCTTCAGTAACAGGAGTTAGTGGTGAGTTGCGATGGCAACAAGAACCCCCTGCACACTTGAAGAGTCATACACAGACACACAGTGGTATACCGCAGAAGGCAGAACAGAGTTACTTGCAGGCATATGACCATGGAGGAAGAAAGATGGGGGATGGAAATCAGACACCTGGCTGAAGGGCGTACTTAAATTGTTACACATGTCACTGAGAGAGGGGTCTCATCAGTATGTCGCAGTATATCTATGGTAATTCTAATAAAAGGTCCTAACTGCTCAGACTTACCAGACGAGCATTAATTTGAATGCATGTGTCTCAAATGTACTTGTGGTGTTCTTTCTCTACCTCTGTCCACATTTAACAAAGTATAATCTTAGCCGGGAAAACTGATCCAAAGGCCATTACTGGATGCGGTATCCAACGGGAATCACCATGGAAGGCTGTCCCAGAAGCAAGGGCAACATGACCAGATTGACATTATTGACTTTCGCACTATCATTATTGGACGGTTGAGAACAAGGATCCTCATGTTTTTTTTTTATCCCTCTTGTTTTTTTTTATTGTATTTTGTATCCTATGATTTTTATTATGGACTTATTACATTCAGAACAAGGGAGGACTACCGATACTAGGATCCAGAAATGTGAACTGTAGAGATGGAGAGTTTAAACGTTTTTTTTTTCTTCTCAAAGAGTTTTATTTCATTTCAGAGGGCAAAGCCAAACTTTCCAAATATTAAAGAAGATTGCACCTAAATCATTATTCTTTGTGTGGCCGAGTCTCATATTCTCAACTGGCCACAAGGGGCCATCTGTTGCCTTATGAGTTTATGTGAAATCTTCATTAATATCGGTAAAATATTGTAATTAGAAATAGATCTCATTTGGCTTTCATTTATGAAAGCCAGGTAAAAGGTCTCTCCCCAGGGGCTTGGTAAGAGCAGACAATGCGGAGCCGTGACTTGTATACACCATATGGAGAGCCACTCCCATTGTTCTACACCTACTCACTTCAAAAGGACCCCATGCTGGGGTAGACAATGAGGAGTGTCCAACCATAAACCTTGCTTAAGTTCCTGAGGAAATCCAATTAAGTCTTCTCTTTAAGACTAGTCACAAGGATTTGCATGAAAGGGGGCAGACTTATGTAGTGAGCCCTCCAATCATGATCCAAGCTAAGGCAGCCAATGGGGAATCAGCATGAAGGCATATTACCCAAAGCCAAGGTGAGGGACAGCCCTTTTTCGGAAACCAGTGGTCAAGGGTGGAACTCTGTAAGGATGGGTAATTATGGGTAAGGTGATGCTTGTAACTAAATATGCTTGTATGCTTGTGACTAAATATACTGTCTTAGAGAATATACTTTGTATTACTGCATGTAACTAGTATATTTCCACCTAGTATTTTCTTCCTTGATGTAAGACCTTAGACTATAGATATTTTCTGTGTATATAGACCTGTAACTTACTCTAATAAAGGGTGTTATGTTAAACCTTTCTTTTCCTGGTCAATAGGATTCTCTTTTCAACCCATATCATATCTTCTGATTAATAAATCAGAAATATAGATTTTGAAGGTTAACAGGAACCTTCCATACTGGTGCACCATCGAGCTGCGAGTGGACCCCCACCTCGGCACCCCCTCCCCCTGAGGGGGGAGGGGGTGCCGAGGTGAGGGGGCATGCCAGATAGATCTCTGGTCAGCTTGAAGCAAAATGTGATCAAAGTGACTGACTTTGAGCTCCTGTTTCTGGAGAACCACATGGTGAAAACCAGCCCAAACTTTGCACACTTGTAGGGGAGACTCTTTAGCACCTATGGTGCAAATTTGGAGCCCCTATAACCTAAGGCCGACCTGTACTGACTCCCCAAAGATGGTAGCCCTAGGACATCTAATTTTTACATTGGTGCCTATGTGAAAACTGCCCATGTTTGGGACCCGATAGCTCCCCTGTTTTAGGTCCTATGGGCCCCAAACTTTGCATGCATACTCCCAAGACCCTCGACTACATGGAGCCGAAAAAAGTGAATCAATACCATCTATGGTTCAGGAAATATGACCGTTTCAAGTTGAGCTCCAATTGAACCAACTTTTGAACTTTGAACTCCCATTACTGGGGAACCTTCCATACTGGTGCACCATCGAGCTGCGAGTGGACCCCCACCTCGGCACCCCCTCCCCCTGAGGGGGGAGGGGGTGCCGAGGTGAGGGGGCATGCCAGATAGATCTCTGGTCAGCTTGAAGCAAAATGTGATCAAAGTGACTGACTTTGAGCTCCTGTTTCTGGAGAACCACGTGGTGAAAACCAGCCCAAACTTTGCACACTTGTAGGGGAGACTCTTTAGCACCTATGGTGCAAATTTGGAGCCCCTATAACCTAAGGCCGACCTGTACTGACTCCCCAAAGATGGTAGCCCTAGGACATCTAATTTTTACATTGGTGCCTATGTGAAAACTGGCCATGTTTGGGACCCGATAGCTCCCCCGTTTTAGGTCCTATGGGCCCCAAACTTTGCATGCATACTCCCAAGACCCTCGACTACATGGAGCCGAAAAAAGTGAATCAATACCATCTATGGTTCAGGAAATATGACCGTTTCAAGTTGAGCTCCAATTGAACCAACTTTTGAACTTTGAACTCCCATTACTGGGGAACCTTCCATACTGGTGCACCATCGAGCTGCGAGTGGACCCCCACCTCGGCACCCCCTCCCCCTGAGGGGGGAGGGGGTGCCGAGGTGAGGGGGCATGCCAGATAGATCTCTGGTCAGCTTGAAGCAAAATGTGATCAAAGTGACTGACTTTGAGCTCCTGTTTCTGGAGAACCACGTGGTGAAAACCAGCCCAAACTTTGCACACTTGTAGGGGAGACTCTTTAGCACCTATGGTGCAAATTTGGAGCCCCTATAACCTAAGGCCGACCTGTACTGACTCCCCAAAGATGGTACCCCTAGGACATCTAATTTTTACATTGGTGCCTATGTGAAAACTGGCCATGTTTGGGACCCGATAGCTCCCCCGTTTTAGGTCCTATGGGCCCCAAACTTTGCATGCATACTCCCAAGACCCTCGACTACATGGAGCCAAAAAAAGTGAATCAATACCATCTATGGTTCAGGAAATATGACCGTTTCAAGTTGAGCTCCAATTGAACCAACTTTTGAACTTTGAACTCCCATTACTGGGGAACCTTCCATACTGGTGCACCATCGAGCTGCGAGTGGACCCCCACCTCGGCACCCCCTCCCCCTGAGGGGGGAGGGGGTGCCGAGGTGAGGGGGCATGCCAGATAGATCTCTGGTCAGCTTGAAGCAAAATGTGATCAAAGTGACTGACTTTGAGCTCCTGTTTCTGGAGAACCACGTGGTGAAAACCAGCCCAAACTTTGCACACTTGTAGGGGAGACTCTTTAGCACCTATGGTGCAAATTTGGAGCCCCTATAACCTAAGGCCGACCTGTACTGACTCCCCAAAGATGGTACCCCTAGGACATCTAATTTTTACATTGGTGCCTATGTGAAAACTGGCCATGTTTGGGACCCGATAGCTCCCCCGTTTTAGGTCCTATGGGCCCCAAACTTTGCATGCATACTCCCAAGACCCTCGACTACATGGAGCCGAAAAAAGTGAATCAATACCATCTATGGTTCAGGAAATATGACCGTTTTAAGTTGAGCTCCAATTGAACCAACTTTTGAACTTTGAACTCCCATTACTGGGGAACCTTCCATACTGGTGCACCATCGAGCTGCGAGTGGACCCCCACCTCGGCACCCCCTCCCCCTGAGGGGGGAGGGGGTGCCGAGGTGAGGGGGCATGCCAGATAGATCTCTGGTCAGCTTGAAGCAAAATGTGATCAAAGTGACTGACTTTGAGCTCCTGTTTCTGGAGAACCACGTGGTGAAAACCAGCCCAAACCTTGCACACTTGTAGGGGAGACTCTTTAGCACCTATGGTGCAAATTTGGAGCCCCTATAACCTAAGGCCGACCTGTACTGACTCCCCAAAGATGGTACCCCTAGGACATCTAATTTTTACATTGGTGCCTATGTGAAAACTGGCCATGTTTGGGACCCGATAGCTCCCCCGTTTTAGGTCCTATGGGCCCCAAACTTTGCAAGCATACTCCCAAGACCCTCGACTACATGGAGCCGAAAAAAGTGAATCAATACCATCTATGGTTCAGGAAATATGACCGTTTCAAGTTGAGCTCCAATTGAACCAACTTTTGAACTTTGAACTCCCATTACTGGGGAACCTTCCATACTGGTGCACCATCGAGCTGCGAGTGGACCCCCACCTCGGCACCCCCTCCCCCTGAGGGGGGAGGGGGTGCCGAGGTGAGGGGGCATGCCAGATAGATCTCTGGTCAGCTTGAAGCAAAATGTGATCAAAGTGACTGACTTTGAGCTCCTGTTTCTGGAGAACCACGTGGTGAAAACCAGCCCAAACCTTGCACACTTGTAGGGGAGACTCTTTAGCACCTATGGTGCAAATTTGGAGCCCCTATAACCTAAGGCCGACCTGTACTGACTCCCCAAAGATGGTACCCCTAGGACATCTAATTTTTACATTGGTGCCTATGTGAAAACTGGCCATGTTTGGGACCCGATAGCTCCCCCGTTTTAGGTCCTATGGGCCCCAAACTTTGCATGCATACTCCCAAGACCCTCGACTACATGGAGCCGAAAAAAGTGAATCAATACCATCTATGGTTCAGGAAATATGACCGTTTCAAGTTGAGCTCCAATTGAACCAACTTTTGAACTTTGAACTCCCATTACTGGGGAACCTTCCATACTGGTGCACCATCGAGCTGCGAGTGGACCCCCACCTCGGCACCCCCTCTCCCTGAGGGGGGAGGGGGTGCCGAGGTGAGGGGGCATGCCAGATAGATCTCTGGTCAGCTTGAAGCAAAATGTGATCAAAGTGACTGACTTTGAGCTCCTGTTTCTGGAGAACCACGTGGTGAAAACCAGCCCAAACTTTGCACACTTGTAGGGGAGACTCTTTAGCACCTATGGTGCAAATTTGGAGCCCCTATAACCTAAGGCCGACCTGTACTGACTCCCCAAAGATGGTAGCCCTAGGACATCTAATTTTTACATTGGTGCCTATGTGAAAACTGGCCATGTTTGGGACCCGATAGCTCCCCCGTTTTAGGTCCTATGGGCCCCAAACTTTGCATGCATACTCCCAAGACCCTCGACTACATGGAGCCGAAAAAGTGAATCAATACCATCTATGGTTCAGGAAATATGACCGTTTCAAGTTGAGCTCCAATTGAACCAACTTTTGAACTTTGAACTCCCATTACTGGGGAACCTTCCATACTGGTGCACCATCGAGCTGCGAGTGGACCCCCACCTCGGCACCCCCTCCCCCTGAGGGGGGAGGGGGTGCCGAGGTGAGGGGGCATGCCAGATAGATCTCTGGTCAGCTTGAAGCAAAATGTGATCAAAGTGACTGACTTTGAGCTCCTGTTTCTGGAGAACCACGTGGTGAAAACCAGCCCAAACCTTGCACACTTGTAGGGGAGACTCTTTAGCACCTATGGTGCAAATTTGGAGCCCCTATAACCTAAGGCCGACCTGTACTGACTCCCCAAAGATGGTAGCCCTAGGACATCTAATTTTTACATTGGTGCCTATGTGAAAACTGGCCATGTTTGGGACCCGATAGCTCCCCCGTTTTAGGTCCTATGGGCCCCAAACTTTGCATGCATACTCCCAAGACCCTCGACTACATGGAGCCGAAAAAAGTGAATCAATACCATCTATGGTTCAGGAAATATGACAGTTTCAAGTTGAGCTCCAATTGAACCAACTTTTGAACTTTGAACTCCCATTACTGGGGAACCTTCCATACTGGTGCACCATCGAGCTGCGAGTGGACCCCCACCTCGGCACCCCCTCCCCCTGAGGGGGGAGGGGGTGCCGCTGTGAGGGGGCATGCCAGATAGATCTCTGGTCAGCTTGAAGCAAAATGTGATCAAAGTGACTGACTTTGAGCTCCTGTTTCTGGAGAACCACGTGGTGAAAACCAGCCCAAACCTTGCACACTTGTAGGGGAGACTCTTTAGCACCTATGGTGCAAATTTGGAGCCCCTATAACCTAAGGCCGACCTGTACTGACTCCCCAAAGATGGTACCCCTAGGACATCTAATTTTTACATTGGTGCCTATGTGAAAACTGGCCATGTTTGGGACCCGATAGCTCCCCCGTTTTAGGTCCTATGGGCCCCAAACTTTGCATGCATACTCCCAAGACCCTCGACTACATGGAGCCGAAAAAAGTGAATCAATACCATCTATGGTTCAGGAAATATGACCGTTTCAAGTTGAGCTCCAATTGAACCAACTTTTGAACTTTGAACTCCCATTACTGGGGAACCTTCCATACTGGTGCACCATCGAGCTGCGAGTGGACCCCCACCTCGGCACCCCCTCCCCCTGAGGCATGCCAGATAGATCTCTGGTCAGCTTGAAGCAAAATGTGATCAAAGTGACTGACTTTGAGCTCCTGTTTCTGGAGAACCACGTGGTGAAAACCATCCCAAACTTTGCACACTTGTAGGGGAGACTCTTTAGTACCTATGGTGCAAATTTGGAGCCCCTATAACCTAAGGCCGACCTGTACTGACTCCCCAAAGATGGTACCCCTAGGACATCTAATTTTTACATTGGTGCCTATGTGAAAACTGGCCATGTTTGGGACCCGATAGCTCCCCCGTTTTAGGTCCTATGGGCCCCAAACTTTGCATGCATACTCCCAAGACCCTCGACTACATGGAGCCGAAAAAAGTGAATCAATACCATCTATGGTTCAGGAAATATGACCGTTTCAAGTTGAGCTCCAATTGAACCAACTTTTGAACTTTGAACTCCCATTACTGGGGAACCTTCCATACTGGTGCACCATCGAGCTGCGAGTGGACCCCCACCTCTGCACCCCCTCCCCCTGAGGGGGGAGGGGGTGCCGAGGTGAGGGGGCATGCCAGATAGATCTCTGGTCAGCTTGAAGCAAAATGTGATCAAAGTGACTGACTTTGAGCTCCTGTTTCTGGAGAACCACGTGGTGAAAACCAGCCCAAACTTTGCACACTTGTAGGGGAGACTCTTTAGCACCTATGGTGCAAATTTGGAGCCCCTATAACCTAAGGCCGACCTGTACTGACTCCCCAAAGATGGTACCCCTAGGACATCTAATTTTTACATTGGTGCCTATGTGAAAACTGGCCATGTTTGGGACCCGATAGCTCCCCCGTTTTAGGTCCTATGGGCCCCAAACTTTGCATGCATACTCCCAAGACCCTCAACTACATGGAGCCGAAAAAAGTGAATCAATACCATCTATGGTTCAGGAAATATGACCGTTTCAAGTTGAGCTCCAATTGAACCAACTTTTGAACTTTGAACTCCCATTACTGGGGAACCTTCCATACTGGTGCACCATCGAGCTGCGAGTGGACCCCCACCTCTGCACCCCCTCCCCCTGAGGGGGGAGGGGGTGCCGAGGTGAGGGGGCATGCCAGATAGATCTCTGGTCAGCTTGAAGCAAAATGTGATCAAAGTGACTGACTTTGAGCTCCTGTTTCTGGAGAACCACGTGGTGAAAACCAGCCCAAACTTTGCACACTTGTAGGGGAGACTCTTTAGCACCTATGGTGCAAATTTGGAGCCCCTATAACCTAAGGCCGACCTGTACTGACTCCCCAAAGATGGTAGCCCTAGGACATCTAATTTTTACATTGGTGCCTATGTGAAAACTGGCCATGTTTGGGACCCGATAGCTCCCCCGTTTTAGGTCCTATGGGCCCCAAACTTTGCATGCATACTCCCAAGACCCTCGACTACATGGAGCCGAAAAAAGTGAATCAATACCATCTATGGTTCAGGAAATATGACCGTTTCAAGTTGAGCTCCAATTGAACCAACTTTTGAACTTTGAACTCCCATTACTGGGGAACCTTCCATACTGGTGCACCATCGAGCTGCGAGTGGACCCCCACCTCGGCACCCCCTCCCCCTGAGGGGGGAGGGGGTGCCGAGGTGAGGGGGCATGCCAGATAGATCTCTGGTCAGCTTGAAGCAAAATGTGATCAAAGTGACTGACTTTGAGCTCCTGTTTCTGGAGAACCACGTGGTGAAAACCATCCCAAACTTTGCACACTTGTAGGGGAGACTCTTTAGTACCTATGGTGCAAATTTGGAGCCCCTATAACCTAAGGCCGACCTGTACTGACTCCCCAAAGATGGTACCCCTAGGACATCTAATTTTTACATTGGTGCCTATGTGAAAACTGGCCATGTTTGGGACCCGATAGCTCCCCCGTTTTAGGTCCTATGGGCCCCAAACTTTGCATGCATACTCCCAAGACCCTCGACTACATGGAGCCGAAAAAAGTGAATCAATACCATCTATGGTTCAGGAAATATGACCGTTTCAAGTTGAGCTCCAATTGAACCAACTTTTGAACTTTGAACTCCCATTACTGGGGAACCTTCCATACTGGTGCACCATCGAGCTGCGAGTGGACCCCCACCTCTGCACCCCCTCCCCCTGAGGGGGGAGGGGGTGCCGAGGTGAGGGGGCATGCCAGATAGATCTCTGGTCAGCTTGAAGCAAAATGTGATCAAAGTGACTGACTTTGAGCTCCTGTTTCTGGAGAACCACGTGGTGAAAACCAGCCCAAACTTTGCACACTTGTAGGGGAGACTCTTTAGCACCTATGGTGCAAATTTGGAGCCCCTATAACCTAAGGCCGACCTGTACTGACTCCCCAAAGATGGTACCCCTAGGACATCTAATTTTTACATTGGTGCCTATGTGAAAACTGGCCATGTTTGGGACCCGATAGCTCCCCCGTTTTAGGTCCTATGGGCCCCAAACTTTGCATGCATACTCCCAAGACCCTCAACTACATGGAGCCGAAAAAAGTGAATCAATACCATCTATGGTTCAGGAAATATGACCGTTTCAAGTTGAGCTCCAATTGAACCAACTTTTGAACTTTGAACTCCCATTACTGGGGAACCTTCCATACTGGTGCACCATCGAGCTGCGAGTGGACCCCCACCTCTGCACCCCCTCCCCCTGAGGGGGGAGGGGGTGCCGAGGTGAGGGGGCATGCCAGATAGATCTCTGGTCAGCTTGAAGCAAAATGTGATCAAAGTGACTGACTTTGAGCTCCTGTTTCTGGAGAACCACGTGGTGAAAACCAGCCCAAACTTTGCACACTTGTAGGGGAGACTCTTTAGCACCTATGGTGCAAATTTGGAGCCCCTATAACCTAAGGCCGACCTGTACTGACTCCCCAAAGATGGTAGCCCTAGGACATCTAATTTTTACATTGGTGCCTATGTGAAAACTGGCCATGTTTGGGACCCGATAGCTCCCCCGTTTTAGGTCCTATGGGCCCCAAACTTTGCATGCATACTCCCAAGACCCTCGACTACATGGAGCCGAAAAAAGTGAATCAATACCATCTATGGTTCAGGAAATATGACCGTTTCAAGTTGAGCTCCAATTGAACCAACTTTTGAACTTTGAACTCCCATTACTGGGGAACCTTCCATACTGGTGCACCATCGAGCTGCGAGTGGACCCCCACCTCTGCACCCCCTCCCCCTGAGGGGGGAGGGGGTGCCGAGGTGAGGGGGCATGCCAGATAGATCTCTGGTCAGCTTGAAGCAAAATGTGATCAAAGTGACTGACTTTGAGCTCCTGTTTCTGGAGAACCACGTGGTGAAAACCAGCCCAAACTTTGCACACTTGTAGGGGAGACTCTTTAGCACCTATGGTGCAAATTTGGAGCCCCTATAACCTAAGGCCGACCTGTACTGACTCCCCAAAGATGGTACCCCTAGGACATCTAATTTTTACATTGGTGCCTATGTGAAAACTGGCCATGTTTGGGACCCGATAGCTCCCCCGTTTTAGGTCCTATGGGCCCCAAACTTTGCATGCATACTCCCAAGACCCTCAACTACATGGAGCCGAAAAAAGTGAATCAATACCATCTATGGTTCAGGAAATATGACCGTTTCAAGTTGAGCTCCAATTGAACCAACTTTTGAACTTTGAACTCCCATTACTGGGGAACCTTCCATACTGGTGCACCATCGAGCTGCGAGTGGACCCCCACCTCTGCACCCCCTCCCCCTGAGGGGGGAGGGGGTGCCGAGGTGAGGGGGCATGCCAGATAGATCTCTGGTCAGCTTGAAGCAAAATGTGATCAAAGTGACTGACTTTGAGCTCCTGTTTCTGGAGAACCACGTGGTGAAAACCAGCCCAAACTTTGCACACTTGTAGGGGAGACTCTTTAGCACCTATGGTGCAAATTTGGAGCCCCTATAACCTAAGGCCGACCTGTACTGACTCCCCAAAGATGGTACCCCTAGGACATCTAATTTTTACATTGGTGCCTATGTGAAAACTGGCCATGTTTGGGACCCGATAGCTCCCCCGTTTTAGGTCCTATGGGCCCCAAACTTTGCATGCATACTCCCAAGACCCTCGACTACATGGAGCCGAAAAAAGTGAATCAATACCATCTATGGTTCAGGAAATAGGACCGTTTCAAGTTGAGCTCCAATTGAACCAACTTTTGAACTTTGAACTCCCATTACTGGGGAACCTTCCATACTGGTGCACCATCGAGCTGCGAGTGGACCCCCACCTCGGCACCCCCTCCCCCTGAGGGGGGAGGGGGTGCCGAGGTGAGGGGGCATGCCAGATAGATCTCTGGTCAGCTTGAAGCAAAATGTGATCAAAGTGACTGACTTTGAGCTCCTGTTTCTGGAGAACCACGTGGTGAAAACCAGCCCAAACTTTGCACACTTGTAGGGGAGACTCTTTAGCACCTATGGTGCAAATTTGGAGCCCCTATAACCTAAGGCCGACCTGTACTGACTCCCCAAAGATGGTAGCCCTAGGACATCTAATTTTTACATTGGTGCCTATGTGAAAACTGGCCATGTTTGGGACCCGATAGCTCCCCCGTTTTAGGTCCTATGGGCCCCAAACTTTGCATGCATACTCCCAAGACCCTCGACTACATGGAGCCGAAAAAAGTGAATCAATACCATCTATGGTTCAGGAAATATGACCGTTTCAAGTTGAGCTCCAATTGAACCAACTTTTGAACTTTGAACTCCCATTACTGGGGAACCTTCCATACTGGTGCACCATCGAGCTGCGAGTGGACCCCCACCTCGGCACCCCCTCCCCCTGAGGGGGGAGGGGGTGCCGAGGTGAGGGGGCATGCCAGATAGATCTCTGGTCAGCTTGAAGCAAAATGTGATCAAAGTGACTGACTTTGAGCTCCTGTTTCTGGAGAACCACGTGGTGAAAACCAGCCCAAACCTTGCACACTTGTAGGGGAGACTCTTTAGCACCTATGGTGCAAATTTGGAGCCCCTATAACCTAAGGCCGACCTGTACTGACTCCCCAAAGATGGTAGCCCTAGGACATCTAATTTTTACATTGGTGCCTATGTGAAAACTGGCCATGTTTGGGACCCGATAGCTCCCCCGTTTTAGGTCCTATGGGCCCCAAACTTTGCATGCATACTCCCAAGACCCTCGACTTTATGGAGCCGAAAAAAGTGAATCAATACCATCTATGGTTCAGGAAATATGACCGTTTCAAGTTGAGCTCCAATTGAACCAACTTTTGAACTTTGAACTCCCATTACTGGGGAACCTTCCATACTGGTGCACCATCGAGCTGCGAGTGGACCCCCACCTCGGCACCCCCTCTCCCTGAGGGGGGAGGGGGTGCCGAGGTGAGGGGGCATGCCAGATAGATCTCTGGTCAGCTTGAAGCAAAATGTGATCAAAGTGACTGACTTTGAGCTCCTGTTTCTGGAGAACCACGTGGTGAAAACCAGCCCAAACCTTGCACACTTGTAGGGGAGACTCTTTAGCACCTATGGTGCAAATTTGGAGCCCCTATAACCTAAGGCCGACCTGTACTGACTCCCCAAAGATGGTAGCCCTAGGACATCTAATTTTTACATTGGTGCCTATGTGAAAACTGGCCATGTTTGGGACCCGATAGCTCCCCCGTTTTAGGTCCTATGGGCCCCAAACTTTGCATGCATACTCCCAAGACCCTCGACTTTATGGAGCCGAAAAAAGTGAATCAATACCATCTATGGTTCAGGAAATATGACCGTTTCAAGTTGAGCTCCAATTGAACCAACTTTTGAACTTTGAACTCCCATTACTGGGGAACCTTCCATACTGGTGCACCATCGAGCTGCGAGTGGACCCCCACCTCGGCACCCCCTCTCCCTGAGGGGGGAGGGGGTGCCGAGGTGAGGGGGCATGCCAGATAGATCTCTGGTCAGCTTGAAGCAAAATGTGATCAAAGTGACTGACTTTGAGCTCCTGTTTCTGGAGAACCACGTGGTGAAAACCAGCCCAAACTTTGCACACTTGTAGGGGAGACTCTTTAGCACCTATGGTGCAAATTTGGAGCCCCTATAACCTAAGGCCGACCTGTACTGACTCCCCAAAGATGGTAGCCCTAGGACATCTAATTTTTACATTGGTGCCTATGTGAAAACTGGCCATGTTTGGGACCCGATAGCTCCCCCGTTTTAGGTCCTATGGGCCCCAAACTTTGCATGCATACTCCCAAGACCCTCGACTACATGGAGCCGAAAAAAGTGAATCAATACCATCTATGGTTCAGGAAATATGACCGTTTCAAGTTGAGCTCCAATTGAACCAACTTTTGAACTTTGAACTCCCATTACTGGGGAACCTTCCATACTGGTGCACCATCGAGCTGCGAGTGGACCCCCACCTCGGCACCCCCTCTCCCTGAGGGGGGAGGGGGTGCCGAGGTGAGGGGGCATGCCAGATAGATCTCTGGTCAGCTTGAAGCAAAATGTGATCAAAGTGACTGACTTTGAGCTCCTGTTTCTGGAGAACCACGTGGTGAAAACCAGCCCAAACTTTGCACACTTGTAGGGGAGACTCTTTAGCACCTATGGTGCAAATTTGGAGCCCCTATAACCTAAGGCCGACCTGTACTGACTCCCCAAAGATGGTAGCCCTAGGACATCTAATTTTTACATTGGTGCCTATGTGAAAACTGGCCATGTTTGGGACCCGATAGCTCCCCCGTTTTAGGTCCTATGGGCCCCAAACTTTGCATGCATACTCCCAAGACCCTCGACTACATGGAGCCGAAAAAAGTGAATCAATACCATCTATGGTTCAGGAAATATGACCGTTTCAAGTTGAGCTCCAATTGAACCAACTTTTGAACTTTGAACTCCCATTACTGGGGAACCTTCCATACTGGTGCACCATCGAGCTGCGAGTGGACCCCCACCTCGGCACCCCCTCCCCCTGAGGGGGGAGGGGGTGCCGAGGTGAGGGGGCATGCCAGATAGATCTCTGGTCAGCTTGAAGCAAAATGTGATCAAAGTGACTGACTTTGAGCTCCTGTTTCTGGAGAACCACGTGGTGAAAACCAGCCCAAACTTTGCACACTTGTAGGGGAGACTCTTTAGCACCTATGGTGCAAATTTGGAGCCCCTATAACCTAAGGCCGACCTGTACTGACTCCCCAAAGATGGTAGCCCTAGGACATCTAATTTTTACATTGGTGCCTATGTGAAAACTGGCCATGTTTGGGACCCGATAGCTCCCCCGTTTTAGGTCCTATGGGCCCCAAACTTTGCATGCATACTCCCAAGACCCTCGACTACATGGAGCCGAAAAAAGTGAATCAATACCATCTATGGTTCAGGAAATATGACCGTTTCAAGTTGAGCTCCAATTGAACCAACTTTTGAACTTTGAACTCCCATTACTGGGGAACCTTCCATACTGGTGCACCATCGAGCTGCGAGTGGACCCCCACCTCTGCACCCCCTCCCCCTGAGGGGGGAGGGGGTGCCGAGGTGAGGGGGCATGCCAGATAGATCTCTGGTCAGCTTGAAGCAAAATGTGATCAAAGTGACTGACTTTGAGCTCCTGTTTCTGGAGAACCACGTGGTGAAAACCAGCCCAAACTTTGCACACTTGTAGGGGAGACTCTTTAGCACCTATGGTGCAAATTTGGAGCCCCTATAACCTAAGGCCGACCTGTACTGACTCCCCAAAGATGGTACCCCTAGGACATCTAATTTTTACATTGGTGCCTATGTGAAAACTGGCCATGTTTGGGACCCGATAGCTCCCCCGTTTTAGGTCCTATGGGCCCCAAACTTTGCATGCATACTCCCAAGACCCTCAACTACATGGAGCCGAAAAAAGTGAATCAATACCATCTATGGTTCAGGAAATATGACCGTTTCAAGTTGAGCTCCAATTGAACCAACTTTTGAACTTTGAACTCCCATTACTGGGGAACCTTCCATACTGGTGCACCATCGAGCTGCGAGTGGACCCCCACCTCTGCACCCCCTCCCCCTGAGGGGGGAGGGGGTGCCGAGGTGAGGGGGCATGCCAGATAGATCTCTGGTCAGCTTGAAGCAAAATGTGATCAAAGTGACTGACTTTGAGCTCCTGTTTCTGGAGAACCACGTGGTGAAAACCAGCCCAAACTTTGCACACTTGTAGGGGAGACTCTTTAGCACCTATGGTGCAAATTTGGAGCCCCTATAACCTAAGGCCGACCTGTACTGACTCCCCAAAGATGGTACCCCTAGGACATCTAATTTTTACATTGGTGCCTATGTGAAAACTGGCCATGTTTGGGACCCGATAGCTCCCCCGTTTTAGGTCCTATGGGCCCCAAACTTTGCATGCATACTCCCAAGACCCTCGACTACATGGAGCCGAAAAAAGTGAATCAATACCATCTATGGTTCAGGAAATAGGACCGTTTCAAGTTGAGCTCCAATTGAACCAACTTTTGAACTTTGAACTCCCATTACTGGGGAACCTTCCATACTGGTGCACCATCGAGCTGCGAGTGGACCCCCACCTCGGCACCCCCTCCCCCTGAGGGGGGAGGGGGTGCCGAGGTGAGGGGGCATGCCAGATAGATCTCTGGTCAGCTTGAAGCAAAATGTGATCAAAGTGACTGACTTTGAGCTCCTGTTTCTGGAGAACCACGTGGTGAAAACCAGCCCAAACTTTGCACACTTGTAGGGGAGACTCTTTAGCACCTATGGTGCAAATTTGGAGCCCCTATAACCTAAGGCCGACCTGTACTGACTCCCCAAAGATGGTAGCCCTAGGACATCTAATTTTTACATTGGTGCCTATGTGAAAACTGGCCATGTTTGGGACCCGATAGCTCCCCCGTTTTAGGTCCTATGGGCCCCAAACTTTGCATGCATACTCCCAAGACCCTCGACTACATGGAGCCGAAAAAAGTGAATCAATACCATCTATGGTTCAGGAAATATGACCGTTTCAAGTTGAGCTCCAATTGAACCAACTTTTGAACTTTGAACTCCCATTACTGGGGAACCTTCCATACTGGTGCACCATCGAGCTGCGAGTGGACCCCCACCTCGGCACCCCCTCCCCCTGAGGGGGGAGGGGGTGCCGAGGTGAGGGGGCATGCCAGATAGATCTCTGGTCAGCTTGAAGCAAAATGTGATCAAAGTGACTGACTTTGAGCTCCTGTTTCTGGAGAACCACGTGGTGAAAACCAGCCCAAACCTTGCACACTTGTAGGGGAGACTCTTTAGCACCTATGGTGCAAATTTGGAGCCCCTATAACCTAAGGCCGACCTGTACTGACTCCCCAAAGATGGTACCCCTAGGACATCTAATTTTTACATTGGTGCCTATGTGAAAACTGGCCATGTTTGGGACCCGATAGCTCCCCCGTTTTAGGTCCTATGGGCCCCAAACTTTGCATGCATACTCCCAAGACCCTCGACTTTATGGAGCCGAAAAAAGTGAATCAATACCATCTATGGTTCAGGAAATATGACCGTTTCAAGTTGAGCTCCAATTGAACCAACTTTTGAACTTTGAACTCCCATTACTGGGGAACCTTCCATACTGGTGCACCATCGAGCTGCGAGTGGACCCCCACCTCGGCACCCCCTCTCCCTGAGGGGGGAGGGGGTGCCGAGGTGAGGGGGCATGCCAGATAGATCTCTGGTCAGCTTGAAGCAAAATGTGATCAAAGTGACTGACTTTGAGCTCCTGTTTCTGGAGAACCACGTGGTGAAAACCAGCCCAAACTTTGCACACTTGTAGGGGAGACTCTTTAGCACCTATGGTGCAAATTTGGAGCCCCTATAACCTAAGGCCGACCTGTACTGACTCCCCAAAGATGGTAGCCCTAGGACATCTAATTTTTACATTGGTGCCTATGTGAAAACTGGCCATGTTTGGGACCCGATAGCTCCCCCGTTTTAGGTCCTATGGGCCCCAAACTTTGCATGCATACTCCCAAGACCCTCGACTACATGGAGCCGAAAAAAGTGAATCAATACCATCTATGGTTCAGGAAATATGACCGTTTCAAGTTGAGCTCCAATTGAACCAACTTTTGAACTTTGAACTCCCATTACTGGGGAACCTTCCATACTGGTGCACCATCGAGCTGCGAGTGGACCCCCACCTCGGCACCCCCTCTCCCTGAGGGGGGAGGGGGTGCCGAGGTGAGGGGGCATGCCAGATAGATCTCTGGTCAGCTTGAAGCAAAATGTGATCAAAGTGACTGACTTTGAGCTCCTGTTTCTGGAGAACCACGTGGTGAAAACCAGCCCAAACTTTGCACACTTGTAGGGGAGACTCTTTAGCACCTATGGTGCAAATTTGGAGCCCCTATAACCTAAGGCCGACCTGTACTGACTCCCCAAAGATGGTAGCCCTAGGACATCTAATTTTTACATTGGTGCCTATGTGAAAACTGGCCATGTTTGGGACCCGATAGCTCCCCCGTTTTAGGTCCTATGGGCCCCAAACTTTGCATGCATACTCCCAAGACCCTCGACTACATGGAGCCGAAAAAAGTGAATCAATACCATCTATGGTTCAGGAAATATGACCGTTTCAAGTTGAGCTCCAATTGAACCAACTTTTGAACTTTGAACTCCCATTACTGGGGAACCTTCCATACTGGTGCACCATCGAGCTGCGAGTGGACCCCCACCTCGGCACCCCCTCCCCCTGAGGGGGGAGGGGGTGCCGAGGTGAGGGGGCATGCCAGATAGATCTCTGGTCAGCTTGAAGCAAAATGTGATCAAAGTGACTGACTTTGAGCTCCTGTTTCTGGAGAACCACGTGGTGAAAACCAGCCCAAACTTTGCACACTTGTAGGGGAGACTCTTTAGCACCTATGGTGCAAATTTGGAGCCCCTATAACCTAAGGCCGACCTGTACTGACTCCCCAAAGATGGTACCCCTAGGACATCTAATTTTTACATTGGTGCCTATGTGAAAACTGGCCATGTTTGGGACCCGATAGCTCCCCCGTTTTAGGTCCTATGGGCCCCAAACTTTGCATGCATACTCCCAAGACCCTCGACTACATGGAGCCGAAAAAAGTGAATCAATACCATCTATGGTTCAGGAAATATGACCGTTTCAAGTTGAGCTCCAATTGAACCAACTTTTGAACTTTGAACTCCCATTACTGGGGAACCTTCCATACTGGTGCACCATCGAGCTGCGAGTGGACCCCCACCTCGGCACCCCCTCCCCCTGAGGGGGGAGGGGGTGCCGAGGTGAGGGGGCATGCCAGATAGATCTCTGGTCAGCTTGAAGCAAAATGTGATCAAAGTGACTGACTTTGAGCTCCTGTTTCTGGAGAACCACGTGGTGAAAACCAGCCCAAACTTTGCACACTTGTAGGGGAGACTCTTTAGCACCTATGGTGCAAATTTGGAGCCCCTATAACCTAAGGCCGACCTGTACTGACTCCCCAAAGATGGTAGCCCTAGGACATCTAATTTTTACATTGGTGCCTATGTGAAAACTGGCCATGTTTGGGACCCGATAGCTCCCCGTTTTAGGTCCTATGGGCCCCAAACTTTGCATGCATACTCCCAAGACCCTCGACTACATGGAGCCGAAAAAAGTGAATCAATACCATCTATGGTTCAGGAAATATGACCGTTTCAAGTTGAGCTCCAATTGAACCAACTTTTGAACTTTGAACTCCCATTACTGGGGAACCTTCCATACTGGTGCACCATCGAGCTGCGAGTGGACCCCCACCTCGGCACCCCCTCCCCCTGAGGGGGGAGGGGGTGCCGAGGTGAGGGGGCATGCCAGATAGATCTCTGGTCAGCTTGAAGCAAAATGTGATCAAAGTGACTGACTTTGAGCTCCTGTTTCTGGAGAACCACGTGGTGAAAACCAGCCCAAACCTTGCACACTTGTAGGGGAGACTCTTTAGCACCTATGGTGCAAATTTGGAGCAACTATAACCTAAGGCCGACCTGTACTGACTCCCCAAAGATGGTACCCCTAGGACATCTAATTTTTACATTGGTGCCTATGTGAAAACTGGCCATGTTTGGGACCCGATAGCTCCCCCGTTTTAGGTCCTATGGGCCCCAAACTTTGCAAGCATACTCCCAAGACCCTCGACTACATGGAGCCGAAAAAAGTGAATCAATACCATCTATGGTTCAGGAAATATGACCGTTTCAAGTTGAGCTCCAATTGAACCAACTTTTGAACTTTGAACTCCCATTACTGGGGAACCTTCCATACTGGTGCACCATCGAGCTGCGAGTGGACCCCCACCTCGGCACCCCCTCCCCCTGAGGGGGGAGGGGGTGCCGAGGTGAGGGGGCATGCCAGATAGATCTCTGGTCAGCTTGAAGCAAAATGTGATCAAAGTGACTGACTTTGAGCTCTTGTTTCTGGAGAACCACGTGGTGAAAACCAGCCCAAACTTTGCACACTTGTAGGGGAGACTCTTTAGCACCTATGGTGCAAATTTGGAGCCCCTATAACCTAAGGCCGACCTGTACTGACTCCCCAAAGATGGTACCCCTAGGACATCTAATTTTTACATTGGTGCCTATGTGAAAACTGGCCATGTTTGGGACCCGATAGCTCCCCCGTTTTAGGTCCTATGGGCCCCAAACTTTGCATGCATACTCCCAAGACCCTCGACTACATGGAGCCGAAAAAAGTGAATCAATACCATCTATGGTTCAGGAAATATGACCGTTTCAAGTTGAGCTCCAATTGAACCAAGTTTTGAACTTTGAACTCCCATTACTGGGGAACCTTCCATACTGGTGCACCATCGAGCTGCGAGTGGACCCCCACCTCGGCACCCCCTCCCCCTGAGGGGGGAGGGGGTGCCGAGGTGAGGGGGCATGCCAGATAGATCTCTGGTCAGCTTGAAGCAAAATGTGATCAAAGTGACTGACTTTGAGCTCCTGTTTCTGGAGAACCACGTGGTGAAAACCAGCCCAAACTTTGCACACTTGTGGGGGAGACTCTTTAGCACCTATGGTGGAAATTTGGAGCCCCTATAACCTAAGGCCGACCTGTACTGACTCCCCAAAGATGGTACCCCTAGGACATCTAATTTTTACATTGGTGCCTATGTGAAAACTGGCCATGTTTGGGACCCGATAGCTCCCCCGTTTTAGGTCCTATGGGCCCCAAACTTTGCATGCATACTCCCAAGACCCTCGACTACATGGAGCCGAAAAAAGTGAATCAATACCATCTATGGTTCAGGAAATATGACCGTTTCAAGTTGAGCTCCAATTGAACCAACTTTTGAACTTTGAACTCCCATTACTGGGGAACCTTCCATACTGGTGCACCATCGAGCTGCCAGTGGACCCCCACCTCGGCACCCCCTCCCCCTGGAGGGGGGAGGGGGTGCCGAGGTGAGGGGGCATGCCAGATAGATCTCTGGTCAGCTTGAAGCAAAATGTGATCAAAGTGACTGACTTTGAGCTCCTGTTTCTGGAGAACCACGTGGTGAAAACCAGCCCAAACTTTGCACACTTGTAGGGGAGACTCTTTAGCACCTATGGTGCAAATTTGGAGCCCCTATAACCTAAGGCCGACCTGTACTGACTCCCCAAAGATGGTAGCCCTAGGACATCTAATTTTTACATTGGTGCCTATGTGAAAACTGGCCATGTTTGGGACCCGATAGCTCCCCCGTTTTAGGTCCTATGGGCCCCAAACTTTGCATGCATACTCCCAAGACCCTCGACTACATGGAGCCGAAAAAAGTGAATCAATACCATCTATGGTTCAGGAAATATGACCGTTTCAAGTTGAGCTCCAATTGAACCCAACTTTTGAACTTTGAACTCCCATTACTGGGGAACCTTCCATACTGGTGCACCATCGAGCTGCGAGTGGACCCCCACCTCGGCACCCCCTCCCCCTGAGGGGGGAGGGGGTGCCGAGGTGAGGGGGCATGCCAGATAGATCTCTGGTCAGCTTGAAGCAAAATGTGATCAAAGTGACTGACTTTGAGCTCCTGTTTCTGGAGAACCACGTGGTGAAAACCAGCCCAAACTTTGCACACTTGTAGGGGAGACTCTTTAGCACCTATGGTGCAAATTTGGAGCCCCTATAACCTAAGGCCGACCTGTACTGACTCCCCAAAGATGGTACCCCTAGGACATCTAATTTTTACATTGGTGCCTATGTGAAAACTGGCCATGTTTGGGACCCGATAGCTCCCCCGTTTTAGGTCCTATGGGCCCCAAACTTTGCATGCATACTCCCAAGACCCTCGACTACATGGAGCCGAAAAAAGTGAATCAATACCATCTATGGTTCAGGAAATATGACCGTTTCAAGTTGAGCTCCAATTGAACCAACTTTTGAACTTTGAACTCCCATTACTGGGGAACCTTCCATACTGGTGCACCATCGAGCTGCGAGTGGACCCCCACCTCGGCACCCCCTCCCCCTGAGGGGGGAGGGGGTGCCGAGGTGAGGGGGCATGCCAGATAGATCTCTGGTCAGCTTGAAGCAAAATGTGATCAAAGTGACTGACTTTGAGCTCCTGTTTCTGGAGAACCACGTGGTGAAAACCAGCCCAAACTTTGCACACTTGTAGGGGAGACTCTTTAGCACCTATGGTGCAAATTTGGAGCCCCTATAACCTAAGGCCGACCTGTACTGACTCCCCAAAGATGGTACCCCTAGGACATCTAATTTTTACATTGGTGCCTATGTGAAAACTGGCCATGTTTGGGACCCGATAGCTCCCCCGTTTTAGGTCCTATGGGCCCCAAACTTTGCATGCATACTCCCAAGACCCTCGACTACATGGAGCCGAAAAAGTGAATCAATACCATCTATGGTTCAGGAAATATGACCGTTTCAAGTTGAGCTCCAATTGAACCAACTTTTGAACTTTGAACTCCCATTACTGGGGAACCTTCCATACTGGTGCACCATCGAGCTGCGAGTGGACCCCCACCTCGGCACCCCCTCCCCCTGAGGGGGGAGGGGGTGCCGAGGTGAGGGGGCATGCCAGATAGATCTCTGGTCAGCTTGAAGCAAAATGTGATCAAAGTGACTGACTTTGAGCTCCTGTTTCTGGAGAACCACGTGGTGAAAACCAGCCCAAACTTTGCACACTTGTAGGGGAGACTCTTTAGCACCTATGGTGCAAATTTGGAGCCCCTATAACCTAAGGCCGATCTGTACTGACTCCCAAAGATGGTACCCCTAGGACATCTAATTTTTACATTGGTGCCTATGTGAAAACTGGCCATGTTTGGGACCCGATAGCTCCCCCGTTTTAGGTCCTATGGGCCCCAAACTTTGCATGCATACTCCCAAGACCCTCGACTACATGGAGCCGAAAAAAGTGAATCAATACCATCTATGGTTCAGGAAATATGACCGTTTCAAGTTGAGCTCCAATTGAACCAACTTTTGAACTTTGAACTCCCATTACTGGGGAACCTTCCATACTGGTGCACCATCGAGCTGCGAGTGGACCCCCACCTCGGCACCCCCTCCCCCTGAGGGGGGAGGGGGTGCCGAGGTGAGGGGCATGCCAGATAGATCTCTGGTCAGCTTGAAGCAAAATGTGATCAAAGTGACTGACTTTGAGCTCCTGTTTCTGGAGAACCACGTGGTGAAAACCAGCCCAAACTTTGCACACTTGTAGGGGAGACTCTTTAGCACCTATGGTGCAAATTTGGAGCCCCTATAACCTAAGGCCGACCTGTACTGACTCCCCAAAGATGGTACCCCTAGGACATCTAATTTTTACATTGGTGCCTATGTGAAAACTGGCCATGTTTGGGACCCGATAGCTCCCCCGTTTTAGGTCCTATGGGCCCCAAACTTTGCATGCATACTCCCAAGACCCTCGACTACATGGAGCCGAAAAAAGTGAATCAATACCATCTATGGTTCAGGAAATATGACCGTTTCAAGTTGAGCTCCAATTGAACCAACTTTTGAACTTTGAACTCCCATTACTGGGGAACCTTCCATACTGGTGCACCATCGAGCTGCGAGTGGACCCCCACCTCGGCACCCCCCTCCCCCTGAGGGGGGAGGGGGTGCCGAGGTGAGGGGGCATGCCAGATAGATCTCTGGTCAGCTTGAAGCAAAATGTGATCAA
Source organism: Lithobates pipiens (assembly GCF_037356315.1). Taxonomy (NCBI): domain Eukaryota; kingdom Metazoa; phylum Chordata; class Amphibia; order Anura; family Ranidae; genus Lithobates; species Lithobates pipiens. Next base: position 3,120 of record NW_027507700.1, on the reverse strand, counting down.
AGTGACTGACTTTGAGCTCCTGTTTCTGGAGAACCACGTGGTGAAAACCAGCCCAAACTTTGCACACTTGTAGGGGAGACTCTTTAGCACCTATGGTGCAAATTTGGAGCCCCTATAACCTAAGGCCGACCTGTACTGACTCCCCAAAGATGGTACCCCTAGGACATCTAATTTTTACATTGGTGCCTATGTGAAAACTGGCCATGTTTGGGACCCGATAGCTCCCCCGTTTTAGGTCCTATGGGCCCCAAACTTTGCATGCATACTCCCAAGACCCTCGACTACATGGAGCCGAAAAAAGTGAATCAATACCATCTATGGTTCAGGAAATATGACCGTTTCAAGTTGAGCTCCAATTGAACCAACTTTTGAACTTTGAACTCCCATTACTGGGGAACCTTCCATACTGGTGCACCATCGAGCTGCGAGTGGACCCCCACCTCGGCACCCCCTCCCCCTGAGGGGGGAGGGGGTGCCGAGGTGAGGGGGCATGCCAGATAGATCTCTGGTCAGCTTGAAGCAAAATGTGATCAAAGTGACTGACTTTGAGCTCCTGTTTCTGGAGAACCACGTGGTGAAAACCAGCCCAAACTTTGCACACTTGTAGGGGAGACTCTTTAGCACCTATGGTGCAAATTTGGAGCCCCTATAACCTAAGGCCGACCTGTACTGACTCCCCAAAGATGGTACCCCTAGGACATCTAATTTTTACATTGGTGCCTATGTGAAAACTGGCCATGTTTGGGACCCGATAGCTCCCCCGTTTTAGGTCCTATGGGCCCCAAACTTTGCATGCATACTCCCAAGACCCTCGACTACATGGAGCCGAAAAAGTGAATCAATACCATCTATGGTTCAGGAAATATGACCGTTTCAAGTTGAGCTCCAATTGAACCAACTTTTGAACTTTGAACTCCCATTACTGGGGAACCTTCCATACTGGTGCACCATCGAGCTGCGAGTGGACCCCCACCTCGGCACCCCCTCCCCCTGAGGGGGTGCCGAGGTGAGGGGGCATGCCAGATAGATCTCTGGTCAGCTTGAAGCAAAATGTGATCAAAGTGACTGACTTTGAGCTCCTGTTTCTGGAGAACCACGTGGTGAAAACCAGCCCCAAACTTTGCACACTTGTAGGGAGACTCTTTAGCACCTATGGTGCAAATTTGGAGCCCCTATAACCTAAGGCCGACCTGTACTGACTCCCCAAAGATGGTACCCCTAGGACATCTAATTTTTACATTGGTGCCTATGTGAAAACTGGCCATGTTTGGGACCCGATAGCTCCCCGTTTTAGGTCCTATGGGCCCCAAACTTTGCATGCATACTCCCAAGACCCTCGACTACATGGAGCCGAAAAAAGTGAATCAATACCATCTATGGTTCAGGAAATATGACCGTTTCAAGTTGAGCTCCAATTGAACCAACTTTTGAACTTTGAACTCCCATTACTGGGGAACCTTCCATACTGGTGCACCATCGAGCTGCGAGTGGACCCCCACCTCGGCACCCCCTCCCCCTGAGGGGGTGCCGAGGTGAGGGGGCATGCCAGATAGATCTCTGGTCAGCTTGAAGCAAAATGTGATCAAAGTGACTGACTTTGAGCTCCTGTTTCTGGAGAACCACGTGGTGAAAACCAGCCCAAACTTTGCACACTTGTAGGGGAGACTCTTTAGCACCTATGGTGCAAATTTGGAGCCCCTATAACCTAAGGCCGACCTGTACTGACTCCCCAAAGATGGTACCCCTAGGACATCTAATTTTTACATTGGTGCCTATGTGAAAACTGGCCATGTTTGGGACCCGATAGCTCCCCCGTTTTAGGTCCTATGGGCCCCAAACTTTGCATGCATACTCCCAAGACCCTCGACTACATGGAGCCGAAAAAAGTGAATCAATACCATCTATGGTTCAGGAAATATGACCGTTTCAAGTTGAGCTCCAATTGAACCAACTTTTGAACTTTGAACTCCCATTACTGGGGAACCTTCCATACTGGTGCACCATCGAGCTGCGAGTGGACCCCCACCTCGGCACCCCCTCCCCCTGAGGGGGGAGGGGGTGCCGAGGTGAGGGGGCATGCCAGATAGATCTCTGGTCAGCTTGAAGCAAAATGTGATCAAAGTGACTGACTTTGAGCTCCTGTTTCTGGAGAACCACGTGGTGAAAACCAGCCCAAACTTTGCACACTTGTAGGGGAGACTCTTTAGCACCTATGGTGCAAATTTGGAGCCCCTATAACCTAAGGCCGACCTGTACTGACTCCCCAAAGATGGTACCCCTAGGACATCTAATTTTTACATTGGTGCCTATGTGAAAACTGGCCATGTTTGGGACCCGATAGCTCCCCCGTTTTAGGTCCTATGGGCCCCAAACTTTGCATGCATACTCCCAAGACCCTCGACTACATGGAGCCGAAAAAAGTGAATCAATACCATCTATGGTTCAGGAAATATGACCGTTTCAAGTTGAGCTCCAATTGAACCAACTTTTGAACTTTGAACTCCCATTACTGGGGAACCTTCCATACTGGTGCACCATCGAGCTGCGAGTGGACCCCCACCTCGGCACCCCCTCCCCCTGAGGGGGGAGGGGGTGCCGAGGTGGAGGGGGCATGCCAGATAGATCTCTGGTCAGCTTGAAGCAAAATGTGATCAAAGTGACTGACTTTGAGCTCCTGTTTCTGGAGAACCACGTGGTGAAAACCAGCCCAAACTTTGCACACTTGTAGGGGAGACTCTTTAGCACCTATGGTGCAAATTTGGAGCCCCTATAACCTAAGGCCGACCTGTACTGACTCCCCAAAGATGGTACCCCTAGGACATCTAATTTTTACATTGGTGCCTATGTGAAAACTGGCCATGTTTGGGACCCGATAGCTCCCCCGTTTTAGGTCCTATGGGCCCCAAACTTTGCATGCATACTCCCAAGACCCTCGACTACATGGAGCCGAAAAAAGTGAATCAATACCATCTATGGTTCAGGAAATATGACCGTTTCAAGTTGAGCTCCAATTGAACCAACTTTGAACTTTGAACTCCCATTACTGGGGAACCTTCCATACTGGTGCACCCATCGAGCCTGCGAGTGGACCCCCACCTCGGCACCCCCTCCCCCTGAGGG